>NC_092110.1:24738546-25338546 GCF_045679555.1 Salvelinus alpinus
GGCCACAGCAGGGCCCGCCCTCGATCGAAGTTGCAATGGGGGAAGACCTCAGCCTGACCCAACGACAAGAGCTCAGAGAGTTGGTCCAGCGGAATACGTCCGTGTTCTCAGAGGTGCCGGGGCGCATGGATCTCGTGGAACATCATATCCACACCCGTCCAGGAGAAAGTGCGTAAACGGCCATACTGGATACCAGAAGCCCGGAGGGTGGCGGTCCAGTGGGAAGTGGCGACAATGCTAGAAATGGGGGTACTGGAGGAGTCACACAGTGAGTGTTCAAGCCCCATAGTGCTGGTTTCGAAACCGGAATGAATCGTCCGCTTCTGTAATGACTTCCGGGGGCCTGAACGAGGTCAGTAAGTTTGATGCCTACACCATGCCCCGGGTGGACGAACTGATCGACCGCTTGGGGATGGAGAGATACGTCAGCACCTTGGACCTGACGAAGGGGTACTGGCAGGTGCCACTGGCAGAGGGCTCCCGGGAGAAGACTGCCTTCTCCACACCGGGGGGGCTATACCACTACCAGGTTCTGTCTTTCAGGCTCCACGGGGCACTAGCGACCTTTCAGCGACTCATGGACCGCGTCCTGCGGCCGCACAGTGAGTACGCCGCTGCTTATCTGGATTACATAATTATCCCAGGTCTACCCCGGGGAATGGTAATAGAGGGGAGGTACGTGAGGCGACGTTGGCTCCCTCTGCTGGGAATATGGGAGCTGGGCACCCCGACACGGACAGCTCTCAGTAGAGGTAATTAGAGGAAAGTGGCAACCAGCCGTGGAGGTCAAATAAAAGGAGCACGGTGGCACACCGCGAGAGAGACCGACACCAAGCCACAGTAGAGAAGAAGGACCGAGCCAAACCTAAGTGATTTTCTTTATGTTTATTTCCTGTCTTAGTAAAGTTGTTTTTGCAGACTAAAACATCCCTGTCTCTGTGTCAATCTCTGCACGCTCAACCCAACACCCCACGGTTTACCACAAGAGACACAGAGGGAGAGGGTGAGGAAACAAGCGAGGAGCTTCACTCTTTAATCCTCCTCCATTAGGAGTTAGATTGTTAAGTGAAAGCTCTTACGCAACACCACTCTGCTCTGGATAGCCTGAAAGCTAAACTTTTAATAAGACTGAGACATCTCCATCAGATCAGTGGATGTTGTTCAATGTATCCGGACTGAACAATGAGGAAAAAACACGTCACAGGGGAGCCGTATGGGGGGGAAGTTAGGACGATTCTAAGGGCCTCTGACTGACAGGGGCACTAAACAATTATTTCAATATTATATTATTAACCTATCATCATTAATAGAATAATTTATTTACAATGTACTAATACAACTAATGGTACTTGCTAGCAGTGAATTGTGAGTGAGGATTAGCCGGTGGAGCATCATGTCTCAGCTTCCTAAAGAAAAACCTGGCTTCCAAAAACGAAAAGAAAGAAAGGAAACACAGGAGAGAGAAAACAAAGGGCGACAGTCACCCAATGTTTCACAAAGGAAGGTGGGTGTAGTCCGTGAGTGTTGGAAATTAACCTGTTATGTCCATAGTGAAATAGGCTACTTTTGCTCCCCTAACATTAGTTACTTCATATCTTCACAGAACATTCTGTGTTTACATGTAGCTCCTCTTTTAATCAATGCAGGCAAACTTTTAGCAAGCTATTCAAAATAAATCAGTTGTCCCTGCCTGGTGCCTGGTACCAGGCCCAACAGATGGAGCTTCAGGCTCAGCAGCCCTGTCTCCTCATCCCCATAGCCCTGAACCAGCCCTGTCTCCTCATCCCCATACCCCTGAACCAGCCCTGTCTCCTCATCCCCATAGCCCTGAACCAGCCCTGTCTCCTCATCCCCATAGCCCTGAACCAGCCCTGTCTCCTCATCCCCATAGCCCTGAACCAGCCCTGTCTCCTCATCCCCATAGCCCTGAACCAGCCCTGTCTCCTCATCCCCATAGCCCTGAACCAGCCCTGTCTCCTCATCCCCATAGCCCTGAACCAGCCCTGTCTCCTCATCCCCATAGCCCTGAACCAGCCCTGTCTCCTCATCCCCATAGCCCTGAACCAGCCCTGTCTCCTCATCCCCATAGCCCTGAACCAGCCCTGTCTCCTCATCCCCATAGCCCTGAACCAGCCCTGTCTCCTCATCCCCATACCCCTGAACCAGCCCTGTCTCCTCATCCCCATAGCCCTGAACCAGCCCTGTCTCCTCATCCCCATAGCCCTGAACCAGCCCTGTCTCCTCATCCCCATAGCCCTGAACCAGCCCTGTCTCCTCATCCCCATAGCCCTGAACCAGCCCTGTCTCCTCATCCCCATAGCCCTGAACCAGCCCTGTCTCCTCATCCCCATAGCCCTGAACCAGCCCTGTCTCCTCATCCCCATAGCCCTGAACCAGCCCTGTCTCCTCATCCCCATAGCCCTGAACCAGCCCTGTCTCCTCATCCCCATAGCCCTGAACCAGCCCTGTCTCCTCATCCCCATAGCCCTGAACCAGCCCTGTCTCCTCATCCCCATAGCCCTGAACCAGCCCTGTCTCCTCATCCCCATAGCCCTGAACCAGCCCTGTCTCCTCATCCCCATAGCCCTGAACCAGCCCTGTCTCCTCATCCCCATAGCCCTGAACCAGCCCTGTCTCCTCATCCCCATAGCCCTGAACCAGCCCTGTCTCCTCATCCCCATAGCCCTGAACCAGCCCTGTCTCCTCATCCCCATAGCCCTGAACCAGCCCTGTCTCCTCATCCCCATAGCCCTGAACCAGCCCTGTCTCCTCATCCCCATAGCCCTGAACCAGCCCTGTCTCCTCATCCCCATAGCCCTGAACCAGCCCTGTCTCCTCATCCCCATAGCCCTGAACCAGCCCTGTCTCCTCATCCCCATAGCCCTGAACCAGCCCTGTCTCCTCATCCCCATAGCCCTGAACCAGCCCTGTCTCCTCATCCCCATACCCCTGAACCAGCCCTACTCCCAACTGAAGGAGGTGAGCAGCATTGTGTTGAATGACATGTCAGTTGGCATAATTGCAGGTACTGCAATGCATTGAGGACAGGAATGTGATTCTCCAGTCAGGAAAAATCTCACTTGACACAGAGGCAACCAATATCAGAGCCTTAAAGGAAGAGATGCAGACTCTTAGAGTTGAATGGAAATCTCTCCTGTCTGTGGAAACACTGACTGCTACGCAAATGGATGTTGCACCTCAATTTAGCAAGGAAGATATTCCATGATGAAACCTCTCAAGAGGAGACAGCTCAGGACAGTGCAGTAACGGTGTTTCTGAACACAGTGTTTTTTACTGCTATGGACAACATCATAAGTGACTTGGACACTAGGTTCCACAACACTGCAAACATTGTAGAATCATTTTCTGCTGTTCTGAAAGTTGGGCAGATTAGTGAGGATAAAGTCCCTTCTGTGTGCCAACCACTGATCATGAAGTATTCCAGAGATCTTTCACCTGAGTTTCAACATGAAGTAAGACACCTGAACACTGTATATGCTGCCACCTTCCCCACTAACTTGTCCCCTCTTGGTCTCCTGAATGCTATTTGTAAAATGCAGCTGCAAAGCATTTTTGGAGAAGTGTGCATTGCTTTACATATATTTTGCACACTGCCTGTGAGTGTTGCTGGTGGCGAGAGAGCTTTCAGTAAGCTAAAACTAATTTGAAAAAACTATTTGAGGTCCACTATGTCCCAGGACAGGCTTTGCAGTCTTGCCATGCTGTCCATTGAAAGTCAGTTAGCTAGAAAGCTGAACTTCAAAGACTTGATCAGTGACTGCTAGCAAGAAGGCTCGGCGCTGGGCCCTTGGTAAGTAAGGCTGAGCAAGGGCCAGTGGTAACTGTTAAATGGCTATGGATATTGGATCACTAGACACATGATGCCCACAGGGTGAGAACAAGACTGAGAACAAGATATATCTCAAAGTAATGGCTGGATTGCCATAAAATTTGTTGTGCACAATCAAGACCCCAAGTGGAAGAAACCTATTGATTTGGTGACCTCTTGACCTTTCCTCTAGCGCCACCATCAGGCCTTTTCATTTCTATTTTGTTTTCCATTTTCCATTTCCACTTTTCCAGCTGCTTATTTTCTAGTTGGTATGTATACTTAGTTCAACAATCTGCTGCTGATTTGATTATTTGGTTTGTTATATCATTCTATAGATGATGTTAGTTTATTTTAATTGAAAAGGTTAATGTATATTTAAGTTATATTTATTTTAAGTTATTCATTAATGTTAAGAGAATTTTAACATTCAAATAAATGACATGTAGACTGTAAAATATGTCCTTTAGCACAATTCTTATAGAGGGTATCAGTCTTGCATCAAATAGTGAATTCCACTGTATGCAGAATGTTACATGCATGTCTGCACAGTGTTGTATTTTCACAGCTCACTGTCAGTAAATATCGTACAGTAAATAATGGACTACAAGAGAGTTGCAAGCCTGCAAAGCTACGGTTACTTAAAGCTTTGAACGGGTTGATTGGGTTCTGGAGGTGTGTGGTTACAGCAATTGCGTGTGGTGGTGGGGCCCAATGTGAGATCTTTTCATGGGGCCCAACATCCCTGGCGGCGCTCCTGTGTGTGTGTGTGTATGTGTGTGTGTGTGTGTGCCACAGAACTGACACAGAAACATGTTGACATTGGCCAATGACATTTGACAGGAACAATGGAGATTATCTGCTGTTCTTTTGTGCTTAGTGTTGAGCCTTTCACCAGCACCTGGCCTAACACACACATGACCTTCTTTTATATAGACTCACTGTGGAGTCTACAGAGAGTCTGGTCTACAGCTGGTAGGGTGGCAAATCTATCAAACACCAGAGTGTCATAGAGGGATTCAACAGATCTGTATTTGGGCCACATTTGGCACTGGCAAAATGTCATTTCATTATAGTAGCGTGTGTGTTCACCTGTGGCTTTCTGTCGGACATTGTTGCGGGCCTTCTCCACGCCAGGGGCCCCTGAGGTGGTAGCGCTGCGGAACCTCATGGGCTCCTGGACCCCCTGCTGGTCTCCCTGGTTCCTCCAGCTCAGAGAGAATGACCTGGCCACCGCTGCTGCCTTCTGGGAGTCCTGGACCACTCCTGAGAGACAGACACACAAATAATATCAATAGAAAATAAAAAAGAGAAACTGAATCTTGAGTTCTACCATTGCTGCTATCTGAACTGAGGCTTATACTGCATTATCCACCACTATCCCTGCATCACTCCCTCCTTCACTCACCGTCCCTCCCTCTCTCTTCCTCCCTATCTCCCGCGCTCTCTCTCCCTCCCTCTCACCCTCGCTCGCTCTCTCGCTCTCTCTCCCTCGCTCTCTCTCCCTCTCACCCTCCCTCCCTCTCACCCTCGCTCTCTCCCTCGCACCCTGCCTCCTTACCCCGTCCCCTCTGTTTCTTCTCCTTCTGTTCACTGAGTTTGTCCAGGGGCAGATTGCTCATGTCCAGGCCATAGACGGAGCGGGCCAGGACAGCGGTCAGAGAATCCATGATGCTGGCCCACTCTGTCACCAGCTCCTCCCAGCCTGTTAGAGACGACAGCACAGACAGCAGCTCGTCCCACAGCTCCCGAGAGATGAAGACACACAGGTTGGCCCGTACCCACGCCACGATGATCGTCTGGGGGAGGATGTACAGGGCCACACAAAACATATCTCATTAAACATCAGGGCCAGACAGCTGGTTCTCAATGGCTTGGAATAAAAACACTAACAAGCCATTATAGCTGCAACATTAAAGTTACCCATAGGGGGCAGATTTGTCCTGTTTAAAACATTTAAAATGTAGTTTTTTCTCTGTAATACTACTGCTCATTAGCAATTTTATGAATTTGGCTTTAGCTAACCCAGATAGGGAACCTATCTCCCAACCTCATAACTTACTACCCAGAATCTATTTCAGGCTATCAAGTTAGAGTAGCTAGCTTGTCTAACTATCTTTTACATGACTGCTGGCAAGGTTGGTAGACTTTAGAAAAGCAAGCAATAACTACATGTACTGAATAAGACATTCCTTTCAATCTTTTACCCAGATTTTAGTAAAGCTGCAGAGAAGCATATTTTGTTTCTTTAAAGGGGAATGCTTAAATATGCAGAAAAACTGACTTATTTTAATGTTTTTTTACATAGAATTAAACAATGATTAAGGCTCTATATTGCAGGAAAAGGCAGTTTCACGTGTTTTGAAAAATGCAAAATTATCCAACAGTCCCCCTCTGGACCACCCCCCAGCAATCTTCACGTACCTTGTGCCGTCTCAGACTTATGGGGTGCATGACTCCCCTGAACATTACCACATTATATTATCATCATGGGCAACAACCATTTCCTGTAGCTTAGTAAGGCTTCCTCTAACAGAGGTATCAGAACAACTAACAGTAAGAGAGGATATAGGAGCCATAGGATGATCCCCAGACAGACTTACCCTGAAGAGGATGGCAGCCAGGCTCTCAGCGAAGGGGTCTTTTCTTTGGTTCTCCTGAGGCCTCTTCATCACCGCCTCAGTGATCCTCAGCAGCACCTGTAGCATCTGCTGCCTACACACACACACCCCAGGACACACACACACACACCCCAGGACACACACACACACCCCAGGACACACACACACACACCCCAGGACACACACACACACACACACACACACCCCAGGACACACACACACCCCAGGACACACCCACACCCCAGGACACACCCACACCCCAGGACACACACCCCAGGACACACCCACACACCAGGACACACACACACACCAGGACACACCCACACACACCCCAGGACACACCCCAGGACACACCCCAGGACACACACACACACCCCAGGACACACACACACACACACCCCAGGACACACACACACACCCCAGGACACACACACACACCCCAGGACACACACACACACACCCCAGGACACACACACACACACACACACCCACACACACACACACACACACACAGGACACACACACACACACACACCACACACACCCCAGGACACACACACACACACCCCAGGACACACACACACACACACACCCCAGGACACACACACACACACACCCCAGGACACACACATACCCACACCCCAGGACACATACCCACACCCCAGGACACATACCCACACCCCAGGACACATACCCACACCCCAGGACACACATACCCACACCCCAGGACACACATACCCACACCCCAGGACACACATACCCACACCCCAGGACACACATACCCACACCAGGGGACACACATACCCACACCAGGGGACACACACCAGGGGACACACACCAGGGGACACACACCAGGGGACACACACCAGGGGACACACACCAGGGGACACACACCAGGGGACACACACCAGGGGACACACACCAGGGGACACACACCAGGGGACACACACCAGGGGACACACACCAGGGGACACACACACCAGAGGGCATTAGTCCATCATCGTCCATCACTGTGTCTCAGTAGATGAGTATACAACAGTTTCTGTCCAGGTCTGTCTGGTTATACAGTCCTTCAGGTACAAGCAACAGCTTGGTTTAGAATGATTGCATTAAACTAGTGGGTGTACACAATACACAGTCTATAGCCTTTGCACTGTGGCACTGTTTAGTTTATATCAGTATGTGTATGAGGTGCTGACTGCCATACCATGTCTGTGTGTTCATGGCGTGCTCCATGATCATGTGGCGGTAGATGCTCAGCACCCCCTTGCACACCTCCACCTGGTTGTCCAGTAGTTTGGGCACGTCCTGGCACGGCTCCAGTAGAAACACGTTGGCAGAGTTGGTCAGGAACACCTGGGGAAAGAGCAACGACATAAACTATGGTCAGGGTTGACGAGATACAAACACATTGCTGGCCACAGAGGTCAAACAGAGGTTACAAAAGACAGAGGACACACTCTCTCAAAACACACACACGCCCACGTACAACACACACACACACACATACCTGCAGGGTGGGCTGGATGCCAGCCTTGATGTCTCTGTTCTGTTCCTCAGTGAGACAGCCCCGGCTGATGGCACTGCTGAAAGAGTATGTTCTTCCCCAACTGGACGAACGCTTGTGACCATGACTTTTCAACACCTGCCGGAGGACACGACCATCCAGTCAGCACGTGAGTATGAAAGTGATTGTGTTTCTCAATGACAATTTCTGATTTAATTGTAGTGCGTGTGTGTCCACTGACTTGTTGTGCTGTTTGTGTGTGTGTGTTTGTTTGTCATTGACATTACCGGCGTGTGTGTGTTGTCAGTCTCAGTGATGAGCAGCTGCTCAGGGTTCTCCTCCACCTCAGCCTGTCTGCTCTTCTCTGGCTCCGTCATGAAGCCTGGCTTCTCCTGCAGGATCCACTTCCTGTACACCTTGATCACCTTCCGGGTCGCTGACGTCTCACAGGAGGGCAACAGGAAGGCCTGGAGCAGGACAGACAGTTATTAAACAGTATTATACATGAGAAAATAATGGCCAGATGTATTGGATAATGAATACATTTATCTTCAGGATTATGAGAGCAATAAGGTGTTTGTTAAATGGCATAAAGCAGATGTGGTTGCTAAGGACAAACGTTCCAAATCTTTATTTAATTTGCTCCAACTAAGATGATAGAGTTGATGTAGTGATAGTGTCTTTCCACTAGAGAGCAGTACAATACAACTAATAACATAGTCTCCTATTCAGCATCATGTTTAAAAGCTAGCAGAGTATGAGAGGAAATCAGCTTCACAACTAAAACTACCCTTGCATAAGAAAAGCATAGTTTATACTCTCATTGAATCACATGGAATCTCTTCGCCATCATCTCTCTGCGGGCTGTACCTGGTGGAAGACCTCGTTGACGAAGTTGATGTTGTCCCGTGTGGAGAGCAGGATGCCGTGCACCATGTCGTAGACGCTGCGGTGCTCCTCGTCGATGCTGCACAGGCTGCAGTCGCTGGGGCGCCGGTCAGACAGCGTGCTACTGTTAGAGTGGCTCTTCTCTGGCTCTGTAGGGCCGTTGGGCTCCCCCTCACTACCACCACGGTCTTTATCCCTCTCCTTCTCCTGACTGCTACTGCCTGCAGTGACAGTCTGAACACACAGCACGGCCAGGGTTTGGACAGAGTACCAGTGAGAGGTAGAGAAGGTTTAGGGCTGGATTCCAGTATAAATTATAACACAAACACAAAAGTAACTGTTGTTAAGTAAAAATGATTCCAAACCTCTCCTTCGAATTGACCATTCAATCTTTTCTGCCTGGTGTCAAACTGAACCTGGGTGACAGTACAGCGTATGACAGTGGACCTACCTGGATGAGTTTGGGGATGACCTCGTTCGTCCCGTTCTTGGCGCTGGGGGTGGCGGTGCTGATGTACTTCTTGTCCAGGAAGAAGGTGACCAGCCAGGTGATAAAGGCCACACGGGGAGCTAGGTACTGGTCCCTCGTACAGAACGTGCTCTCGTTGTTACGGGTCACTGGGACATACAGAGGCTTTGGTCTGTGGTGGGGGAGGTCTGGGGAAGAGGAGAGAGAGAAACAAAGAGAGATAGAGAGAGAAACACAGAGACAGACAGAGACAGAGAGAGAGATCGAGAGAAAGAGAGACAGAGAGAGAGGAGACAGAGACAAGAAGACAGAGAGACACAGAGAGACACAGAGAGACACAGAGAGACAGAGAGAGACAGAGAGCGAGCGAGTGAGCGAGTGAGCGAGAGAGAGGGGTCAGAAAGGGAGGGGGAGATAAAGGGAGAGAGACAGAAAGTGGGTGGATAATTTCACAAGATTCAAAAGCACTGCTCTCTATGGTTTCACTGTCACTTAAGACTGGTCATCACATGAACATTTTTAATTCAGCCCTGAAAGTCATTGACCTGAATGTACCATGATAATTACAGTGAACCACAGCCTCATGGACCAGGTTATTGTGTCAAAGGATTTTAATTACTATAATTCATCATGACACCCCTTTTAAACATGGCTTCAATACCTTTGAATTAACTGGCAATTAGCCCAAAAAATGGATGTAATTCACCCTTAGACAAGAGAGTACATCATTACAACAGGGGAGATGGAGAAAAGCTTCAGGTTCATGACAAGACATCTAAATTGCCTAACTCAGGAATATCTGTGTATTTACTGTAGTAATTAGCATGTGGGTCAAGTTTTGGATTTGGTAAAGGCCTGTTGCTGCAATTACACAACAGAACTGGTTCAACAGAGGAAGATGATATTACACCCCCTCCAAAGCGGTTTCTAAGGAGGGTAACTAATATCCTATTTGCGACACGCAAAAAAAATTTGCAATATGTCAGAAAGAGAGTAAAGTTACACATGAAGTATCTCAACAGAAGTGCAAATGTTCCCATATTCACATGGCAGTATAATAGACTGCTCATGGTAAAGGGAAAACCCACACTCACCCAGACACTCACCCGCCCACCCAGACACTCACTCACCCAGACACTCACTCACCCAGATACTCACCCGCCCACCCAGACACTCACTCACCCAGACACTCACTTACCCGCCCACCCAGACACTCACTCACCCAGACTCACCCAGACACTCACTCACCCAGACTCACCTAAAAGTGGCTTGTAGAGGTTGGTGAGCTTGGTGAAGGAGGGGAAGAGGTGAGGAAGGTAGTACTTCTTGAACAGACTGAAGAGAAACCTGAAGCCGGTGTCCTGGTTGTCTTTGTTCCTCCACTCTAAACTAGACGCCTTTCAGACACAAAGAGACACACCGAGTTACTACTCAGCCAGACAAGAGACCCAGACAAGCTCTGTACTGGATCCCTTACTTTGTTTTACAGTAAAGACCTAATTTAATTGGATCCTGCATTTTGAAAGTATTCAACCAGGGCCACATTTGGATTCAGCCAGTGTCGTCTAGATAGGACTGTTTTGTAGCTGGAGCCTTACCTGGACAACCATGAACTTGAGCAGGGTTTGGAGGATGTAGCACGTCTGGTCGTCTGCCAGCTTCTCCCCTGGCACAGCTGGCACCAGTGGGGTGATCTCCTCAGGCACCACCTTGGCTGTTGTGGGAAAGAGAGAGAGAGAGAGGGAAAGAGAGAGAGCGAGAGGGAAAGAGAGAGAGCGAGAGAGAGGGAAAGAGAGAGAGCAAGAGGGAAAGAGAGAGAGCAAGAGGGAAAGAGAGAGAGCAAGAGGGAAAGAGAGAGAGCAAGAGGGAAAGAGAGAGAGCAAGAGGGAAAGAGAGAGAGCAAGAGGGAAAGAGAGAGAGCAAGAGGGAAAGAGAGAGAGCAAGAGGGAAAGAGAGAGAGCAAGAGGGAAAGAGAGAGAGCAAGAGGGAAAGAGAGAGCAAGAGGGAAAGAGAGAGCAAGAGGGAAAGAGAGAGCAAGAGGGAAAGAGAGAGCAAGAGGGAAAGAGAGTGAGAGACACACACTGATGAACACAAAACAAAACAGTTCTAAACTTTCTGAGGAGTGAGGACAACCTTCATCTCACACCAGCAGCCTACTTCATGAAACAATCAGTGTAATTCCCCAGGACCCAGACAATTACAGTCAACAGTACCAGCTCAATTTGCACAACTTCCAGTTGGTACTGAAATAGGACTTAAGAAGAAGCTGGGACACATTCAGATGTAGAGGCAGGGGACCAGAAGATGGAGGAGGGGAGGGCACGCTGAGTGACGTTGAGAGGTCTCACCATCGGGTGGGTTGGAGAAAGGGTTGTAGATGATGGTATCCAGGGTGCAGGGTCCTCTGGTGGAGGGCACGGCAGGGAAGCCTGGCACCAGGCAGGCGAAGATGAGGAACTGCTCCTCTGCACAGTTATTCTGCAGGGCCTGCAGCCACAGCAGGAACAGACGAATTCCCTCACATCTGATCTGCAGGCAGGAGGACATTGGACAGGTTACTATACACAGAACAGGATCAGACTGTTCCGTATCCTTCACAGTCATGTAGGAGAAAAATGTAAGGGTTTGTGTGAGAAAACTCACAACAATTCTTACCTTGAATGAGTTTCCAGTGTGCAAAAGCTTTTTCAGAATAGAACCTGCAATGGAAAGCGAGCGAGCATGAACAACAGAACAATCCTGACACCCCAGAACAGATATATCTTCCACCTGATGTGTCCGAGAGATGCTAGACATTGCTCTGCACATTGAACATCCACATCGATGGGGCTGTAGTGGAGCGGGTCGAGAGATTAGAGTTCCTCTGTGTCCACGTCACTAAGGCTCTATCATGGTCCACACACACACACCAACACAGTCGTGAAGAATGCACGACACCTCCCCCCCCCCAGGACTCTGAAAAGATTTGTCATGGGCCCTCAGATCATCAAAAAGTTCTACAGCTGCAGCATTGAGAGCATCTTGACTGGCTACATAGCCTCTTGGTATGGCAACTGCTTGGCACCCAACCGCAAGGCGCTACAGAGGGTGGTGAGTACGGCCCAGTGCGTCACTGCCATGCAGGACCTCTATACCAGCGCATGGCTCTACGCTGATCTTTTTGTTTTACAAGGAGCACGTATGCGCCTAAGTTGCACACAAAGAAATTTAGGAGCTCTATGAAAAATATTTGAGGCAACTAGCTATTTTCTTTGTAGCAATGGTGCACGGCCATGAATCTGCGCTCAGTGTACTCTCCACGGTACTCAGGGGCTGCTGTACAGTGAAATTGCAGCAATCATCATCTCGTTGATATTTTTCTTGGCGCACTGGTGTTCCTAATCAAAATGCGAGTTCGCACAGCAAAATATTTAGGCGCATATGCGAGTAAAATGGTCGCACTGTAGAGCCCCGAGGCTGTGTCAGAAGAAGGCCCCAAAAAATTGTCAAAGATTCCAGCCACCCAAGCTATAGACTTCTCTCTGCTACAGCATGACAAGCGGTACCGATGCACCAAGTCTGAAACCAACAGGACCCTGAACAGCTTCTACCGCTAATCAAATGGCTACCTGGACTACCTGCATTGACTCTTTCTTGCACTAACTTTCTTACACTGACTATGCACACACACTGGACTCTACCCAAACACTCACATATACTTACACCCAAACACACACACTGGACTCTACCCAAACACTCACATATACTTACACCCAAACACACACACACACACACACACACACACTGGACTCTACCCAAACACTCACATATACTTACACCCAAACACACACACACACACACACTGGACTCTACCCAAACACTCACATATACTTACACCCAAATACACGCGCGCACACACACACACACACACACTGGACTCTACCCAAACACTCACATATACTTACACCCAAACACACACACACACACACTGGACTCTACCCAAACACTCACATATACTTACACCCAAACACACACACTGGACTCTACCCAAACACTCACATATACTTATACACAAACACACACGCACACACACACACTGGACTCTACCCAAACACTCACATATACTTATACACAAACACACACGCACACACACACACTGGACTCTACCCAAACACTCACATATACTTACACCCAAACACACGCGCACACACACACACTGGACTCTACCCAAACACTCACATATACTTACACCCAAACACACACACACACACACACACTGGACTCTACCCAAACATTCACATATACTTACACCCAAACACACACACACACACACACACACACTGGACTCTACCCAAACATTCACATATACTTACACCCAAACACACGCGCACACACACACACTGGACTCTACCCAAACACTCACATATACTTACACCCAAATACACACACACACACACACACTGGACTCTACCCAAACACTCACATATACTTACACCCAAATACACTGGACTCTACCCAAACACTCACATATACTTACACCCAAACACACGCGCACACACACACACACTGGACTCTACCCAAACACTCACATATACTTACACCCAAACACACGCACACTGGACTCTACCCAAACACTCACATATACTTACACCCAAACACACACACACACACACACACACACACACACACACACACACACACACACACACACACTTATCTATCCTGTTGCCTAGTCACTTCACCCCTTCTATATGTACATAACTACCTCAATTGCATAGTACCCTGCACAACGACTCAGTACTGGTACTTCCTGTATATAGCCATGTTATTACCTAGTACCCTGCACAACGACTCAGTACTGGTACTTCCTGTATATAGCCATGTTATTACCTAGTACCCTGCACAACAACTCAATACTGATACTTCCTGTATATTATTTTGACTCGTTATTGTTATTCCTTTTTCACTGTGTATGTATTCCTCGTGTCACTATTTCTATTATTTTAATCTTTAACTCTGCATTGTTGGAAAAGGACCTGGAAGTAAGCATTTCACTGTTGGTCTACACCTGTTGTTTACAAAGCATGTGACAAATACAATTAGATTTGAGCTACAGTTAACACAGAGAGAAGAAAGTCTGTCTGTTCCATCAATACATATTGACCTTGGAGGTGGTGATAAACCAGTCAGGGAGGGAAGGCTGCTCATTCCCCTGATGAAAATCAACATCAATTGCCTGGTGTGCATTTATGAAGCCAATCAGGTCTGTGGTAATCAAATGAGACAATACTCTGATTGCTAAATGCCTGGTTCGCCACTCATCAGGTTAAATCAATGACGCTCCCTGTGTTGGCTAAATGAAGAAAGAAAAAATTGCTCCAAGAGAATGGAAATGAGAGGGAAGGAGAGAGAGAGAGAGGAAGATGGATCGAGATCAATTTTTCACCAGGTAATGGTCTGTGTAAATGCTTGTTTCACTCGTGGAGGGATCACTGAAACACACCACTGGGGCCTGTCTTACTGGATCTGACTGTAGGAGTTCCACAGCTCCCGGTCCTCCTCTCTAATTATAAGCATTGTCATCTACCCACTTTGGGCAGTAGGGTCAATAGTAGGCAGTTGTCTAGGTGAGATGTGACTTCTTAAAGCTGGAATCCATAATGGTGAAACTGCCAGGTCCATTTGGAATATTTAAATCGAATCTAATTTTATTTTTCACATGCTTTGCAAACAGATGTAGACTAACAGTGAAATGCTTACATACGGGTCCTTCCCAGCAATGCTGAGAGAAAGAAAATAGAGAAAAAACAGAAAAGTAAAACACATATTAATAAAAGTAATAATAAATACACAATGAGTAATGATAACTCAGCTACATACACGGGGTACCAGTACTGAGTCTATGTGCAGGGGTATGAGGTAGGAAAAAGTGAATAGACAACAGGATAAAATGCAGATAATCCAGGTAGCTATTTGGTTAACTATTTAACTAACTATTTAGCAGTCTTATGGCTTGGGGGTAGAAGCTGTTCAGGGTCCTGTTGGTTCCAGACTTGGTGCATCGGTACCACTTGCCATGCGGCAGCAGAGAGAACAGTCTATGGGTGGCTGGAGTCTTTAACATTTATTTTTCCTCAACAAAGAAGTTACTGCAAACAATGAATACAGTTTTTTTCCTCAGACATCACTGCACGCGCAATAGAACAGCAGAATATGTCTTCTTTTTTTACCACACTGCTCACCTTCATTTAGTCAGGAAAACAAAAACACTAACAAATGCGCCTGGGGAAACCAGTGGTGCTGTTTCACGGTTCAAGCATTCTATTCAAACACCTACACAACCCAGGAGACCACCCCAGGGAACAGCATCAGCTGAATTATGATGTGTGCTGCAAGCAGCAGGGGGACTTTCCTAAAAGGGTGAGGGAAGGAGAGACAGGTTTTAGCTGGTGATTTGTGGACCGGGGAGCAGGGTGCGTGTTTGGGGACTGCTGAGGGGGGGTGAGCTTCCATATTTGGAGTAATAAGCCCCAGGGGTGATTGGCTGTCTCACCGCTTTAGCTGCGAAACGACTGACAAACAGAAGATTATAATTGAGGTTATTGCTGGTTGCGAGGGTCCTCCTGCTCGCGAGGATGAAACTGAACGAAGCATAATTCAATTACCAATTTGCATTTCAAATTAGGATCTCATTTGCATTTTTCATTTACTTCTGCTTCCACTCCTAATTATTTTCTTCTTACACGAACCGTTTAAGCGTGGTTGTGCTGATAATCTGTGCTTCCGGGGTTTATTTTGGTGGTTGTAGCAGCAGGAGGGGAGAGAACAGGCTTTTGACTACTGTACCCATGCAGAAGAATGCAAACCGTAGCAGTGTAGGCCTATTCAAGCAGGCTAAAGTACTGTAAATACAAACTTAGAAACAGCTGATGAAGTGGTACATACCTATACTGTGGAACTGCCATCGACTGTAGATTTTTTCTGGTAGAAGTTGCAGAATTTTCTGGAAAACATGAGAAATATAGTGTAAGTATTAGCAAAATCTCCAAACAGATTAATCACTTATGGCAAAACAGTCAGAGACAGAGCAAAGAAACCTGATCACAAAGGGAGAAAGGAAAGTAAACATTTACTCAATAAGCTTTAAACAACTCAATGAGGTGCTACTTCGATCCAAAACTGTGACAATTGTGCTAAGGGACAATGATGTACACACACCAAACGTATGGCCTTGTTGACAAGCTGCTCAGCCATACATCCTAAAAGCAGGCCAGAAGTAGAGCAGCCATGTCAGTCAGTCAGTCAGTCAGTCAGTCAGTCAGTCAGTCAGTAGTCACTACTCGCCTCCTCCTCCTGTGTACGTGTCTCTGGCCTGCTATCGGGATGGCCCTGGTGACACGGGGACAACGCTGGAAATGTCATCACCTTGCCAACCATAGATTAACAACTCAATTAGAGCGTGCTGACCTTTCAGCAGGCTATCATTATTCCTCCACTGAGGGACGGGTTAACTGGGGGATGGATGGATGAGAGGAATGGGGGGAGAGAGGGATAAGAGATGACACCACTGTGGAATGCGCAGTGTGTGGCAGCCAGTCAGATAATGGCCAGTGCATTGTGGGTAATTGATGAACCACTTGGTTCACCACTCATTGCCCCTCATCATTGACCCAATAAGACAAATACCATTTGCAATTTAGAGGTCTAAAGCCCGGTGCTCCTTTGAGAGAGAGATACAGAGAGAGCAACAGATGAGAGAGGAGAGAGAGAAAGAAGAGAGCTGAGAGAAAAGAGAGACCTCTGAAGATTAAGTCCTCACCAGCAGTAGCAACACATGTGAGCTGAATTTGCAGTGAGTCTTGAGAAGGGAAGAGTCCATACTTGCAGAGCATGTCTCCACAGCCGGGAGAGAGAGACCAGAGAGACCAGAGCCTGGATCAGTGGCCAAGAGGAGAGCTGCCACACCACATTATGCTGTGACTTAGTGGCTTCCTCACGTTTGTAGTACTACCCTCTGTATTTCTCCGCTCCTCTTTCTCCCTCACTCTCAGTCTCGATCTCTCTGTATGTCTCCTCCTCTCTCTGTATGTCTCCTCCTCTCTCGGTATGTCTCCTCCTCTCTCGGTATGTCTCCTCCTCTCTCGGTATGTCTCCTCCTCTCTCGGTATGTCTCCTCCTCTCTCGGTATGTCTCCTCCTCTCTCGGTATGTCTCCTCCTCTCTCGGTATGTCTCCTCCTCTCTCGGTATGTCTCCTCCTCTCTCGGCATGTCTCCTCCTCTCTCGGCATGTCTCCTCCTCTCTCTGTATGTCTCCTCCTCTCTCTGTATGTCTCCTCCTCTCTCTGTATGTCTCCTCCTCTCTCTGTAAATCCCTCTCCGTGATAGAAACATAAATCTGACAGACAGCAATCACTCCTGGTGCCTGCCTGTGGGACTGTGTGTCCCTGTTTCCTGGTTGACTCCTCTCTGATTCCGAGCATGATGACACGTCCCCCTCTCTATTGCACCTATTGATGCAGGTTGGAATTAGACATCTCCAGTTCCCAGCATGGACACACTCCTTGGAGCAGAGACTCCCCGCGGTGGTGGGAATGGCAGCTGCAACAATGGGACTATATTGGCTGATATGAAGCTCTATAAGACTGACAAAGGGGCTGAGCGTAGTGGGCCGTCGGAGTTACACTACTCTAATCTGGAGCTGTACTCCAGGCATAAATATGGGGCCTTACGGAAGGACGCCTCCAACTCCAACCACATTTACAGTTGAAGTCAGAAGTTTACATACACTTAGGTTGGAGTCATTAAAACTTGTTTTTCAACCACTCCACAAATTTCTTGTTATCAAACTATAGTTTTGACAAGTCGGTTAGGACATCTACTTTGTGCATGACATCCGACTTCAACTGTACATGATCCACACTTACACCATGCCCAAACCGGACGTCCTCGTACATCCACAAATTGATTTTGTCCCCCCACACCAAACGCGATCACAACACGCAGGTTGAAATATCAAAACAAACTCTGAACCAATTATATTAATTTGGGGACAAGTCGAAAATCATTAAACATTTATGGCAATTTAGCTAGCTAGATTGCAGTTGCTAGCTAATTTGTCCTATTTAGCTAGCTTTCTGTTGCTAGCTAATTTGTCCTGGGATATAAACGTTGAGTTGTTATTTTATCTGAAATGCACAAGGTCCTCTACTCCGACAATTAATCCACACATAAAACAGTCAACCGAATAATTTCTAGTCATCTCTCCTCCTTCCAGGCTTTTTCTTCTTTGGACTTTATATGGCGATTGGCATCTAACTTTCATAATAAGGTGTATTACCACAACCTAACTCAGTTCATCTTTCAATCACCCACGTGGGTATAACCAATGAGGAGATGGCACGTGGGTATCTGCTTCTATAAACCAATGAGGATATGGGAGAGGCAGGATTTGCACCACGTTCAGCGTCACAAATAGAACTGACTTCTATTTTAGCGCTTGGCGTAGACGCTCGTTGGCTCGCGCGAGCAGTGTTGGGTGCAATGATTGAATAACATGTATGTGTACATTTATTTTTGCGACGCGAGCGGTGTGGTCTGCATGTTAGGTTTCCAGCCACAGGGTGAACATGACACTTCTACCAGAGGTGTCCCACAAGGGCTTTCCAGCATTCACAGACACCCTTAGGAGAACAATGCAGACTATGTTTTTTGTCATTGTGCCACTGATTGAAGCTTAATTTGACACAACAATGAGAAAGTCTGGAGTTTCAACGAGAGAGAGAGAGATTTTTGTAGGGCAGTCAGTCCCTGTTTGTAGAACTAGAGAGATCAACTGATGATAATATTCAGTGACTTCGGAAAGTACTCAGACCCCTTGACTTTTCCCACATTTTGTTAGGTTACAGCCTTATACTAAAATTGATTAAACATGATCTTTTTCCTTCATCAATCTATAAACAATACCCCATAACAATACCCCATATTTAATCATAAATTGATTAAATATAAAAAACAGAAATAATACATTTACATAAGTATTCAGACCATTTACTCTGTACTTTGTTGAAGCACCTTTGGCAGCATGACGCTACAAGCTTGGCACACCTGTATTTGGAGAGTTTCTCCCATTCTTCTCTGCAGATGCTCTCAAGCTCTGTCAAGTTGGATGGGGAGCATTGCTGCACAGCTACTTTCAGGTCTCTAAAGAGATGTTCAATTGGGTTCAAGTCCGGGCTCTGGCTGGGCCACTCAAGGAAATTTAGAGACTTGACCCGAAGCCACACTTGCGTTGTCTTGGCTGTGTGCTTAGGGTCGTTCTCCTGTTGGAAGGTGAACCATCGCCCCAGTCTGAAGTCCTGAGCGCTCTGGAGCAGATTTTCATGAAGGATCTCTCTATCCTTTGCTCCGTTCATCTTTGTCTCGATCCTGACTAGTCTCCCAGTCACTGCCGCTGAAAAACATCCCCACAGCATGATTCTGCCACCACCATGCTTCACCGTAGGGATGGTGCCAGGTTTCCTCCAGATATGATGCTTGGCATTCAGGCCAAAGAGTTCAATCTTGGTTTCATCAGAGCAGAGAATCTTGTTTCTCATGGTCTAAGAGTCTTTAGGTGCCTTTTGGCAAACTCCAAGCGGGCTGTCGTGCGCATTTACTGAGGAGTGGCTTTCGTCTGGCCACTCAACCATAAAGGTCTGATTAGTGGAGTGCTGCAGAGATGGTTGTCCTTCTGAAAGGTTCTCCCATCTCCACAGAGGAACTCTAGAGCTCTATCAGAGTAACTATCGGGTTCTTGGTCACCTTCTCCTCCAATTACTCAGTTTGGCTGGGCGGCCAGCTCTGGAAATAGTCTTGGTGGTTCCAAACTTCTTTCATTTAAGAATGATGAGGGAGGCCACTGTGTCCTTGGGGACCTTCAATGCTGCAGAAATTTGTTGGTACCCTTCCCCAGATCTGTGCCTCGACACAATCCTGTCTCGGAGCTCTACGACAATTCCGTGGCTTGGTTTTCACTCTGACATGCACTGTCAACTGTGGGACCTTACATAAACCGGTGTGTGCCTTTCCAACTTATGTACAATCAATTGAATTTACCACAGGTGGACTCCAATCAAGTTGTAGAAACATTTCAAGGATGATCAATGGAAACAGGAGGCACCTGACCTCAATTTCGAGTCTCATAGCAAAGGGTCTGAATACTTATGCAAATAAGGAATATCTGTTTTAAAAAATAAATAGGAAACATTTCTAAAACCTGTTTTCACATTGTCATTATGGTGTATTGTGTGTAGATTGCTGAGGAGTAAATGTATTTAATCCATTTCAGAATAAAGCTGTAACGTATCAAAATGTGGAAAAAGTCAAGGGTTTGAATAATTTCCCAAGGCACTGCAGCCTACAGCCTATCAAATAGTAGTCTGGATTTAGGCCCACTGGTTAGCCTAAGTAGCCAAACAAAGGATTTTTAAAAATCGTTTTTCTTTCTACATTCGGTCTTAACAAGTTTATTAGATGTGCAATCTAGCACATACTGTATTATAGAGACATTCAAGAAATGTGTTAATTCTACTCTCTAACCAGTAGCTGGCAGCAACACAATACACTGCAGCTCCTCCTCAAGCTAATGATTACCAATCTGATCAGATTCACATAGGCCATTCCTCTTCACTCCAAGTTAAAGGCAAACTAAACTGAATTCGCTGACCCTTACATTTCATAGAATATCTTTTAAAAAATCCAGTGACTGTTGCACAACAGATACATTTGGACAAAAATAGCAACCTGCAAAATGCAGACCTAAGCCTTCCTCTATACAGCAATGGATCACAGGAAAAATTAGGCCCAGTCTACACTGCCAACCTACATAGTAAGTAGAGTAGGCATAAATTTACTGGAACGAATTGCAAAAATCACTGAAGCTGGAGTCTTATACCTCCCTCTAACTTTAAGCATCAGATGTCAGAGCAGCTTACCGATCACTGTACCTGTACACAGTCCATCTGTGGCACACCCAACTACCCCATCCCCATATTATTAATTACCCTTTTGCACCCCAGTATCTCTACTTGCACATAATCATCTGCACATCTATCACTCCAGTGTTAATGCTAAATTGTAATTATTTCACCTCTATGGCCTATTTATTGCTTTACCTCCCTACTCTTCTACATCTGCACACACTGTACATTGATTTTTCTATTGGGTTCTTGACTGTACGTTTGTTTATATGTAACTCTGTGTTGTTGTTTTTGTCACACTGCTTTGCTTTATCTTGGCCAGGTCGCAGTTGTAAATGAGAACTTGTTCTCAACTGGTCTACCTGGTTAAATAAAGGTGAAATAAATAAAATAAATAAAAATGTGTATAACATTTCATCCAAACACCTGTCAATCCTAATCGAACAGGAGAGGACGAAAACGCATAACATATCGACAGTACATGCATGTTCATTATCCTGAAGCATGTTGTAGATAACAAGCTAATAAAAAGCTTTAAGCTCTTCCACCTTTGATGTGCACCAAGGGGGAGATGAGGCCATTAGCACAGAGACAGAGACAGAGTAGAGGTACTGATGGGCAGCCATGATACAGGTTGATATTATTTTATTCATGACCTACTTGGACAATTTACATACCCAGTACTTTAATGGTCTGGCTCTGCACTGAACAATTAAACAGTCATCAATCCCGGCCAATCGTACTGTAAGACTAGCCCAGTAAATAATGAGAGCTGTGTAAGCCAAGCACTGTCCTTGTCCCCTCCTCTCCCTGTATTCTGGACATAGACTGGGGCTTTCCCAGTATGGACAGCAGAGCAGACCTGAGCTCAGAGTGCTGAGTCAGGGGCTGGATGACAGATGGCTGGGTCAGAATCAGGTCGCAGCCAAGGGACTCAAACTGGGGAAGCAGACGCACACAGTCGCTCTAAAAAGGTCCCCTGGTCACAGAACCACAGGTTCACAGCCAGTCCCATAATCCCTAGGACAGCCTAAACCCATTCCAGACTCATTTTCCTACTATGCCCCCATATCCTGAAATGTTCCAGTGAATTTTGGGGCTGGATCTCAATGTTGGTTGGTGTGCTGTCCACTGACCTGTCACCTGTGCCCTGAGGGAGGGTCAGTGGGTCATGTGACCACAGAGCTCTGGTCTTGTGACAATAATGATGACAGAGGTCTAGAGGAGTTTCTGTAACTTCCACCGACACACACGCTGTAATTAGGGCAGCTCTTCTACAGCGTTTCTCCACTGTAGCTTGCCCACCTACTCACATTTGCTGTAATTCCTACTATTCCTAGGGTTTTACAAAATTAAGGCAGTTACAATTTTAAAAACATTACAATACATTTGCAACAGACTTCACAACACATTAAGTGTGTGTCCTCAGGCCCCTACTCTAATACCACATATCTACAACACAAAATCCTAGTGTACGTGTGGGTATAGTTTGTATGTTATTGTGTGTTTGCGTCTGTGCCTGCTGTATGTTTGTGTTGCTTCACAGTCCCCGCTGTTCCATAAGATGTATTTTTATCTGGGTTTTTATTTATTTTTAATTTTACTGCTCGAGTTACTTGATGTGGAATAGAGTTCCATGTAGTCATGGTTCTATGAAGTACTGTGCGCCTCCCATAGTCTGTTCTGGACTTGGGGACTGTGAAGAGACCTCTGGTGGTATTTCTTGTGGTGTCTGAGCTGTGTGCCAGTAGTTCAAACAGACATGTCAATACCTCTCACAAATACAAGTAGTGATGAAGTCGATCTCTCCTCCACTTTCAGCCAGGAGAGATTGACATGCATATTATTAATGTTAGCTATCTGTGTACATCCAAGGGCCAGACATGCTGCCCTGTTCTGAGCCAATTACAATTTTCCTAAGTCCCTCTTTGTGGGACCTGATCACACGACTGAACAGTAGTCCAGGTGCGATAAAACTAGGGCCTGTAGGACCTGCCTTGTTGATAGTGCTGTTAAGGCAGAGTAGCGCTTTTTTATGGACAGACTTCTCCCCATCTTAGCTACGGTTGTATCAATATGTTTTGACCATGACAGTTTACAATCCAGGGTTACGGCAAGCAATTTAGTCATCTCAGCTTGCTCAACTTCCTCATTATTCAATTCAAGATTTAGGTGAGGTTTAGTGAATTATTTGTCCCAAATACAATGCTTTAGTTTTTGAAATATTTAGGCCTAATTTATTCCTTGCCACCCATTCTGAGATTAACTGCAGCTCTTTGTTAAATGTTGCAGTCATTTCAGTCGCTGTAGTAGCTAACGTGTATAGTGTCGAGTCATCCGCATACATAGACACACTGGCTTTACTCAAAGCATGTTGTTAGTGGCATGTTGTTAGTAAAGATTGAAAAAGGTAAGGGGCCTAGACAGCTGCGCTGGGGAATTCCTGATTTTACCTGGATTATGTTGGAGAGGCTTCAATTAAAGAATGCCCTCTGTGTTCTGTTAGAAAGGTAACCCTTTATCCAATATATAGCAGGGGGTGTAAAGCCATAACACATACGTTTTTCCAGCAGCAGACTATGATCGATAATGTCAAAAGCCGCACTGAAGTCTAACAAAACAGCCCCCCCAATCTTTTTATCATCAATTTCTCTCAGCCAATCATCAGTCATTTGTGTAAGTGCTGTGCTTGTTGAATGTCCTTCCCTATAAGCATGCTGAAAGTCTGTTGTCAATTTGTTTACTGTAAAATAGCATTGTATCTGGTCAAACAACATTTTTGCCAAAAGTTTACTACGGGTTTGTAACCGATTGATTGGTCGCCTATTTGAGCCAGTAAAGGTAAAGTAAAGATTTTCTTTATGTAATTTATCTTTATTTCTTCTTCTTTTCATTCAGTTTAGTCACGATTTCTCAATTTGCAGTAGGTTTGCCAATCGGTTGTGTAGCCAGACTTATTTCCCATACCTTTTGCCTCATCCCTCTCAACCATACAATTTTTCAATTCCTCATCAATCCAAGGGGATTTAACAGTTTTCAGAGTCCTTTTCTTAATGGGTGGATGCTTCTTAGTAACTGGAATAAGCAATTTCATAAATGTGTCAAGTGCAGCATCTGGTTACTCTTCATTACACACCACGGACCAACAAATATTCTTTACATCAACAACATAGGAATCACTACAAAACTTCTTGTATGACCTCTTATACACTATATTAGGCCCAGCCTTTGGAACTTTGGTTTTCCTAGATATGACTACTATATTGTGATCACTACATCTGATGGATTTGGATACTGCTTTAGAGCAAAGATGTGATCAATATATGTTGATGATTTCATTCCTGTGCTGTTTGTAACTACCCCTGTAGGTTGACTGACAGTTTGAGGCTCTCTTGAGTGGGCAGCCTGTTGAAAGCCAGTCAATCTTTTTTTTAAAGAAAGAAAAAAAGAAAATATACCTCTGTTGATATCACAGACAAGCATTTCACACGTTATCCAGATACTGACTGTTAGCACTTGATGGTCTATAGCAGCTTCCCACCAGAATGGACTTTAGGTGAGGCAGATGAACCTGTAGCCATATTACTTCAACAGTATTTAACATGAGATCCTCTCTAAGCTTTACAGGAATGTGGTTCTAAATATAAAAACAGCCAAACCTCCACCTTTGGCATTTCTGTCTTTTCTGTAGATCTTATAACCATGTATTGCTACCACTGTATCATCAAATGTATTATTTATGTGCGTTTCAGAGATGTTCATCTGTTACTAGCAAATTAGAGATTTTATGAAACTTGTTTCATAAACTACAGTGGGGAGAACAAGTATTTGATACACTGCCGATTTTGCAGGTTTTCCTACTTACAAAGCATGTAGAGATCTGTAATTTTTATCATAGGTACACTTCAACTGTGAGAGACGGAATCTAAATCTAAAAAAATCCAGAAAATCACATTGTATGATTTTTAAGTAATTAATTTGCATTTTATTGCATGACATAAGTATTTGATACATGAGAAAAGCAGAACTTAATATTTGGTACAGAAACCTTTGTTTGCAATTACAGAGATCAAACGTTTCCTGTAGTTCTTGACCAGGTTTGCACACACTGCCGCAGGGATTTTGGCCCACTCCTCCATACAGACCTTCTCCAGATCCTTTAGGTTCCGGGCTGTCGCTGGGCAATACGGACTTTCAGCTCCCTCCAAAGATTTTCTATTGGGTTCAGGTCTGGAGACTGGCTAGGCCACTCCAGGACCTTGAGATGCTTCTTACGGAGCCACTCCTTAGTTGCCCTGGCTGTGTGTTTCGGGTCGTTGTCATGCTGGAAGACCCAGCCACGACCCATCTTCAATGCTCTTACTGAGAGAAAGAGGTTGTTGGCCAAGATCTCGCGATACATGGCCCCATCCATCCTCCCCTCAATACGGTGAAGTCGTCCTGTCCCCTTTGCAGAAAAGCATCCCCAAAGAATGATGTTTCCACCTCCATGCTTCACGGTTGGGATGGTGTTCTTAGAGGTTGTACTCATCCTTCTTCTTCCTCCAAACA
Organism: Salvelinus alpinus; assembly: GCF_045679555.1. Taxonomy (NCBI): domain Eukaryota; kingdom Metazoa; phylum Chordata; class Actinopteri; order Salmoniformes; family Salmonidae; genus Salvelinus; species Salvelinus alpinus. The sequence goes on from NC_092110.1 coordinate 24,764,348, forward strand.
CGGCGAGTGGAGTTTAGACCAAAAAGCTCTATTTTTGTCTCATCAGACCACATGACCTTCTCCCATTCCTCCTCTGGATCATCCAGATGGTCATTGGCAAACTTCAGACGGGCCTGGACATGCGCTGGCTTGAGCAGGGGGACCTTGCGTGCGCTGCAGATTTTAATCCATGACGGCGTAGTGTGTTACTAATGGTTTTCTTTGAGACTGTGGTCTCAGCTCTCTTCAGGTCATTGACCAGGTCCTGCCGTGTAGTTCTGGGCTGATCCCTCACCTTCCTCATGATCATTGATGTCCCACAAGGTGAGATCTTGCATGGAGCCCCAGACTGAGGGTGATTGACCGTCATCTTGAACTTCTTCCATTTTCTAATAATTGCGCCAACAGTTGTTGCCTTCTCACCAAGCTGCTTTCCTATTGTCCTGTAGCCCATCCCAGCCTTGTGTAGGTCTACAATTTTACCCCCGATGTCCTTACACAGCTCTCTGGTCTTGGCCATTGTGGAGAGGTTGGAGTCTGTTTGATTGAGTGTGTGGACAGGTGTCTTTTATACAGGCAACGAGTTCAAACGCGTGCAGTTAATACAGGTAATGAGTGGAGAACAGGAGGGCTTCTTAAAGAAAAACTAACAGGTCTGTGAGAGCCGGAATTCTTACTGGTTGGTAGGTGATCAAATACTTATGTCATGCAATAAAATGCTAATTAATTACTTAAAAATCATACAATGTGATTTTCTGGGTTTTTGTTTTAGATTCCGTCTCTCACAGTTGAAGTGTACCTATGATAAAAATTACAGACCTCTACATGCTTTGTAAGTAGGAAAACCTGCAAAATCGGCAGTGTATCAAATACTTGTTCTCCCCACTGTACATATGCTGACGTGTTTTGTTTTTTTAAACATTCTGGGATGCTTGATTGTTTTTATTGCTTTACTGGGAAGCTTAGCAGAGGTAGACATGCTCATGTTATTTATGTTAGTGCAAAGTGAGCTGCATACAGTGGACTTCCTACCAGGTCTCACCGCCTCAGTGCGAGCACTATCACTCTGGTTCATAGGCACATGATTACGGCATACAATAACTGTGGGCATTCAAGTACAGCAGCAAATAATCTGTAATTAATTGAAAAGTGTGTAGCATGAAGACTGATGCTTATGTCCACAGGTCTAATATTATAAGTTAAGTATTCTAGAATAAATTAAGGCTTCAAGTTCACATTCAAGTCAAGTGCTACACACACACACAAAACCTATAGCAGATACAACTACATTCAGCCGTGGGCCAATTTCTTATTGGGCAGATGGTCAGGAACATAATGACAAATAATTTGTAGACCGCAAATTGATAGCAGGAAGTCCAAACAGATATAATATTATAACCCCCACCTAAAGCGTCTACATCCGGTCTGGACGTCTGGACACGTTATGTGAACTACTGCAACGACCTCGTAATTAACTGATCAGCCCGCTCGTAGACTAAGATACTGTGTAGTCAGTGTGTACCTACTCTAAAGTATGTAGTGTCGGCTGCAGTGGCCTAGCCAAAGCCTGCTCCCTCTTGGCAGTGAGGGCAAAGTGAGGAGGTCATATGGAGAACAGGTCGAGGCTGGGAGAAAGCAGGCATTATGCTCACTGCCCATCTGGGTGTGAAGGCAGGCGAGTGTTTTATGGGAGGCAGGCAGGGTTTATCAAGTTGAACAAAGGTGGTATTCACAGCATGACTTAGCAAACACGCAGCGTGTCCTCTGCTTTTATGTCTGACTGTGGAATCTCCTCTGATGGTTGACTTTGAATGTGTGATGCACTGTGAATGTGATGTGTGTGGCTGAGCAGAATCGGTCTGTTTTGCAATAGATAAGTGAGTGAGATAATTAAAGAGAAAACAGGCACTGATTTTACCGCCAATAGGTTGTTCAAAACAGTGATATTTTCAGGGACAGACATTAAGCTGTTACTGAATATTTACTGCACGTGGTGAATTATAAGGCATATGTAAAGGTATGCTATGACATTATGTGGAGTAGAATACAGGTTCTCAGTCTGTAGACCAGAGTAGGATGCGGTGCACCCACCCACACACACACAGCACCACCCACACACACAGCACCACCCACACACACACACACCCACACACACAGCACCACCCACACACACAGCACCACCCACACACACAGCACCACCCACACACACAGCACCACCCACACACACAGCACCACCCACACACACAGCACCACCCACACACACAGCACCACCCACACACACAGCACCACCCACACACACAGCACCACCCACACACACAGCACCACCACACACACACACACACACACACAGCACCACCCACACACACAGCACCACCCACACACACACACACACCACCCACACACACAGCACCACCCACACACACAGCACCACACACACACACACACACACACACAACACCCACACCCACCCACACACACACACACACACACACAACACCCACACACAGCACCACCCACACACACAGCACCACCCACCCACACACACACAGCACCACCCACACAGCACCACCCACACACCCACACACACAGCACCACCCACCCACACCCACAGCACCACACACCCACACCACCCACCCACACACACACACAGCACCACCCACACACACACACAGCACCACCCACACACACACAGCACCACCCACACGCACACAGCACCACCCACACAGCACCACCCACCCACACACACACACCACCCACACACACAGCACCACCCACACACACACACACACACAGCACCACCCACACAACACCCACACACACACACCCACACAGCACCACCCACACAGCACCACCCACAAAACACCCACACACAGCACCACCCACACACACACACCCACAACAACCACACACACAGCACCACCCACACACACACACACACACACAACACCCACACACACACACCCACACAGCACCACCCACACAGCACCACCCACAAAACACCCACACACAGCACCACCCACAACACACACACCCACAACAACCACACACACAGCACCACCCACACACACACACACACACACACAACAGCGCAATCTGTTGTGGCGGGTGTCTCAGTGGCACCAGACACAAAGAGAGCGGAGAGGTGGTGGAGTTGGCAGGTGACGGCAGGGGTGGAGTGTGGGATGCTGGGTTTGGGGAGAACAAAAGACTTCCCCTCCAGCCACCCATTACTGCTCTAGCAGGTTCCGCTACACGGGGGATGATCCCCCAGCCACCCATTACTGCTCTAGCAGGTTCCGCTACACGGGGGATGATCCCCCAGCCACCCATTACTGCTCTAGCAGGTTCCGCTACACGGGGGATGATCCCCCAGCCACCCATTACTGCTCTAGCAGGTTCCGCTACACGGGGGATGATCCCCCAGCCACCCTTGGAAACAAATCAAATCTTATTGGTCGTGTACACATATTTTGAAGATGTTACGCAGGTGCAGCGCAATGCTTACACATTTTCAAAAGTTATTTATTTTCGGCTGTAGGTAATAATGCAAGAAACGTTCTGAGCAAATAATGTAAGAAATAACAAACCAAAAAAGTCATACTGCAAAGTTGGTTAAGAGCTAGAAACAGGGAGACCATGTCTGTCAGCGCCGTCTTGTCTCAGTCAAAGGGGGTCACATACTGTAGCACGGTGACAGTACCGCCAGATCAAAACCATGAATCAAATCAAAGTTTATTTGTCACGTGCGCCGAATACAATAGGTGTAGACCTTACAGTGAAATGCTTACTTACAGGCTCTAACCAATAGTGCAAAAAAAGTGTTAGGTGAACAATAGGTAAGTAAAGAAATAAAACAACAGTAAAAAGACAGGCTATATACAGTAGCGAGGCTACATACAGACACAGATTAGTCAGGCTGATTGAGGTAGTATGTACATATAGATATGGTTAAAGTGACTAAGCATATATGATGAACAGAGAGTAGCAGTAGCATAAAAGAGGGGTTGGCGGGTGGTGGGACACAATGCAGATAGCCCGGTTAGCCAATGTGCGGGAGCACTAATTGGTCGGCCCAGTTGAGGTAGTATGTACATGAAGGGTTTGGGGGATGGGGCACACAATGCAAATAGTCCGGGTAGCCATTTGATTACCTGTTCAGGAGTCTTATGGCTTGGGGGTAAAACTGTTGAGAAGCCTTTTTGTCCTAGACTTGGCACTCTGGTACCGCTTGCTATGCGGTAGTAGAGAGAACATTCTATGACTGGGGTGGCTGGGGTCTTTGACCATTTTTAGGGCCTTCCTCTGACACCGCCTGGTGTAGAGGTCCTGGATGGCAGGCAGCTTAGCCCCAGTGATGTACTGGGCTGTACGCACTACCCTCTGTAGTGCCTTGCGGTCAGAGGCCGAGCAATTGCCGTACCAGGCAGTGATGCAACCAGTCAGGAAGCTCTCGATGTTGCAGCTATAGAACCTTTTGAAGATCTCAGGACCCATGCCAAATCTTTATAGTTTCCTGAGGGGGAATAGGCTTTGTCGTGCCCTCTTCACGACAGTCTTGGTGTGTTTGGACCATTCTAGTTTGTTGTTGATGTGGACACCAAGGAACTTGCAACTCTCAACCTGCTCCAATACAGCCCCGTCGATGAGAATGGGGGCGTGCTCGGTCCTCCTTTTCCTGTAGTCCACAATCATCTCCTTAGTCTTGGTTACGTTGAGGGATAGGTTGTGATTCTGGCACCACACGGCCAGGTCTCTGACCTCCTCCCTATAGGCTGTCTCGTTGTTGTCTGTGATCAGGCCTACCACTGTTGTGTCGTCTGCAAACTTAATGATGGTGTTGTAGACGTGCCTGGCCATGCAGTCGTGGGTGAACAGGGAGTACAGGAGGGGACTGAGCACGCACCCCTGTGGAGCTCCAGTGTTGAGGATCAGCGTGGCAGATGTGTTGCTACCTACTCTCACCACCTGGGGGCGGCCCATCAGGAAGTCCAGGATCCAGTTGCAGAGGGAGGTGTTTAGTCCCAGGATCCTTAGCTTAGTGATGAGCTTTGAGGGTACTATGGTGTTGAACGCTGAGCTGTAGTCAATGAATGGCATTCTCACATAAGTGTTCCTTTTGTACAGGTGGGAAAGGGCAGTGTGGAGTGCAATAGAGATTGCATCATCTGTGGATCTGTTTGGGCGGTATGAAAATTGGAGTGGGTCTAGGGTTTCTGGGATAATGGTGGTGAGCCATTACCAACCTTTCAAAGTACTTCATGGCTACGGACGTGAGTGCTACGGGTCTCTAGTCATTTAGGCAAGTTGCCTTTGTGTTCTTGGGCACAGGGACTATGGTGGTCTGCTTGAAACATGTTGGTATTACAGACTCAATCAGGGACATGTTGAAAATGTCAGTGAAGACACCTGCCAGTTGGTCAGCACATGCACGGAGCACACGTCCTGGTAATCCGACTGGCCCCGCAGCCTTGTGTATGTTGACCTGTTTAACTTCTTTTGGTTGAGTAGCTTGGATGAATAAGGTGCCCAGAGTAAACTGCCTGCTCCTCAGTCTCCGTTGCTAATATATGCATATTATTAGTATATTTGGATAGAAAACACTCCGAAGTTTCTAAAATTGTTTGAATGATGTCTGTGAGTATAACAGAACTCATATGGCAGGCAAAAACCTGAGAAAAAATCCAACCAGGAAGTGGGAAATCTGAGGTTGGTCGATTTTCAACTCAGCCCCTATTCAAGACTCAGCCCTTTCCACTAGATGTCAACCGTCTTTAGAAACTTGTTTTAGGCTTCTACTGTGAAGGGGGGCTGAATGAGAGGGGAATGAGTCAGAGGTCTGCCAGCAGCCACGAGCTGGTCACGCGCATTCACATGAGAGGTAGCTCCCGTTCCATTTGCTTTTCTGAAGACAAAGGAATTCTCCGGTTGGAACATTATTGAAGATTTATGTTAAAAACATCCTAAAGATTGATTCTATACATCGTTTGACATGTTTCTACGGACTGTAATGGAACTTTTTGCCATTTCGTCTGCAACTAGTGAACGCTCTTCGTGAGTTTTGATTTGTTTACCAAACGTGCTAACAAAAGTAGCTATTTGGACAAATTATGGACATTATCGAACAAAATCAAACATTTATTGTGAAACTGGGATTCCTGGGAGTGCATTCTGATGAAGATCATCAAAGGTAAGTGTATATTTATAATGTTATTTCTGACTTCTGTTGACTGTACAATATGGCGGATATCTTTTTGGCTTGATGGGCCTCTGAGCGCCGTACTCAGATTATTGCATGTTTTGCTTTTTCCGTAAAGCTTTTTTGAAATCTGACACAGCGGTTGCATTAAGGAGAAGTTTATCTATATTTCCATGTACAACACTTGTATTTTCATCAACATTTATAATGAGTATTTCTGTAAATTGATGTGGCTCTCTGCAAAATCACCGGATGTTTTTAGAACTACTGAACATAACGCGCCAATGTATACTGAGATTTTTTTTATATAAATATGAACTTTATCAAACAAAACATACATGTATTGTGTAACATGAAGTCCTATGAGTGTCATCTGATGAAGATCAAAGGTTAGTGATTCATTCTATCTCTTATGATTTTTGTGACTCCACTCTTTGCCTGGAAAAATGGCTGTGATTTTCTGTGACTTGGCTCTGACCTACCATAATCTTTGTGGTGCTTTCGCTGTAAAGCCTATTTGAAATTGGACACTGTGGTGGGATTAACAAAAAGATTACCTTTAAAATGGTATGAAATACTTGTATGTTTGAGGAATTCTAATGATATTTCTGTTGTTTTGAATTTGGCGCTCTGCACTTTCACTGGCTGTTGTCATATCGATCCCGTTAACGGAATTTCAGCCCTAAGAAGTTTTAAAGGTCTTACTCACGTCGGCTACGGAGAGCGTGATCACACAGTCGTCCGGAACAGCTGATGCTCTCATGCATGCCTCAGTGTTGCTTGCCTCGAAGCGAACATAGAAGTGATTTAGCTCGTCTGGTAGGCTCGTGTCACCGAGCAGCTCGCAGCTGTGCTTCCCTTTGTAGTCTGTAATAGTTTGCAAGCCCTACCACATAAGACGAGCGTCGGAGCTGGTGTAGTATGATTCAATCTTAGCCCTGTATTGATGCTTTGCCTGTTTGATGGTTCGTCGCAGGGCATAGCAGGATTTCTTCTAAGCTTCCGGGTTAGAGTCCCGCACCTTGAAAGTGGCAGCTCTACCCTTTAGCTCAGTGCGAATGTTGCCTGTAATCCATAACCCACCGGAGACACGTCAACCAGGCCCAGACATGGTTTGATGGAGGGGGAGCCTGTAGCCTCGTTTCTCATCGTTCCTTGGAGAGCCGAGACAAATGGAGCTAGTAGCTTTCTACTTTTAGTGAGGAACCTGAAGTCTTACAGGAATTCATTCCTAAAGTGGGATATTGAAGGCAGAGACATTCTTTATTCTTAGCCCGTCTGTCAAACAGCATTAAAGTGTGTCACAAGCATGGTGTACTCACTAAATGGCTTCGTCCCTGCAGCCATCCAGTCACACACAGCTCTGTGCTGTCTGGTGCTGCTGCTTATTTTATGGTTGATTGATTAGCGGAACTCAAACTAAATGATATGGATTTGCCACTGTAAATAGGGCCATTGCAGCACATGATGTCATCATACAAATGTATACAAATTTAAGTATGTGAGTACAAAGACGCACAGAATCAACAACAGGCACATTCCCTCCCTTGAGATCAGAAGAAAACAAACCTGTGCACACCTTTTAAGTTTAGTTTATTAGTTCGACCATTTAAAAAAACAAGCACACATAAAACTTGAAAAAGCCATACATGCACATGAATAAAATCATTGAGGATAACACACAATAAAGTCTGGGACTTATTTCCATTGTGGTCCTCTTGAGACAAGATGGCTAGACAAGATCGAACACAGTATGGCAGTGAAATAATAAAACAAAAACAGAGAAGAAGAACATCTATCTCATCATTCCAGTTACATCATAGGGGTTATTCATATTGGTACAGAAGACATATTTTTACTTTATTTTAAAGAGAGGACGTTGTTTTTATGGGCAGAGGCAACTCATTCCATTCTGAGGCTCCAGTATACAAGAAAGTACCTTTCCCAACATTACTCCTGAACCTGTATAAGCACACATCAGCAACACCTGATCTGGTGCTGTGATTGTGTGCATCCCTAACACGAAGAAAGTAATCACTTAGATATCTGGGCGCAGGACCATAAATACTCCTGTAAACCAAACTTAGTCTAATCTGGGACACCCTAGCCTCAACAGGTAGCCAGTTTAGTACCTGAAAGCAGCTCTTGCCTATGTGAGTATGTGGACTCACCTTCAATACTACCATGATCAGCTTATTCTGGGCTCTGGAGCTTCCCCTTCATCAGTTTAGATAAGTCCCCAAACCAGGAAGTACTAGCGTAGTCAAAATGGCATTGAATGAGGGCAGTAGCTAGCACTTTCATGGAGTCCTTATCAAGCAGCTTGGACTTTCTAGACAAAAACTTAGTCCTGGCATTAACCTTCCCTAGCACCTTATTGGCCATGCTCACACCTCCCAAGCTTCCATCAAGGATACATCCCAAGTAGCTAACAGAGGTTTTTGTAGTCAGCACCTCACCCCCCCTAACTCAACTCTGCTTCAGTTTTCCATAAGTGCAGAGATAGCTTATTATCTCCAAGCCATTTGCTAATGTTAGTAAGCTCTGTGCTAAGTATGCTCTCCAACATAGTTTTACTTTTGTGAGACACCAGAAGTGTAGAGTCATCCGCATAAAGAAAAAGACAGCAAGAACAACAATCTTTCATATCATTAATATACAATAAAAACAGCAGAGGCCCAAGCACGCCCACCTGCAGAATGTCACAACTCATTGGTTTTGCCTGAGACAGTGAACCATTAACGTCGACTACTTGCTCCCTTCCTGATAAATAGGACTTTACCCAGCCTAGAGGGATACTGCTTAACCCCAGTGCCTCCAGTTTGAAGATTAGGAGACAGTGGTTAACTGTATCAAATGCCTTCTGTAGGTCAAGCAGTACCATTCCACACAGATTTCCCTCATCAATCTCTTTCCTGATGAAGTCAGTCAAGTAAAGTAGACATGAATCAGTGGAGTATGTTTTTCTAAAACCCGACTGAAAATCATACATTAGACCCTGTTTGTTAACTTATTCATACATTTGCTCATGTACAATTCTCTCCAGGATCTTTGATGTTACACAGAGGATAGATACAGGCCTATAATTCCCAGGGTCAGACTTTATACCCTTCTTATACAGAGGTAAAACTTTAGCTTGTTTCATGTCCCTGGGAAAGGTGCCTTGTTCAAGAGAGAGATTAACGATATGCGTAATACAAGGGCCAATTTGCTCAGCAGAATCTCTAAGAAACCTTGCAGGAATATTATCCAGGCCTGTGGCTTTGGAGCATTTAAGCTCTGCCAGCATACTGACTGTTTTGGCTGTTGCTACCTTTGAAAAAGAAAAAGAGTTTGGCTGAACCCCTAACTCTACATAATACTTCTTGACTTGGTTGCTTCCATACAAACCAGAACTGGTGGGCAGCTTGCTAACCAGCTTGCTGGCAACAGAAGTTTAAAAAAATAATAGTTTAATTCATTTGCAACCTCTACTTTTTCATATACCATCTCCCCGTTGATGTTCAGCCCAATACTGTTTAGTTTGTTTTTGGTGGTACTACTACAGCCTAGTTCCTTAAATGATTTCCAAAGCTTTTTAGGGTCATTTTTGTTCTCAATTATTTTCTCAGCAAAGTAACCCCTCAGCAAAGCTTCATCCATCCTCCTCTGTGCTTAATTTCTGTGACGTTTATATAGGACAAAATGATGCTGCTCTTGAGAGTTCTTAAACTTTTTAAAGGCCTTATTCCTTGCTTGGATAAATTCTAGAATCTCATGATTAAACCAAGGGCTAGATCTCTGTTTTACCCTGACCCGTCTAATGGGAGCCATCACATTCACCACATCAAGGAATCTACATTTAAAGGCTTCCCAGGCACTGCCTACCCCTACACTATCTAGCACAGGTGACCAGTCAATTTTACCCACTTCCTCACTAAACTTTAACAGTATTTTTTGAGTCCACTGATTCTAACGGTTTTGTGACACTTAAATAGATCTTTAAAAATCCTCCATGTGCAAAATGTAATAAAATGATCACTGATTCCATAGACTATTACTCCACTCTGCGATATTTTAGATTTATCAGACACCAATATTAAGTCAATCGTACTTTGCACTGTTTCATATATCCTGTTGGGATACCTTCTTTTGAAACCTTCTATGAGCTTATTCCAAGCCTGTACAATCTATCCCCTTACACTGTAAAGTTAATCATTTTTAGGGCTAACACAAAACGACACACATTAGTGCTAAGTGTATGTGTGCTCGCAGGTAGACATGGATATCAAATCCATACAGTACATCCATACAGTATACAGTACATCCATACAGTACATCCATACAGTACAGCCATACAGTATACAGTACACAGTACATCCATACAGTACATCCATACAGTATACAGTACATCCATACAGTATACAGTACATCCATACAGTATACAGTACATCCATACAGTATTCTCAGAGAGAAGGGAACACAATGTGTCAGCTGAAGATCAAAGCTCTGTCCGTATCAGTCCTGTACACACCACTCAGAGTGAGCTTATCTTCTCAGCACACTGGAAAAGCACACGGCCACTGCAGACTGGAGCTAAAAGGGGACACACTAGGGTTAAGCTGCTTTCAATATTAGTTATTTTTCAAAGGATAACCTATAAGTATTTAAAAGGCTTTTGGAATCTGAAGCCATATGACTGTGTGTAGACAGACTTCTCATACTGTAGAGACAGGCTGAGAAATCCAGACTGAAATCTAGCTTCATTCCACATGGACAGACAGAGAGCACTTCCTGTCAATAGCAGGCTGGATGTCAGCTTGACTGGGGCCCAGGTTTAAAAATGCATGGAGATAGAAGTTCAGTCAGGCGAAAGTGGAGGTAAGGTATCACAAATAGAGTTTGAACTCAGTTTGTTAAAGTTCTCACTCAACAGTCAATACAGGAGAAAGACTGAGCAGCCTACTAGGTCAATAACATACAGAGGACACTGCATACACCTGCAATACCAACATGCCAATAAAGCACATGACACATACAGCATGTTTTGCACCTCACACCAGTAACAGTGTGTGTGTGTGTGTGTGTGTGCCTATATCGAATCTTCCATTCCTCTCAAAAAAAATTGAAAGAGCTGTTGCGCAGCAACTCACTGCCTTCCTGAAGACAAACAATGTATACGAAATGCTTCAGTCTGGTTTTAGACCCCATCATAGCACTGAGACTGCACTTGTGAAGGTGGTAAATTACCTTTTAATGGCGTCAGACCGAGGCTCTGCATCTGTCCTCGTGCTACTAGACCTTAGTGCTGCCTTTGATACCATCGATCACCACATTCTTTTGGAGAGACTGGAAACCCAAATTGGTCTACACGGACAAGTTCTGGCCTGGTTTAGATCTTATCTGTCGGAAAGATATCAGTTTGTCTCTGTGAATGGTTTGTCCTCTGACAAATCAACTGTACATTTCGGTGTTCCTCAAGGTTCCGTTTTAAGACCACTATTGTTTTCACTATATATTTTACCTCTTGGGGATGTCATTCGAAAACATAATGTTAACTTTCACTGCTATGCGGATGACACACAGCTGTACATTTCAATGAAACATGGTGAAGCCCCAAAATTGCCCTCGCTAGAAGCCTGTGTTTCAGACATAAGGAAGTGGATGGATGCAAACGTTCTACTTTTAAACTCGGACAAAACAGAGATGCTTGTTCTAGGTCCCAAGAAACAAAGAGATATTCTGTTAAATCTGACAATTAATCTTGATGGTTGTAAAGTCGTCTCAAATAAAACTGTGAAGGACCTCGGCGTTACTCTGGACCCTGATCTCTCTTTTGACGAACATCTCAAGACTGTTTCAAGGACAGCTTTTTTCCATCTACGTAACATTGCAAAAATCAGAAAATTTCTGTCCAAAAATGATGCAGAAAAATTAATCCATGCTTTTGTTACTTCTAGGTTAGACTACTGCAATGCTCTACTTTCCGGCTACCCGGATAAAGCACTAAATAAACTTCAGTTAGTGCTAAATACGGCTGCTAGAATCCTGACTAGAACCAAGAAATTTGATCATATTACTCCAGTGCTAGCTTCCCTACACTGAATTCCTGTTAAGGCAAGGGCTGATTTCAAAGTTTTACTGTTAACCTATAAAGCGTTACATGGGCTTGCTCCTACCTATCTTTCCGAGTTGGTCCTGCCGTACATACCTACACGTACGCTACGGTCACAAGACGCAGGCCTCCTAATTGTCCCTAGAATTTCTAAGCAAACAGCTGGAGGCAGGGCTTTCTCCTATAGATCTCAATTTTTATGGAATAGTCTGCCTACCCATGTGAGAGACGCAGACTCGGTCTCAACCTTTAAGTCTTTACTGAAGACTTATCTCTATGATTGAGTGTAGTCTGGCCCAGGAGTGTGAAGGTGAACGGAAAGGCTCTGGAGCAACGAACCGCCCTTGCTGTCTCTGCCTGGCCGGTTCCCCTCTCTCCACTGGGATTCTCTGCCTCTAACCCTATTACAGGGGCTGAGTCACTGGCTTACTGGTGCTCTTTCATGCCGTCCCTAGGAGGGGTGCGTCACTTGAGTGGGTTGAGTTACTGACGTGATCTTCCTGTCTGGGTTGGCGCCCCCCCTTGGTTTGTGCTGTGGTGGAGATCTTTGTGGGCTATACTCAGCCTTGTCTCAGGATGGTAAGTTGGTGGTTGAAGTTATCCCTCTAGTGGTGTGGGGGCTGTGCTTTGGCAAAGTGGGTGGGGTTATATCCTTCCTGTTTGGCCCTGTCTGGGGGTATCATCGGATGGGGCCACAGTGTCTCCTGACCCCTCCTGTCTCAGCCTCCAGTATTTATGCTGCAGTAGTTTATGTGTCGGGGGGCTAGGGTCAGTTGGTTATATCTGGAGTACTTCTCCTGTCTTATCCGGTGTCCTGTGTGAATTTAAGTATGCTCTCTCTAATTCTCTCCTTCTTTCTCTCTCTCGGAGGACCTGAGCCCTAGGACCATGCGTCAGGACTACCGGGCATGATGACTCCTTGCTGTCCCCAGTCCACCTGGCCTTGCTGCTGTTCCAGTTTCAACTGTTCTGCCTGCGGCTATGGAACCCTGACCTGTCCACCGGACGTGCTACCTGTCCCAGACCTGCTGTTTTCAACTCTCTAGAGACCGCAGGAGCGGTAGAGATACTCTTAATGATCGGCTATGAAAAGCCAACTGACATTTACTCCTGATTATTATTTGACCATGCTGGTCATTTATGAACATTTGAACATCTTGGCCATGTTCTGTTATAATCTCCACCCGGCACAGCCAGAAGAGGACTGGCCACCCCTCATAGCCTGGTTCCTCTCTAGGTTTCTTCCTAGGTTTTGGCCTTTCTAGGGAGTTTTTCCTAGCCGCCGTGCTTCTACACCTGCATTGCTTGCTGTTTGGGGTTTTAGGCTGGGTTTCTGTACAGCACTTCGAGATATTAGCTGATGTATGAAGGGCTATATAAAATAAACTTGATTTGAGTGTGTGTGTGTGTGTGTGTGTGTGTGTGTGTGTGTGTGTGTGTGTGTGTGTGTGTGTGTGTGTGTGTGTGCAAATAAGAAGCCAACTGCAGTGAAACATGAGAATATAGGGGACTGATTGAGTATGCCTGGGTAGCTCTCTGACAGAGTTGAGTGTAGGCCTGCTGACACCGTTTGGCCTAGATCTCACACGGAGACCAGTAGGCCCATGTTCAGACCAATCATCTTCTTCTGTCCTGCCCTGCTAGACTGACATCTATTGACACAGTGAGAAGAACACTCCCCTCACTAGGGCTGTGATGATACCAGTATGACAATAAAATGTACATGGCAAAAACAAAAACATGAAGCAGACCAGACACTTTGGTCCTTTAAAAACCTGCTGTATGTTAAATATTATGTGCTATAGATTGGAAATAAATACATGTGACTCTGGATGACAACATCATGTTTATTTCCAACATTAGGGATGTTTTTCTAAAGAAGTTAAATCCACTTCGTGTGTCATTTCCTTGCTACAATATTAATGAGTATCGCGATACTGGTATTGTCCTGGCCCTACCCCTCACAGACTCCATTCCCACTGAAAGGACCAAACTGCTCCTCTCTCAACCACTCGTCCTGATCCAGAGACTCCCAGTCAGCCCTGCCCTGAGCAAATGTTACTGGAGAGCTGCATGTTTATATTGGAAACTGGAGCTGCCGTTTCAGTCAGGTGGGGAAACAAGGTGGGGGACTTTAACCTCCAGGAGAGGCACCAGAGCATGGAGAATGACAGCACAACACTCACCTCTACTGAACAAAAACACATGAATACAGTACAAAGCAAGATCTGCCATCTCTGTGTGCTGCCTTCAACACCAGTGAAAAACTAACTGGGTCTATTTATTCCTTAACAATCCGCTTTCTTTTTCTATTTGAGGTGAATTCAGGACGTAGGCAGACAGGTGGAATCAGCATAGGGCTGGGAATTGTCAGGGACCTCACGATACGATATTATAACGATACTTAGGTGCCGATGCGATTTTCACGATTCTATTCGTATTGCAATTCAATACTGTGATTTTTTTGCGATTCGATATTCCAAACATATTGCTCACCATATGTCTGCTGCAGAGGGACAATAGATAAGTGCTGAAAACATATTGGTTCCCTATTTAAAAAGAAGATGGAGAACAAGCTATGCAAGTACAGCAAAGTAGCGCAAAAATAATATTGTGTTATTGTCCGAAAGATACTATACATCATCAAATATAATATCCCGATATGTAACTGTATCGTTTTCCCCACCACCACTAAACAGCACCATGGAAACTGTGTTGGCCCCTCCCCTCAGTAACAAGCAGAGTTGAGTAAACAGGTTGAATGCTGTAACCCCAGAGACAGATCTGATCCATGTCTACGGCTGGAACTGTCACTAGACATCAGACAGAGAATCATCATCATTCAGAACAGAAAGATACAGCAACTTACTTCAAAAATAAAGAGGATAGAGTCCAGCTCCTCCCTCTGAGATTTGTTCCCTGAAAGAGAGAAGAGACCATTCAAATGTCACTGACTCAAAGCCACAAGAGGGTAGAATATGTCAGATGTTGCTTGTTAGGGGAGGATATGCAAAAAACACATTTCCATTTCACACCTGTAAAGGTTACCCACTTGTACACACAGTGAAACAGCACCCCCTAATTATATGTATTATTATAGACCGTTTCATCCATAAAAGACATTTCAACATTGGGGATTGGAAACTGCCACTTCTTCCTACAGTTCTTTATTTAACCCTTGTTATAAGTCCAGCATCTGCTTTTCATTCAGATCACTTTTGTAAGTCTTAACTGATCACAACACTGGGGATGTCAGTTCTGTATTACAAGGAAGTGAGAAACATTGACTTGGATAAGAGCTGAGGGCCAGGGTAGTAGGAAAGAGGCTCTATGGTACTTCATCATTCCAAAGCACTGACAGTCGTGTGACTTTCATGAGTGTGGACTGTACACCCTTCTGTGTGTGTTTAGAACGAGGTCATCATCAAAGTATAGCCTACTCTAGTCCGGGTCTAAAGCTGTGAGGAGGAGTCAGCATTCTCCATGATGTCATCAGAACAGTGCTTTAAAGAGTAGTGAGGATGGGGAAAGTGGAAGGGGTTGATTATTGAAGGCCCTATGATGGAGCATGCATTAACCATGGAGGTTGTCAGCCAGGACTCACAGTGAGTGCAGGAAGGGGACTTGGGGAGAGGATTACATTACAGAGCCTATGCATTAACAGACAGACAGACAGCAGGGTCCAAAAACAACCCCTGGCTGTGCCCTACCCCCCCCCAAGCACTTGTGTAGATCTGAAAGAGCAGGATAGGTAGGCTATAAGCAATATGGTAGTATTGACGTGTAGCTCCACCTTGCCCTTTGGTAGGTAAATACACTCAATTTTCTCTGGGTTCGATAACGGGCAAGATCAAGCTCTTTTTTGTTCTACTCTCCTCCTCCTCTCTAAATGTGTTTACATAGAGTACATGTCTCTGTCTCAGAGAAATCCTGCACTAAATCTATTTCTTCACTGAAGGAGGAGGAGTGTGTCAGAGTAAGTGTGGCTGGTATTGACAAGACTGTTCTGAGAAGGAGAGGGTTCTGGGAAATCTGAGAGTGCTGTGATGCACTTTCTAGGTTCTTCTATTAGGCCCAGCCCCCAGCAATATTTCCTCGCTTTCTACTCTGCCACAATCCATTGTGTAGACATAGTCCTATATTTTATAGCAGTGACAGAAGATTGCAAAAAAAATATGAATTCATGAAACGAACAAATCTAAACCCTAAAATAATGATATTCCTATTGTTCCCCACAAGTTAATTTGATAATGTAGTGCATTACTCTGAGGTTTTACACCTCATCGTGCTAGTACTCTTTTCCCACTCTGAATGTCCCCAAATCACTGAACATTCTTTGGTTGCACACTTAAATAATTTCACCAGTAGCGGTGTGTGGGTACAATCACCAGAGAAGCCAAGCCAGGGAAAAAAAGCCATATTACAATCTATGTTAGAGGTCGACCGATTAATCGGAATGGCCGATTAATCGGAATGGCCGATTTCAAGTTTTCATAACAATCGGTAATCGGCATATTTGGACACCGATTATGGCCGATTACATTGCACTCCACGAGGAGACTGCGTTGCATGCTGACTACCTGTTACGCGAGTGCAGCAAGGAGCCAAGGTAAGTTGCTAGCTAGCATTAAACTTATCTTATAAAAAAACAATCAATCAATCTTAACATAATCACTAGTTAACTACACATGGTTGATGATATTACTAGTTTATCTAGCTTGTCCTGCGTTGCATATAATCGATGCGATGCCTGTTAATTTATCATCGAATCAAAGCCTACTTCGCCAAACGGATTATGATTTAACAAGCGCATTTGCGAAAAAAGCACTGTCGTTGCACCAATGTGTACCTAACCATAAACATCAATGCCTTTCTTAAAATCAATACACAAGTATATATTTTTAAACCTGCATATTTAGTTAATATTGCCTGCTAACATGAATTTCTTTTAACTAGGGAAATTGTGTCACTTCTCTTGCGTTCTGTGCAAGCAGAGTCAGGGTATATGCAGCAGTTTGGGCTGCCTGGCTCATTGAGAACTGTGTGAAGACCATTTCTTCCTAACAATGACCGTAATTAATTTGCCAGAATTGTACATAATTACGACATAACATTGAAGGTTGTGCAATGTAACAGCAATATTTAGACTTGGGGATGCCACCCGTTAGATAAAATACGGAACGGTTCCATATTTCACTGAAAGAATAAACGTTTTGTTTTCAAAATTATAGTTTCCGGATTTGGCCATATTAATGACCTAAGGCTCGTATTTCTGTATGTTATTATATTATAATCAAGTCTATGATTTGACATTTGATAGAGCAGTCTGACTGAGCGGTGGTAGGCAGCAGCAGGCTCGTAAGCATTCATTCAAACAGCACGTTCCTGCATTTGCCAGCAGCTCTTCACTGTGCTTCAAGCATTGCGCTGTTTATGACTTCAAGCCTATCAACTCCCGAGATTAGGCTGGCAATACTATAGTGCCTATAAGAACATCCATATACCTAGTCAAAGGTATATGAAATACAAATGGTATAGAGAGAAATAGTCCTATAATTCCTATAATAACTACAACCTAAAACTTCTTACCTGGGAATATTGAAGACTCATGTTAAAAGGAACCACCAGCTTTCATATGTTCTCATGTTCTGAGCAAGGAACTTAAAAAAGTTAGCTTTTTTACTTGGCAAATATTGCACTTTTACTTTCTTCAACACTTTGTTTTTGCATTATTTAAACCAAATTGAGACTAAGGTGATTTTATTGATGTATTATATTAAGTTAAAATAAAAGTGTTCATTCAGTATTGTTGTAATTGTCATTATTACAAATATATACATAATACTTTAAAAAAATATATATATTAAAAAACGGACGATTAATCGGTATCGGCTTTTTTTGGTCCTCCAATGAATCGGTATCGGCGTTGACAAATCATAATCGGTCGACCTCTAATCTATGTATTGTGATAATTGTGTTGTTTGCTCTATAACCGGTTAGTTCATATGCCTTTCCATCATGATATATAGGCCTAAGGGCAAGACAATAAGACACAGTGGCAGAATAAATTCAATCACAGCTTTGTTTCATCACAAAACTGGAGAGCAACATCTGTCCGGTGAAGTTCACAAAACATATTGCATGTAACAAACAGAACATGGCCTACAGCATGGTCAAGCAAGTTAATGTTTCCGACATGTTCAGACTAGTAAACTATTGATTTAAAATCAAGGAGCGTTACCGCAAGTCGCAAAGTAAACAGGCACTGCCTCCACCAAGAACCATTTCAACATCATCTAATCACCTATACATCTAATACAGTGACAACTAAAAGATAACAAAAAAAGATTTAGTCCAATCAACGTAAGCTAAATGATGTTGCTGTCGATGGTACTGATTTGTGTGTGTGTGTGTGTGTGTGTGTGTGTGTGTGCGAGCGCAACTAAAAGTAAAAAAAATAAAAACATGTTAACTCACCCTACTTGCAGAGAAAAGCCAGCAATGACATCCTCCTCTTTCATGTTGCCTAAACTGTCTATGACTCTGTCATACAGTATACGCTTTAGTTTGTTGTTCTAGGCTACCTGTCCTTCCCTTGTAACTTTTTTAGTGGTGCGTCAGGACCATTCACAGTTGGGCTCACGCAATTTACGCAATTTTTTTAAATCAAGGAAGGCCAAATGCTCGCTGGCTTCCCTTGCATTCAATGCTACGGGTTGCAACAATGTCACACTCTTTTTGACCAGACAGCATCAGCTAGTTGGGCTACACATACTGAGAAAGAGGGTCGCTGTTTCGCCGATGATATACACTCAGCCTCTTGCAAATTGGAGGAAATGTGTGAAACACAGAGAGACTAAAATGTTTATTTATTTATTTATAATTTTTTGAGGGAAGCCTGGCTTCCCTACACGCCACTGCATTTCACTGCTGCAATGCAATACTAGATCTGAATTTCTGTTCATCTACTTGGCTTTGAACAGCTAAGGGAAGTCGTTGGAATGAAAATTACAACCCCTGCAGGATTGAACACGACACCGGCTCTGAGCGAGCTGAAAAAGCCATTACCCAGCTAATTATACACTCTACTACTGGGGGTTGGTTACTGGAGTAGTAGCCATGGGCACAGTTTTAAACAGACACACAGGCAGCACACTCTTACTTACCTTTTTGCTTTAAGTTACTTTCCAGTGTAATGAAATTTTCATAGAAGATAAAATAAATCTGAGAACAGTTGCTTTCGAAGAAGGTCTTCAATTCACTCTTCTCAAAGATATCTGCAAAGGAAACAGACAGAAGCACACAGTCAGATCAATTTCAACTACCCAGACGAACAAAACAAAAAGGATTATTGTTTAGTGAAACTGGGAAAAATTTAAAATGGCTGCCATTACAGCATTGAAAATGAAAGCTAAATTCCAGTGAGCCAATTATCCATAATTCTTCATGTCTCAATCAAACATATGGTGTCATACATAATCATATAGCTTAAACATCCTTGGTGATAACTCAATGGACATGAGGATTTACATAACAGCACACCAAGGACTTTGTGAGGAAAAACGTCAACTACAAATCAGGCTAACATGTTATAAAGAAAGCAGTTAAATCAATGGATGAGGATGATTCTGTCTGTTTAAATGGTGCAGATCACTCAACTGTGGTCCTCAGCAGATCTGAGGGGGAGAGATGCACACGGCTGAAAGGAGAATGGAATCCCCAGGAGCCTCACTGATGAGCAGGGAGATAGTGAGGTACAGGGGAGGGCAGAACCATAGAATTAAAATGTAGGCCAATCTCTATGGGGAGAGGAGCGTCATGACACATGTCAAAGTGACTTCATTCGCGTAAGCCGTGTGCAATTACAGAATCTAGAACAACCATATTATTAGTCTTCTCTCCAATCCTTTGTATAACACATTGTTTTCGGGTTGTTTTTTCGATTAGTTAAAAGTGCTGACCTGCGTACGTGCATGCAACTGCTGGCCCGGTTTCCTCTTTATTTAACCTTTATTTAACTAGGCAAGTCAGTTTAAGAACAAATTCTTATTTACAATGACAGCCTACCTTGGCCAAACCGGACGACGCTGGGCCAATTGTGCGCCACCCTATGGGACTCTCAATCCCAACCAATCTCGACCTGGCCTTAAACCTAGTGCACTCCATCTCCATAACAGATCATCCCAGATCATTAACACCACAGCTCACACAACACATGGCTAAGTGCTTCTACATTATGGTGAGGTCAGCACTTTTAACTAATAAAAAAACAACCCCCACCCCCTCTGTTGTATTTGTTGGCATGCTAAACATGAATGGCAGTTCAACAAGTGACAAAGATGACTAAAAAGCTCATAGATCTGCGACAAGGCTAGACTGACTTTACGGCAGTCATTATTTCCCTATTAGGATGTCAATCCAGAATCAGGCTTGGTATCAATCACAAAACCTTTCTCTTCCATGCCATGTCCCCTATGATGGGAACATTTAACAGGGGCAGACTTCTTCCCCCTAATTGAGCAATTAAGATTCACCTTCTGTTCAGTCTCTCCTGCGCCTCAGTTCTGTTCAATACACCCTCTTTCACCACCAGCCAACTGGATGGGGCCCAAACACAGCCCAGATAGTCTCCAGTAATTGGCTCAGAGAGATGGCTGGCATTTGTATCCAACCAACCACTGTGGGACAATGACAGTCTGTCTGGTGATTTATGTTAGCCCACAGATTAAAGCAGAGATACAATGAAGAATCATACATCCCTCCCCTGTAATAACATTTGAACTTGTGTTCCATGGATCTCGCCCACAGTTAAAGGCAAACAACAACGGCCATAATAGAATAAATGGACCTGGATGAGACAGGAGCTGGTCTCGTCCTTTGTTCTCAGGTTAATCTGATTGCAGCTCTGATCTGATTGAATAAGGTCTGGTATTGGTACATTCATCACAAGCGTCTGCAACAGAGTGGAATTGCAGCACCACATGCAATACAATATGTGCAACGCAAGGCTAAATATAAACCATAATAACAACAATGCCGTCATACTGCAGTATTCCCAAAAGTATAGATATTGGCAGCAAAACACACAGTAGCACCTGAACACTGACATGTGACTGCCCTTAACTGTGTGCCAAAAACAACATGGCCAAGCATGGCGGATAAGTCTCCTTCAAAAAAAAGTGACATCTTTTTTTAAGAACACAATCCTCTTAATAAGGCTGGAGGGACATTTCATTCAGACTCCATTAACACTTACTTACTAACATAATACTAGTGGTGGGAATTGCCAGGGACCTCATGATACGATATTATCACGATACTTTGGTGCCAATTCCATATGTATGCCATTCTCACGATTGCGATTCGATACTGTGATTTATTGCAATTCGATGTTCCAAACATATTGCTCACCATATGTCTGCTGCAGAGGGTCAAGAGAGACATGAGAAAACTAGCTGTGATCAGTCATGGAAATAAAAGTGCTGAAAACAAATTGCCTTCCTATTTAAAAAGAAGATTGAGAACAAGCTATGAAGGAAAAATATCGGAATATCGGAGTTTTGGTGCAGGTGCAGCCAACTAGCGCAAAAATACTATTGCGAGTCAAAACTATAGGATCAAAAATAATATTATCACTACATAATACCCTATCCTGCACACGTTCACTGGCACACTAAGCACTTTTGAAATGTTGTGATTCATTGAGTGCATGATCTGTGATGAGAGTGATGTGTGAGCTTGTGTACTGTGTATTTCTCTCTCTCTAATGGGTCCGGCTCAGACGGAGCTGATGGCTCTCATAAGCACTTTGTGACATCTGCTGATTTTATTGATTGAATTTGATTGATCCAGCCCAGTCTCAGTTAGTAGGATACAAAATGTCCCTTCAAGTCTGCCACCAAAAAATGTATTTTCAGTGTGTGTGTGGGGTCGGTGTGTGTGTGTGTGTGTGAGCTTGTAACAAGCCCCTACTGCACTACGCTTGTTTAATACAAGCCAAGCCCCTGCAACACCTCTCTCTCTCTATATCCCTCTCTCCCAGAGGCAACACTTCATTATATATTATTTCTCTAACACCTCTTGATAGTATCTGCCATACTGGTGCTGGTACAGACAGTCACTGAGCTAATCCCACACTGCTTTTAGTTCACACTTAAACACACACACCCTCAGCCCATCAATATAAAACTCACTGTCTGTCTTACAAGACAACACATCAGGGCCCGATCTAGAAATCACAGCCCCAGTATTGAGCCAGAAGAATTGTTGTGCATTTTAACTAGCCTAGCCATTCAAGCTACTGTTCACCTGAATAGCTTACAGGCCTAATAACCTGGAGTTGAAAATTCCAAGGGCTACTAGGAAGACTAATCACACACTTTAAAGGGTGCTTTCAAACCCAATTAGTTTGGAGTAGAGTGTTTTTTTTCTAACTCTGGTGCATTTTCCCCCTTAGTTTGGTTCGTTTGGACTGGTGTGAACACCATCCTCAATCTGAAGCACACTAAACAACACACCGTGGTTCGCTCAAAAAGGGTGGTCTCGGTCAGATTCCATTCGTACCATGGTGCGGTTCGCTGCAGGTTAGAACGCAGTCCGTACCAAACACAGGAAAATAACTAGAGATGCATAGTATTATTGGTTGTTTGACTGCGAGCATTTAATGAAATGCACACAGTACCATAACCTGATATCTCTGAAACATTCTGAGTATAGCAGTGCATTTATGAGTGTAACCGATTCAGATTAGGGGAGACGGCTGCTATGCCAGGGATATACAGTAGGTTACTGTATAGCCTATTCATGTCACAGTTAGAGCGGCTATTATCCCGCATGTTGTTGGAAGGCCAAAGTGGAAGAAATATGAATATTGGGGCAAGTGATACTTCATGATAATCATAGATGGATTTAATGTGAGAATTTGTCAAATAACTAGCATGGACACTTGGTTTTGTTTAGGATTTTTTGTTCATTTGACAAATGAAACCAACCAGACCAAATGGAGAAAATAAAAAGACAATGTAACAAATAATTGAACTCTGATTTGAACTAGGTTTACAGCTGAAAACGGTGTATAAAAATGCTCTAACTGTACACTGCAGACCGCACCAACAGTGAGGAGGTCCAGTGAGGGCAGCAGATGGTACTGGGTCTGTACCGAGGGCCCAGGGCCCGGGCGAGGCTCTTATCTCAGCCTCTCACATGGTCCACTTTTCAGCACTGCTGATTGTGTTAGAGCGCTTCCTGCCACTCAGGAAAACATGTTGGCTCATCAGCAGCAGTAGCCACCAGCTAACCCACCAGTCTGCTGGGGGAGGAGAGGACCAGCAGACATCCTAAGGGAAGGAGGGAATCAGGAGGGCTTGAGGGTTGTGCGTGCGTGCGTGTCTGGTAACAGAGACAGTGTGAAAGAGAAATGAATGCACAAGTGCAAGCGGAGGGTCAGTGGTCAGCTGATAAGGCCATCCCCAGGTCACTTCCTCCCATATCCTTGATTCAGCATGTCGCCTCACTTCGAGTTCTTAGGAAACTATGCAGTATTTTGTTTTGTTATGTATTATTTCTTACATTGATACCCCAGGAAATCTTAAGTCTTATTACATACAGCCGGGAAAAACTATTGGATATAAGAGCAACGTCAACTTAGCAACATTACGACCAGGAATACGACTTTCCCGAAGCAGATCCTCTCTTCGGACCATCACCCAGGACAATGGAGCTAATTCCAGGAGGCGATCCAAAACAACGACGCCTCAGAAGGGTCGGACGAAGCGGCCACCTGGCCAGGCTCCGTAGCATGCACATCGCTCCTGAGTATACTACTAGCCAATGTCCAGTCTCTTGACAACATGTAGATGAAATTCGAGCAAGGGTTGCCTTCCAGAGAGACATCAGAGATTGTAACATTCTCTGTTTCACGGAAACATGGCTCTATCGGAATGTGTTGTCGGAATCGGTTCAGCCAGTGGGCTTCTCCAAGCATCGCGCTGACAGAGATAAACACATCTCTGGGAAAAGGAAGGGCTTTATGATTTATGCTTTATGATTAACGACTCATGGTGTAATCATAACAACATACAGGAACTCAAGTCCTTCTGCTCACCAGATCTAAAATTCCATACAATCAAGTGCTGTCCATTTTACCTACCAAAAGAATTCTCGTCAGTTATAGTTACAGCTGTGTACATTCCCCCTCAAGCAGACACCAAGACGGCCATCAAGGAACTTCACTGGACTATATGGACTATACTCGACCAGCACACAAACATCCTGTGGCGGACTGCACTAGCATCGACTAGTCCCCGCGATATGCAACTTTTTAGGGAAGTCAGGAAAGCAAAGGCTAGCGTTTTCAAACAGAAATTTGCATCCAGAAGCTCTAACTCCAAAAAGTTTTGGGACACTAAAGTCCATGGAGAACAAGAGAACCTCCTCCCAGCTGCCCACTGCACTGAGGCTAGGTAACACTGTCACCACCGATAAATCCACGATAATCGAGAATTTCAATAAGCATTTCTCTACGGCTGGCCATACATTCCTCCTGGCTACTCCAACCCCGGCCAACAGCTCCGCACCCCCCGCAGCTACTTGCCCAAGCCTCCCCAGCTTCTCTTTCACCCAAATCCAGATAGCAGATGTTCTGAAAGAGCTGCAAAACCTGGACACGTACAAATCAGCTGGGCTAGACAATCTGGACCCTCTCTTTCTAAAATTATCCGCCGCCATTGTTGCAACCCCTATTACCAGTCTGTTCAACCTCTCTTTCGTATCATCTGAGATCCCTAAAGATTGGAAAGCTGCCGCGGTCATCCCCCTCTTCAAAGAGGGTGACACTCTAGACCCAAACTGTTATAGACCTATATCCATCCTGCCCTGCCTTTCTAAAGTCTTCGAAAGAAAAGTTAATAAACAGATCACTGACCATTTCGAATCCCACCTTACCTTCTCTGCTGTGCTATCTGGTTTTCGAGCTGGTCACGGGTGCACCTCAGCCACGCTCAAGGTACTAAACGATATCATAACCGCCATCGATAAAAGACAGTACTGTGAAGCAGTCTTCATCGACCTGGCCATGGCTTTCGACTCTGTCAATCACCGTATTCTTATCGGCAGACAACAGCCTTGGTTTCTCAAATGACTGCCTCGCCTGGTTCACCAACTACTTCTCAGATAGAGTTCAGTGTGTCTAATCGGAGGGCCTGTTGTCCGGACCTCTGGCAGTCTCTATGGGGGTACCACAGGGTTAAATTCGCAGGCCGACTCTTTTCTCTGTATATATCAACGATGTCGCTCTCGCTGCGAGTGATTCCCTGAGCCACCTCTACGCAGACGACACCATTCTGTATACATCTTGCCCTTCTTTGGACACTGTGTTAACTAACTTCCAAACTAGCTTCAATGCCATACAACACTCCTTCCGTAGCCTCCAACTGCTCTTAAACGCTAGTAAAACCAAATGCATGCTTTTCAACCGTTCGCTGCCCGCACCCGCCCGTCCGACTAGCATCACTACTCTGGACGGTTCTGACTTAGAATATGTGAGCAACTATAAATACCTAGGTGTCTGGCTAGACTGTAAAATCTCCTTCCAGACTCATATTAAACATCTCCAATCCAAAATCAAATCTAGAATCGGCTTCCTCTTTCGCAACAAAGCCTCCTTCTCTCAAGCCACCAAACATACCCTCGTAAAACTGACTATCCTACCGATCCACGACTTCGGCGATGTCATTTACAAAATAGCCTCCAAAACTCTACTCAGCAAACCGGATGCAGTCTATCACAGTGCCATCCATTTTGTCACCAAAGCCCCTTATACCACCCACCACTGCGACCTGTATGCTCTCGTTGACTGGTCCTCGCTACATATTCGTCGCCAAACCCACTGGCTCCAGGTCATCTATAAGTCTTTGCTAGTTAAAGCTCCGCCTTATCTCAGCTCACTGGTCACCATAGCAACACCCACCCGTAGCACGCGCTCCAGCAGGTATATCTCACTGGTCATCCTCAAAGCCAACACCTCTTTGGCGTCCTTTCCTTCAAGTTCTCTGCTGCCAATGACTGGAACGTATTGCAAAAATCACTGAAGTTGGAGACTTATATCTCCCTCACTAACTTTAAGCATCAGCGGTCAGAGCAGCTTACCGATCACTGCAACTGTACACAGCCCATCTGTAAATAGCCCATCCAACCTACTAGCTACCTCATGCCCATATTTATTTTTGTTTTCCGCTCTTTTGCACACCAGTATTTCTACTTGCACATCCTCATCTGCACATCTATCACTCCAGTGTTAATTGCTAAATTGTAATTACTTCGCCACTATGGCCTATTTATTGCCTTACCTCATTTGCAAAAACTGAATACAGATTTTTCTATTGTGTTATCGACTGTACGTTTGTTTATCCCATGTGTAACTCTGTATTTTTGTTTTTGTCACATTGCTTTGCTTTATCTGGGCCAGGTCTCAGTTGTAAATGAGAACTTGTTCTCAACTGGCCTACCTGGTTAAATAAAGGTGAAATAAAAAAATTAAAAATAAAAATGGGGCAATCCATTTCCATGTCTGTCCATAAGCTGCCTCTTAATTTGATATAATGAAGCTGTGGTAACTCCAGTACCTTGAACACGAGGTGGAGGCAGCGTGTGTGTGTGTCTATGTGGAACCGGATCAGTTCTGTTTGACATCCTGCCCTGCTGCATGTCACAGACCCATCAGAGCCTGTCATCAGGCTCTTCCACCCCAGTCCTCAGACTGACCGACTCACTGCTCTGCTCTCCATCTGCTCAAATCCCTCTAACCAGACTGTGGCGCGTGACAGATGAAGTGCACGGAGAGGCACGGGAATATTCCTGACAGAGGGAGGGAAGTCTCAAGAGAAGGACCTGGCCATCTTCTAAAGAGACAATTCAGTACTATTGATCTGCTGTTCACACTGGAGAATTTCAAATGGACTCCCTTTGCACTGTGCGTGGTTTTGTGTATTTGAGTAGGACATCAAGTTGGCTTCAGGTTGAACCCCCCCACTCAACAGGCCTCTCAGTTCTCCTGTCGCTGTGCCAACGGATGCAGAACTGGTTCTGCAGGCCCTGGGAATGCAGGAGGTTGGTATTTGTATCCTGTCCTTTACACAAAACACAACACCTGTGTCCATGCTATGCTCAGACACCCCTCCACTCCTACAGGATCAGCACAGAGTTGAGCTGCCTGCCTGGGGAAACAGGAGGGGGAATCTGCAAAACACCAGCCATAAAGCTGTCATCTTCACACAGCGCTATTATGGAAGATAGATATGTGAGGAGAGATGTTTTGTTGTTTCACTGTTGACTGGAACAGGAGGAGAAACGCTGTTCCGATCATGCTGCTTCCTGCTATTACTTCTCAGAGAGCTCTCTCTGTTTGTGGAAGTGAGCGAGTGCCAACATTTCACAGATCCCGACACACAAGCACCTCTCTCAATACAGTGGAGGAGGGTGTGTGTGTGCGTGTGTGTGCGCGTGTGTGTGCGCGTGTGTGTGTGTGCGTGTTTCAGGGAGATCGGCCGAGTTCAACAGCAGAGAACAGACCTGGGGTCAATTTCCATTCCAAACAGTTACATTTGTAATTCCACTCGGCCAATCTCTAATCCGCCTCAGCAGTTCGGACACAGAGCGAATGCCTTGTATCTTAAATGATAGTAAGCCACAACAGTACTATTGAGTCACTCATTTAAGTATGGCCAACAACCAGAATGGGTCATATCCCAAAGAAGAACACTTCACCGTATACGTACATTAGTATATTATGAACATGTGTCATTAGACGGAGATGGCAGCATCGCGACTAGCTCTTAGAAGACTTTGCAGTATTTTGTTTTTTAATGTACAATTTTTTATATTATTAGCTCAGAAAATGTTTTATGTAATTACATACAGCCAGGAAGAACTATTGGATATTAGAGTGGCGGTAACTCACCAGAACTACCATCATTATGACCAGCAATACGACATCCCTGGAGCAGATCCTTTGTTCACTCTCCCCAGAGCAATCAAACGTATTCCGATCCAAAACTTCGCCGGCGGAGGAGAGGCACTCGAGGTGGCCTTCCGGTTCAACTCAGGAGGCGCTTTCACCACCCACCGCTTCCGAGTATATTACTGGATAATGTTCAGTCTTTGGATAACAAAGTTGATGAGCTTCGAACAAGGATTTCTTTCTAGAGAGAGACATCCGGGCCTGTAACATACTTTGTTTCACGGAAACATGGCTTACTCTGGAAACTCTAATCGGAGTCAGTAAAGCCAGCAGGATTCTCAGTACATCGCGCAGGCAGGAATAAATATCTCTCGGGAAGCAGAAGGGCGCAGGGGTGTGTTTCATGATTAACGACTCATGGTGTAATTCTAGGAACATTCAGGAACTCAAGTCATTTTGATCGCCCGACCTAGAAAAAACATATTGACTGTCCTACTCACGCTACTAAGAATCTCAACCATGGCTATTTAAAACTTCCGGAACGCTTACAAGGCCCTCCCCTGCCCTCCTTTCGGCAAATCTGACCACGAATCCATTTTGCTTCTCCCATCCTATTAGGCAGAAACTCAAACAGGAAGTGCCCGTGCTTCATACAATTCGACGCCGGTCTGACCAATCAGAATCCATGCTTCGGGATTGTTTTGATCACGTGGACTGGGATATGTTCCGGGTAGAGTGCAAAAATAATCTAGACGCATACACGGATACAGTGACTGAGTTCATAAGGAAGTGTATAGGAGATGTAGTACTCACTGCTGTGACTATTAAAACCTACCCTAACCAGAAACCGTGGATAGATGGTAGCATTCGCGCAAAACTGAAAGCGAGAACCACCGCATTTAACAAATGGCAAGGCGACTGGTAATATGTCAGAATATAAAGAGTGTATTTATTCACTCCACAAGGCATTCAAACATGCTAAATGTCAATATAGAGATAGTGGAGTCGTAATTCAACGGCTCAGACACGAGACAAATGTGGCAGGGACTTCAGACAATCAAGTGTCTACAAAATGAAAACCAGCCACGTCGCCGAGATCCGAAGTCTTGCTTCCGGACAGGCTAAACACATTCTTTGCACGCTTTGAGGATAGCACAGTGCCACCGACGCGGCCCGCTACCAAGGACTGTGGGATCTCCTACTCCGTGGCCGACATGAGTAAAACATTTAAACGTGTTAACACTCGCAAGACTGCTGGTCCAGATGACATCCCTAGCCACGTCCTCAGAGCATGTGCAGACCAGCTGGCTGGTGTGTTTACGGGCATATTCAATCTCTCCCTATCCCAGTCTGTTGTCCCCACATGCTTCAAGATGGCCACCATTGCCTTCTTGGGTACTGGAACAAAGGTACCTGAAATAATTGACTATCACCCCATAGCACTCGCCTCTGTCATCATGAAGTGCTTTGAGAGACTAGTCAAGGATCATATCACCTCCTACTTACTTGCCACACTAGACCCACTTCAATTTGCTTACTGCCCCAATAGATCCACAGACGATGCAATCGCCATTGCTCTGCACACCGCCCTATCCCATTTGTACAAGAGGAATAACAGTTGAAGTCGGAAGTTTAAATACAACTTAGCCAAAATACATTTAAACTCAGTTGTTCACAATTCCTGACATTTAATCCTAGTAAAAATTCCCTGTCTTAGGTCAGTTAGGATCATCACTTTATTTAAAAAAATACAAAAAGTCAGAATAATAGTAGAGAGAATGATTTATTTCAGCTTTTATTTATTTCATCACATTCCCAGTGGGTCAGAAGTTTACATACACTCAATTGGTATTTGGTAATATTGCCTTTAAATTGTTTAACTTGGGTCAAACGTTTCGGGTAGCCTTCCACAAGCTTCCCACAATAAGTTGGGTGAATTTTGGCCCATTCCTCCTGACAGAGCTGGTGTCACTGATTCAGGTTTGTAGTCCTACTTGCTCGCCCACGCTTTTTCAGTTCTGCCAACAAATTGTCTATAGGATTGATGGCCGGGCTTTGTGATGGCCACTCCAATACCTTGACTTTGTTATCCTTAAGCCATTTTGCCACAACTTTGGAAGTATGCTTGGGGTCATTGTCCATTTGGAAGACCCATTTGCGACCAAGCTTTAACTTCCTGACTGATGTCTTGAGATGTTGCTTCAATATATCCACATAATTTTCCTGCCTCATGATGCCATCTATTTTGTGACGTGCACCAGTCCCCAAAGCAGCAAAGCACCCCGACAACTTGATGCTGCCACCCCTGTGCTTCACGGTTGGGATGGTGTTCTTCGGCTTGCAAGCCTCCCCCTTTTTCCTCCAAACATAACGATGGTCATTATGGCCAAACAGTTCTATGTTTGTTTCATCAGACCAGAGAATATTTCTCCAAAAAGTACCATCTTTGTCCCCATGTGCAGTTGCAAACCGTAGTCCGGCTTTTATATGGCGGTTTTGGAGCAGTGGCTTCTTCCTTGCTGAGCGGCCTTTTAGGTTATGTCGATATAGGACTCGTTTTTACTGTGGATATACAGTGAGGGAAAAAAGTATTTGATCCCCTGCTGATTTTGTACGTTTACCCACTGACAAAGAATTGATCAGTCTATACTTTTAATGGTAGGTTTATTTGAACAGTGAGAGACAGAATAACCACAAAAATATCCAGAAAAACGCATGTCAAAAATGTTATAAATTGATTTGCATTTTAATGAGGGAAATAAGTATTTGACCCCCTCTCAATCAGAAAGATTTCTGGCTCCCAGGTGTCTTTCATACAGGTAACGAGCTGAGATTAGGAGCACACTGTTAAAGGGAGTGCTCCTAATCTCAGTTTGTTACCTGTATAAAAGACACCTGTCCACAGAAGCAATCAATCAATCAGATTCTAAACTCTCCACCATGGCCAAGACCAAAGAGCTCTCCAAGGATGTCAGGGACAAGATTGTAGATCTACACAAGGCTGGAATGGGCTACAAGACCATTGCCAAGCAGCTTGGTGAGAAGGTGACAACAGTTGGTGCGATTATTCGCAAATGGAAGAAACACAAAATAACTGTCAAACTCCCTCGGCCTGGGACTCCATGCAAGATCTCACCTCGTGGAGTTGCAATGATCATGAGAACGGTGAGGAATCAGCCCAGAACTACACAGGAGGATCTTGTCAATGATCTCAAGGCAGCTGGGACCATAGTCACCAAGAAAACAATTGGTAACACACTACGCCGTGAAGGACTGAAATCCTGCAGCGTCCGCAAGGTCCCCCTGCTCAAGAAAGCACATATACATGCCCGTCTGAAGTTTGCCAATGAACATCTGAATGATTCAGAGGACAACTGGGTGAACGTGTTGTGGTCAGATGAGACCAAAATGGAGTTATTTGGCATCAACTCAACTTGCCGTGTTTGGAGGAGGAGGAATGCTGCCTATGACCCCAAGAAACCATCCTCACCGTCAAACATGGAGGTGGAAACATTATGCTTTGGGGGTGTTTTTCTGCTAAGGGGACAGGACAACTTCACCGCATCAAAGGGACGATGGACGGGGCCATGTACCGTCAAATCTTGGGTGAAAACCTCCTTCCCTCAGCCAGGGTATTGAAAATGTGTCGTGGATGGGTATTCCAGCACGACAATGACCCAAAACACACGGCCAAGGCAACAAAGGAGTGGCTCAAGAAAAAGCACATTAAGGTCCTGGAGTGGCCTAGCCAGTCTCCAGACCTTAATCCCATAGAAAATCTGTGGAGGGAGCTGAAGGTTCGAGTTGCCAAATGTCAGCCTCGAAACCTTAATGACTTGAAGAAGATCTGCAAAGAGGAGTGGGACAAAATCCCTCCTGAGATGTGTGCAAACCTGGTGGCCAACTACAAGAAACATCTGACCTCTGTGATTGCCAACAAGGGTTTTGCCACCACGTACTAAGTCATGTTTTGCAGAGGGGGTCAAATACTTATTTCCCTCATTAAAATGCAAATCAATTTATAACATTTTTGACATGCGTTTTTCTGGATATTTTTGTTGATATTCTGTCTCTCACTGTTCAAATAAACCTACCATTAAAATTACAGACTGATCATTTCTTTGTCAGTGGGCAAACGTACAAAATCAGCAGGGGATCAAATACTATTTTCCCTCACTGTAGATACTTTTGTACCCGTTTCCTCCAGCATCTACACAAGGTCCTTTGCTGTTGTTCTGGGATTGATTTGCACGTTTTGCACCAAAGTACGTTCATCTCTAGGAGACAGTACGCGTCTCTTTCCTGAGCGGTATGACGGCTGTGTGGTCCCATGGTGTTTATACTTGCGTACTATTGTTTGTACAGATGAACGTGGTACCTTCAGGCATTTGGAAAATGCTCCCAAGGATGAACCAGTCTTGTGGAGGTCTACAATTTTTCTTCTGAGGTCTTGGCTGATTTCTTTTGATTTCCCCATGATGTCAAGCAAAGAGGCACTGAGTTTGAAGGTAGGCCTTGAAATACATCCACAGGTACACCTCCAATTGACTAATATTATGTCATTTAGCCTATCAGAAGCTTCTAAAGCCATGACATCATTTCCTGAAATTTTCCAAGCTGTTTAAAAAGGCACAGTACACTTAGTGTATGTAAACTTCTGACCCACTGGAATTGTGATACAGTGAATTATAAGTGAAATAATCTGTCTGTAAACAACTGTTGGAAAAATTACCTGTGTCATGCACAAAGTAGATGTCCTAACCAACTTGCCAAAACTATAGTTTGATAACAAGAAATTTGTGGAGTGGTTGAAAAATGAGTTTTAATGACTCCAACCTAAGTGTATGTAAACTTCTGACTTCAACTGTATGTAAGAACGCTGTTTATTGACTATAGTTCAGCATTCAATACCATTGTACTCTCCAAGCTCATCATTAAGCTCGAGGCCCTGGGTCTCAACCCTGCCCTGTGCAACTGGGTCCTGGACTTCGAAGGGTGGTGAAGGAAGGAAACATCACCTCCACTCCACTAATCCTCAATACTGGGGCCCCACAAGGGTGAGTGCTCAGCCCTCTCCTGTGCTCCCTGTTCACCCATGACTGCGTGGCCAAGCACACCAACTCAATCATCAAGTTTGCAGACAACACAACAGTAGTAGGTATTGATTACCAACGATGACGAGACAGCCTACAGGGAGGAGGTGAGGGCTCTGGGAGTGTGGTACCTGGAAAACAACACTCTCGCTCAACGTCAACAAAAGGATATGATCGTGGACTTCAGGAAACAGCAAAGGGTGCACCCCCCTATCCACATCAACGGGACCGCAGTGGAGAGGTGGAAAGTTTCAAGTTCCTTGGCGTATAAATCACTGACAAACTGAAATGGACCACCCACACAGACAGTGTGGTGAAGAAGGTGCAACAGAGCCTCTTCAACCTCAGGAGGGTAAAGAAAATGGCTTGTCACCTAAAACCCTCAAATTTTTACAGATGCACCATTGAAAACATCCTGTCGGGCTGTATCTCCGCCTGGTGTGGCAACTGCACAGACAACAACCGGAAAGCTCTCCAGAGGGTGGTGCGGTCTGCACAACGCATCACCGGGAGCAAACTACCTGCCCTCCAGGACACCTACAGCACCCGATGTCACAGGAAGGCCAAAAAGATAATCTAGGGCATCAACCACCCGAGCCACTGCCTGTTCAGCCCGCTATCATCCAGAAGGCGAGGTCAGTACATGTGCATCAAAGCTGGGACCGAGAGACTGAAAAACAGCTTTTATCTCAAGGCCATCATATTGCTAAACAGCCATCACGAACACAGAGAGGCTGCTGCCTATAGGCAAAGACTAGGAATCACTGGGCACTTTAAGGAATGGAACACTAGTCACTTTAATAATGTTTACATCTCATGTGTAAACTCAGCAAAAAAACATATATCCCTTTTTCAGGACCCTGTCTTTCAAAGATAATTCGTGAAAATCAAAATAACTTCACAGATCTTCATTAAACAGTTTAAACACTGTTTCCCGTGCTTGTTCAATGAACCATAAACAATTAATGAACATGCACTTGTCTAACAGCTTACAGACGGTAGGCAATTAGGGTCACAGTTATGAAAACTTAGGACACTAAAGAGGCCTTTCTATGGACACTGAAAAACACCAAAGAAAGATGCCCAGGGTCCCTGATCATCTGCGTGAACGTGCCTTAGGCATGTTGCAAGGAGGCACGAGGACTGCAGATGTGGCCAGGGCAATAAATTGCAATGTCCGTACTGTGATACGCCTAAGACAGCGCTACAGGGAGACAGGACAGACAGCTGATCATCCTCGCAGTGGCAGACCACATGTAAAAAAACCTGCACAGGATCGGTACATCCGAATGTCACACCTGCGGGAAAAGGTACAGGATGTCAACCACAACTGCCAGAGGTACACCAGGAACGCACAATCCCTCCATCAGTGCTCAGACTGTCCGCAATAGGCTGAGAGAGGCTGGACTGAGGGCTTGTAGGCCTGTTGTAAAGCAGGGCCTCACCAGGTCCTCAACAATGTCGCCTATGGGCACAAATCCACCGTCGCTGGACCAGACAGGACTGGCAAAAAGTGCTCTTCACTGATGAGTTGTGGTTTTGTCTCACCAGGGGTGATGGTCGGATTCGCATTTATCGTTGAAGGAATGAGCGTTACACTGAGGCCTGTACTCTGGAGCGGGATCTATTTGGAGTTGGAGGGTCCGTCATGATCTGGGGCGGTGCGTCACAGCATCATCGGACTGAGCTTGTTGGCATCGCAGGCAATCTCAATGCTGTGCGTTACAGGGAAGACATCCTCCTCCCTCATGTGTTACCCTTCCTGCAGGCTCATCCTGACATGACCCTCCAGCATGACAATGCCACAAGCCATACTGCTTGTTCTGTGGGTGATTTCCTGCAAGAGAGGAATGTCAGTGTTCTGCCATGGCCAGCGAAGAGCCCGGATCTCAATCCCATTGATCACATCTGGGACATATTGGATCGGACGTTGAGGGCTAGGGCCATTCCCCCCAAAATGTCCGGGAACTTGCAGGTGCCTTGGTGGAAGAGTGGGGTAACATCTCACAGCAAGAACTGGCAAATCTGGTGCAGTCCATGAGGAGGAGATGCACTGCAGTACTTAATGCAGCTGGTGGCCACACCAGATACTGAATGTTACTTTTGATTTTGACCCCCCTTTGTTCAGGGACACATTATTCCATTTCTGTTAGTCACATGTCTGTGGAACTTGTTCAGTTTATGCCTCAGTTGTTGAATCTTGTTATGTTTATACAACTGTATACACCTGTTCTGAAAGGCCCCAGAGTCTGCAACACCACTAAGCAAGGAGAACAACAAAGCAAGCAGCACCATGAAGACCAAGGAGCTCTCCAAACATGTCAGGGGCAAAGTTGTGGAGAAGTACAGATCAGGGTCATCAGATCATCCCATGGGTCACCATTAAATCCATTATTAAAAAATGGAAAGAATATGGCACCACAACAAACCTGCCTAGAGAGGGCCGCCCACCAAAACTCACAAACCAGGCATGGAGGGCATTAAATCAGAGTGCGGAGATTGGAGTATTTGTCCATTGGGCCATTTTAAGCCGTACACTTCACAGAGCTGGGCATTACGGAAGAGTGGCCAAAAAAAGCCATTGCTTAACTTCTCTAGGGTAGGGGGCAGCATTCGGAATTTTGGATGAAAAGCATGCCCAAATTAAACTGCCTGCTACTCGGGCCCAGAAGATATGATATGCATATAACTGGTAGTTTTGGATAGAAAACACTCTAAAGTTTCCAAAACTGTCAAAATAGTGTCTGTGAGTATAACAGAACTGATTTGGCAGGCGAAAACCTAAGAAAAATCCATTCAGGAAGTTGTTTTTTGGGGGGTTTTGTAGTTTTCTATTCAATGCCATTACAGTTTCCATTGACTTAGGACTCAAATTGCAGTTCCCTTGCCTTCCACTAGATGTCAACAGTCTTTAGAAATTGTTTCAGGCTTGTATTCTGAAAAATGAGGGAATAAGAGCAGTCTGAATGAGTGGACCTGCCGTGTCACAGAGAAGAACACCATCCCAACCGTGAAGCACAGGGGTGGCAGCATCATGTTGTGGGGGTGCTTTGCTGCAGGAGGGACTGGTGCACTTCACAAAATAGATGGCATCATCAGGCAGGAAAATTATGTGGATATATTGAAGCAACATCTCAAGACATCAGTCAGGAAGTTAAAGCTTGGTCGCAAATGGGTCTTCCAAATGGACAATGACGCCAAGCATACTTCCAAAGTTGTGGTAGAATGGCTTAAGGACAACAAAGCCAAGGTATTGGAGTGGCCATCACAAAGCCCTGACCTCAATCCCATAGAACATTTGTGGGCAGAACTGAGAAAGCGTGTGCGAGCAAGGAGGCCTACAAACCTGACTCAGTTACACCAGCTCTGTCAGGAGGAATGGTCCAAAATTCAACAAACTTATTGTGGGAAGCTTGTGGAAGGCTACCCGAAACGTTTGACCCAAGATTAAATTGTTTAAGGCAATGCTGCAAAATACTAATTGAGTGCATGTAAACTTCTGACCCATTGGGAATGTGATGAAAGAAATAAAAGCTGAAATAAAATCTCTCTACTATTATTCTGACATTTCACATTCTTAAAATAAAGTGGTGATCCTAACTGATTTAAGACAGGGAACTTTTACACGGATAAAATGTCAGGAATTGTGAAAAACTGAGTTTAAATGTATTTGGCTAAGGTGTATGTAAACTTCCGACTTCAACTGTATGTAAAAGAACATCAAAAACAGTTTAGTCGTCCAGCTCTTCTTGGAAAGAGGAATCAGAAGCAGCCATTGTAATTATTTAGCTAGCCATCTCAGTCAGACAGTGCACGGTCACATAGCTACCGTGAACCTGTAGAAACTAGTAACCCCCGCGTTTGGAAAGGTCTGCCTTCAAAAGGTGGGAACACAATTGGACAAGGAAGTAGGGCTCCCGTCAGGGTGTAGTCTTTACAAAGTAAGGGAAAATTTGTCAACCTAAATATCCTGCAATGTCTCAACGATGTTCCTATGTCTCTATTGAACAAGGACAACCATATCTAATCGCTGCTAGCGAGCAATCGACGAAACACAAAGACCACAATAATTGCTATAAAACATGACTCCATTCATTTTTAGATCAGACAACGACAAAAATACCGCAATGGTGCATACTTATGTCTGAAACACCTCTCCTCACTCATAATTATGTAGGGAGACTAGGAAAACACCCCAAATAGTGTCTAGCACTTAAGTTTCCATTTAATATGTGGACTACCTGATTAGGTCTTCTGGGTTAAACTGGGGCTCTAACACATGCCCACTGCCCAGGGATTCATGCAATACCAGACTACTGTGTGACATGCCTCTGGGCCAAATCAACTAGGCCAGAGACACTAACAAAATGAGGATGTATTTGGTTGGAGTAAGTGAATTGGGTGGAAAGCCTGTATTGTGGACAGTATAAACTACTGAATGTTTTGTGCACTTTACTGTAACTACATCACATGTTCTAATTGATTAACGTTCAACTGTGAGAGTGCACTGTCTGGTGTGTGCATTAGGCCCAGTCCACAGTGTTGAACTGGTGAAGGTCATCTAGTCATCTGAAGCCAATGGAATATTTACACTGTACTGTAAAAACATCCAGACACTTGGCTAACAGCTCCCTGACCTGTTCAGACTGAAACACTTCCTGTAGGCATATATTGATGACAATAAGTAATTTACTGTAGAAAAGTGTGTTAAATGTTCCCTAGCTGCAGGGAGCTAAATGTTTGCCATTCACACTGCATGGAGTCATTAATATCCTACATTACACTCATACAGGAGGGCCTAGTCAATCAGCTTTTGATCAGGCAGACTGAAGGAGACTCTCATTGGCATAAATTTTGCTCTGCCTCTGCTTTGGCTGTCTGTCAGGAAGATTGGGCTACAGGCCTAGCACTGCAGGTGCAGCACACCAGTGGCAATTTAGCTGGATCTGGTGAGTGAGTGAGTGAGTGAGAGAGAGAGAGAGCAAGCAAAGGGGAACAGGAAAAAGAGGGATGAGGGAGAGAAAGAGGTTGTCTCTGGCACAAGGCTAAGAGCAGACACGCACAGAGAGGTCTTTAACCAGGCTAAGATGCCTGAGGGGCAACAACACAGAGCTGAGGAGATGTGGGGTAGCCTGCTAATATGGAGACAGATGAATGGGTGCAGGGTTAGCTAGCGAACCAAATCCCATATCACTCTGGCCTACACACTCGGAGAGAGAGAGAAAAAAGAGACTAGGGAGAGGGATAATTACATTTTTAAAACAGCTCTCTCAGATACTGTGGTTTTGTTTCAATGCGGAGGTGCCTGGGGCCATGGAGAGATGGATGAAAGAGAGACCCCCCATTGGAGGAATGTAGGCTAGGCAGCAGGCACTGTGTCACTAGGCAGGCCAGGCAGCAGTGTGCTGCAGTTCAGTCACTGTGCCACTCACTGCCTCTCTCAAGGATACCTGGAGCAGTGCCCTGAATCTGCAGTCAGACAGACCGCTAACTAACACAGCCACAGTGTTCTCAATTAGGAATATACACCCTACATAGCAGGCACCTGTTCTCTCACCCCAGTCCATCCACAGCAGCCACCGACCCAATGGGGGACATCAGTAGGGCACAGCAGGCTCTTCATCCTCCTCCTCATCTACCTCTGACGCCAGCAACTCTGAGTGTGCCAACTGCTAATCAAGCCTAATCTCACCACCGCCACAGCACAGACGCTGCGACAGCTCAGCTATTTCAAAACCAAGTATCAAGAAGCCAACCTGCGAGAAGCTAGGAAAGTGTCTGAAAACACAATAAACCTCCACTCAGTCAGCCAAGCGAGCTCAGAACTCACTCCACAGCCCTCAGAGCAGAACTGAGTCGCTGACTTTTGACCATGTTAAGAGGTTAATGATAAATCTAATGACAAATCCAGTACTAGGAAGCAATGGAAGCATAGCAGGAACAGGCTCATTCAGAGGCCTTGATAACACACAGCTGCTCCCACCACCAGTGAATGAACCAGAGACACCAGCAGCGCAGCACTGAAGGCCCCGGAGCCGTCAATCATAATTCATCCTACTGAGCCAAATTTGTTTCCCTTATGGAAGTACATTCACTAGGACTGACACTATAGACTGATGCATGGAGCTGCTGAGCTTATAAAGCACTCAGTCTGCACTGCAGCCAGCCAGCGAAGGGCAGGTCATAGTAACGTACAGGCCTCTCAGAGCTAGTTTGGCACGGTATACCGAAACTTCTGTACTTTTTCGATACTAGAACATGAAAAACGGTTCGGTACTAGAATTTGTGTTACTGTCGGTACTTCTGTCAAATGTTTCTCGGGTCGTCTACTGATTGAGAGAGGATCAAGTCTCTCAATCAGCGCAGATGTCCACTTATATCGCTAGATCACCGTGCCTGCTCCACTTACTCATTGCTAGCTCTAGCCTGTCAGGAGAAACCACTTAACTCACTGGGAGTCTGGGCTGCATCACCACTTATGCAGCACAGAAGTTAAAACTCTTGAATAATGCAACACTGCCGAAACTTAATTAATGTTCCCAAAACAATGTCCAATACAGGCTAGAACACTTTACAATGTAAGAAGATACCGGTAGCTTCCAGATTTGTAGGCTAACTCTCCTTGCTAGCTTACAGCTGAAGCTAACATCAATTCACTACCCTAGTACCTTGTTTATGCAAACCATAATTCAAATATTGCTGATTGACTAAAGCTTTTGGTGACATTCACTTCGTCCCCCCATGTCTCTCCCAGTCAAGATCATCTTTGCTCGAGCCTCGATTTGACTGTGTGAATGACATCATGGGTCTTAGAGACAATGTGCACTTCTATAAAAAGAAGAGATTGCTTCTTCCATGCAAATGTTGTTGATCAGTAAAATAAAATAAGTTCCAAATGGAAGGGAAACAGATAGTTTTTCCATCTGTTGCCTCATGAAATCACCCAAAACAAGCTAAATAACTCAATGCATGCACACTTCTCTCTCCTACCGAGACTGAAAAATAGAAGCTATCTCAAGGGCATCAGAATGTTAAACAGCCGTCACTAACACAGAGAGGCTGCTGCCCACATACAGACTTGAAATCATAAGCCACTTTAATAAATGGATCACTAGTCACTTTAATAATGCCACTTTAATAATGTTTAAATACCTTGCATTACTCATCTCATATGTATATACTGTATTTTATACCATATATTGTATCTTGCCTATGGCACTCGGTCATTGCTCATCCATATATGTACATATTCTTATTCCATCCCTTTACTTATATTTGTGTGTATTAGGTAGGTGTTGTGGAATTGTTAAGATTACTTGTTAGATATTGCAGCACTGTCGGAACTAGAAGCACAAGCATTTCGCTACACTCGTAATAACATCTGCTAACCATGTGTATGTGACCAATACAATTAGATTTATTGAATATGCATTAATCTGTATTGTGAATAGGCCTAGGCTATATCTTGATTTACCCAGTTTATTAATAGAGATTACAATGAAAATAAATTACCATTATGTTGCTATGTAGTTTTTTTACCAAACATCAAATTGATTGTATAATTGATTCATTAATGCATACATTCAAAAATCTAAAAGTTTAAATTATTTAAAAATGTAAAATATTTGTCTGGATCATGTGCCATTATGTGACTGGCTAATACACCTTCTTATTTTGGTATCTTTTTGCTATCAAGTATCATAATGGTATCGAGTATCGTGATACTAAACCTGGTATCGGTATAGAAATCAAAATGATGGTATAGTGACAACACTACTCAGAGCATGGCCCTGGCTGCTGGCAGTGTGATTTAGAACTGAAGCTTTCAAGTTAGAAGACATTAATAACAGCCTGAGCAACATGCATCATCTTCTCTAAGCAGTGTATGATTAACTCCTGACCATCAGGTTAAAGCCACGGAGATCAAATCAAACGTTGTCACATGCACCGAACACAACAAGTGTAGACCTTACTGTGAAATGCTTACTTACAAGCCCTTAACCAACAGTGCAGTTCAAGAAGAGTTAAGATTTTTTTTATTATAGTAATAAAAAAATTATAAAAAGTAACACAATAACGAGGCTATATACAGGGGGTACCGGTACCGAGTCAGTGTGCGGGGGTACAGGTTAGTTGAGGTCATTTGTACATGTAGGTAGGGGTGAAGTGACTATGCATAGATAATAAACAGTGAGTAGCAGCAGTGTACTAAACAAATGGAGGGGGGGGGGGGGGGCATTGTAATAGTCCGATGGCCATTTGATTAATTGTTCAGCAGTCGTATGGCTTGGTGGTAGAAGCTGTTAAGGAGCCTTTTGCTCCGGTACCGCTTGTCGTGCGGTAGCAGAGAAAACAGTCTATGACTTGGGTGACTGGAATCTCTGACAATTTTATGGGCTTTCCTCTGACACCGTCTATTATATAGGTCCTGGATGGCAGGAAGCTTGGCCCCAGTGATGTACTGGGCAGTACGCACTACCCTCTGTAGCGTCTTACGGTCAGATGCCAAGCAGTTGCCATACCAGGTGGTGAAGCAACCGGTCAGGATGTTCGATGGTGTAGCTGTAGAACATTTTGAGGATCTGGGGACCCATGCCAAATCTTTTCAGTCTCCTGAGGGGGAAAAGATTTTGTCATGCACCTCTTCACGACTGTCTTGGTGTGTTTGGACCATTATAGTTCGTTGGTGATGTGGATACCAAGGAACTTGATACTCTCGACCCACTCCACTACAGCCCCATCGATGTTAATGGGGGCCTGTTCGGCCCTCCTTTTCCTGTAGTCCACGATCAGCTCCTTTGTCTTGCTCACATTGAGGGAGAGGTTGTTGTCCTGGCACCATACTGCCAGTTAACTGACCTCCTCCCTATAGGCTGTCTCATCGTTGTCGGTGATCAGGCCTACCACTGTTATGTCGTTAGCAAACTTAATGATGGTGTTGGAGTCGTGTTTGGCTACGCAGATGTGGAACAGAGGCAGTGGTACAGCTGCTCACTCAGGCTGGAATTCATATGTATCCACCCTGATAAATAAGAGTGGTTTACAACTAGCTGTCAACAGCCTTGCTACACCTCCCAGGGTTGTGTGATCTTGGCAGCTAAGCATGTCATGCCACTGTCAGATACAATCACTCAGCTCAGCCTTAGTAGTTGCCTATTGGAATTTGCAAATCTGCAAACAATGCAGATGCAAAGTTTGGTAAGCAAATGACGGCACAAACAGCAAACCGTCATTCCTTTACCAGACTTCGCATCTGTACTGTTCTTAAATTAAATGTGTTTTTGTCAAATTTTCACTGGAAACTGTCAGAGTATGGTTTGTTTAACTTCGCAATCATTGGTTTTTGTTTGACATACTTTTTGAAGTACAAAATATGAGTCCCAGTTGAATTGCTGTGCAAAATTAAATATGATAACACTTGACCAGGCCACATCATCAGTATTATACAACAGATTGAACCTTTGACAGACATGGTAGCAGTACCTGGCTGCAGCCTGACCTCAGGCCAGTCAGTCTGTTTTCACAGATTAGGGAGCGGCTAATCTCGGCAGTTTAGCACAGGGGAGCCACTTAACTGGCGACTGTCACTCTTCCTCATGAGGTTGCCTTACTTCAATAACCAGCAGCGGCAGGCAAGCTGCTGCACGGTCATCACTATCTGGCCATGCTGCAAAAGGACAGTATGAAGATGCTTTTTACTTTACCCCAACCTCTAACCCAAAATTAAGAACAAATGGGGTAGCTCATGTTCTTGCTCATCAATTCTGAACATAGGCCTAGGAATTTTGTTCTTAGCAGCATGGTCATCTATTGATTACCCTACAGCCCATGTGGAGTCTACCCTCCAATGCCTTTCGGATTATCTCACCAGAAAAAAAACAATACCCTTTAGAT
Organism: Salvelinus alpinus; assembly: GCF_045679555.1. Lineage (NCBI taxonomy): Eukaryota > Metazoa > Chordata > Actinopteri > Salmoniformes > Salmonidae > Salvelinus > Salvelinus alpinus. The sequence goes on from NC_092110.1 coordinate 24,807,559, forward strand.
TTCAATGGAGATGACAACCAGGGTAGAAAAAGAAACATGAGGCTATTTACTGGGACAACACACACCTATAGGCAGTAATGAGAAGAGACTGTAGGCCTATCTCTGTAAGAAATTAACAGGATTAGGCCACGGCGAGTGGTTTGTTTTTCTTTAGGCTGTAAACCTAGAGTACCACAACAGATCAAAGCTGGAATCCGAAGCGGGGGAAACTGCTACGGCCATACAACAAAGATGTCAGCCTACTTCAAACATCATTGCACGCGCAATAGAACAGCAGAGTACGTACAATTTTTTTAACCTTTATTTAACTAGGCAAGTCAGTTAAGAACAAATTCTTATTTACAATGACGGCCTTCACCGGCCAAAAGCTAACCAGGATGACGCTGGGCCAATTATACGCCGCCCTATGGGACTCCTGATCACGGCCAGTTGTGATACAGCCCGGGTTCGAACCAGGGTCTGTAGTGACATCTCTAGCACTGTGATGCAGTGCCTTAGAGTGAGGCGCCACTCGGGAGCCCCCTATGATTATTATTATTTTTTTAATTCACGATGCAGAATGATCCTCTGCCACGTTTCAAAAACAAACAAAAAAACAATCACAAATGTGCCTGGGATGACCAGTGGCGCTGTTTCAACAATGCGGACCTCACCTTTAAGAGTTTGGATTAGTTCGGCACTAGAATTTTTGTTACATCTGTCAAATGTGTCTCACGTGATTGAGAGGATCAAGTCTGTATCAGTGCAGCCCCTTTATAGCCATTCAATGCTGTCTGAGCTGCATTACCTCCCCACTCACGCTGCACAGAAGTTAACACACTTGAATAATGTAAAACGACAAGTAGAAATGTATCAACTTGATGGCCATTGTTTTGATAACAGTAATGCAGGCTAGAACACTTGTACAATGCAAGACAAAATCGGTAGCTTCCAGCTTTAACTGTAGGCTAACTTTCCTTACAGCTACATTCACTACCCTAGTACTTAGTTTGTGATAATATGAAAACCATAAAACAAAATATTCTGATTTCAAAGCTGACGGTCACCAAAAACGTTATTAAATTCACGTTGTCTCCCTCACCACCAAAAACAAATTATCTTCATCTTCCTTTGCCTCCCGTCTCATTTTCACTAGATTCAACAAAGGGCTTGCAGTTGACGTATAGTATAAAGCCTTCTGGTGGCCATGTTGGGAGACCACCGCATTAATTCTTCTGACAACAACAGCTGAGTGGCTACCCCAAACTGCATGATAACAGTGCCCAAAACTAGTTGATTCATCACCACGGTCATTTTATGTGCAGTGTTTGCCTGCTCTAAAAAGACAGGATTGTTTTTGTTTTTTAGATTACCCGCAATCATGAAACACCAAGGAGAGAAGACTTAAAAAAGTGAATAAACGTTTTTGCCCGTCAAGACCTGAACCTAGACAGCTGTCAGTCCAGTGTCTGCTCTGATCATTTCATCACTGGTAAGTCTGATTGATTTGCGAGTTTAGTTTAGCTGTTATGCTAACCAGGTGTTAACAACAAGACTAAGTTAGCCAACATAAGCTAACTAGATAGCTTGTAGTCTAGATATTAGCATGTGCCTCTTACATAGTCGGCGCATGAGTTTCAAGTTTTGGGGAAGCTCTTTTTTTCCACCATAAAAATGCACCTTTATAATAAAGCATTGCATTCATCTATCATCACATTTGCAGACTAATGTAAGTCTACTATTCCTAATGTGATGAGTAGATTGGATAGTCATAATTTAGGCTATTAATGAGCGCGTAGTGGCATAGGCCTATAGGCTATATCCGCTATGTTTCTTTCCTTTGCACAAGAAAAATGTGGCCTTTGATAAACACTTCATGCAATTCTACTACACTTTATATGACAAATCACAGAGTACCTAGGCCTACTCTGCTGACACTGACAACAGATCAATAAAAATGAGCTTTTCTTGAATGCAACCATGTAATCTATGCCTATGAAAAGGGGATTCACACATTTTACAATATGATGTCCATCTAACCTGGAGGAGGACATTATTGTCCAAAATAACTCGTGGCACTGACCCAATGATAATTTGTTGAAAACTTTATAAGGAGGGTAAATGTATGGACATTACAGCATAGGACAAATACCTCAATGGGATATGACAACCTGTTGTGTTGTTGACTATTGCTTGTTCCAGCCAAACAAAATATTTTATCTGTATATGACACTGAAACACTTAAATGAATTAAACACAACCAAACAATCAAGAGCCCTGATGGTACAGGTGACCTGAAGAAGTGATATTCTAACAGCAGGTGTGCTTTTTATTTGTTTATTCACTATAGGTTCACCACCTGACCTCTTTTAAGACACCCTTGTCGACTGGATTCCCACTGTGAAGATGAGCAATGCTGCAGCAGCCTCAGTTTCTACTTCATCCTTTTCCAGATATGGAAGGAGACATCGCTCAGACAAAATGGTTGTCATATGCTGTGCCATTGTCAATCTGAATGATTCTGGTGTGCCATTTGAGGAGAGAACACATTCACCTTGTTGTCATGACAAGTTACCCCTTAAACTGTATGGATATATAAAATCTAATTTGGAATAACATGTAAAAGACTATTTATGATATCATAAACAGACTTACTTTAATAATAGGCTATATTGTTGTATGGGTAAAATTAAAAGTATTGTGTGTGTCATTTCTGCCTTGCCCCATTGAATAAAACGTATTTCTTATAGGCAAACTATATATTTATTTTGCAATTTAAACACATTTAGCATAGACAATGTAATTGTTGTGGTAGTCTTAGGCAAACCATCTTCATGGTTTCAACCATCTTCACCAACCTTCAAAAGTATCTGGCATTGAACATGGTAGTAGTTGTGTGTATGTTTTAAACAAAGGATCCCATCAGCTCCTGCTTCCAGACATTGCACTGACAAGGGTTGGATTTGCACTGAACAATTTAATGTCAAGGTGTGTACAACGTCTAGTATAATAATTAGCCACATACATTGTCTACTGTTATTATTTTAGATACACCATGGTGCTAGTAGACATTAATTGCAAAACTGTGTTGTGACATGTGAATATATTTAGCATAGTTTTATCTAGGGTTGCACATTTTGGGGAATATTCAGATGTGGAAAATGTCCAAGGGAATTAATGGAAATATATGCAAATTAATAGTAATACCATTTAAATGTAGATGGTTTTTGCATTTACCATATCATATGGAGACAGAAATATAAACATTTTACCTTATCATAAGTAGACATAATTGCAAATGATTAAATCCTTCCAATAGAAATTTTTAAAAACTATTTAGTTACGAATTTAACTTTAATTAAATGATTTGACTCTTCACATGGGATGATTTCACTGAACAACAAAAGGGAATGTTGAACGATCCCCAATGATCCATCTCATCTCCAAAAAAAACATTTAACATTACAACTGTAAAATGATAGTCTAGGACCTAAAGATTTGGTTGTCTTCCTCTCAGTCTTCCATGTCTTCTTATGGAACATCCTCAATGTCCATCAGACTCTGAGGCCTCATCTTCACTGTCACTTTCCAACCTTGTTGAGGATGGCTCGTTGTCGGGCTCAAAAAGCCTCAAATTTGCCCGGGTGGCCACCAATTTTTCAACCCTTGTATTGGTCAGCCTGTTGCGTGCTTTGGTCTGTGTGTTCCAAACAAGGACCAGTTGCGCTCTGAGGCGGCTGATGTTGGTGGGATTTGGAGGATGATAGAGGCAACAGGGGAAAGAGCCTCAGATCCACAAAGTCCCTTCCACCAGGTGGCTGATGAGATATGTTGGCATGACAGCCATATTGCATCTCTATCCCAAAGCCCTTGCTTGGAAGTGTACTTTGCCAGACTGCCAAGAACCCTGCCCTCATCCAGGCGAAGGTGGCGAGACACTGTAGTGATGACACCTTAGGCCTTGTTGATCTCTGCACCAGACAGGATGCTCTTGCCAGCATACTTGGGGTCCAACATGTACGCTGTGGCGTGTATGGGCTTCAGGCAGAAGTCTTCACGCTTTTTTTATGCATTTCAGAACTGCAGTTTCCTCTGCTTGGAGCAACAGTGAAGTGGGCAGGGCAGTACAGATTTATTCTCTTACATCTGCAAGCAGAGTGTGAACATCAGACAGGATGGAATTGTCTCCCTCAATCCATGCAATGGCTACTGCTATAGGTTTCAGGAGTTTCGGGCTGCTTACCACTCTCCCCCAAAATACATCATCCAGGATAATCCTCTTGATGGTGTTGTCCATATCGGCAGACTGTGATATGGCCATTTCTTGGAGAGACTCCTTCCCCTCCAGGAGACTGTCAAACATGATGACAACACCACCCCAACAGATGTTGCTGGGCAGCTTCAATTTGGTGCTCTTATTCTTCTCACTTTGCTTGGTGAGGTAGATTGCTGCTACAACTTGATGACCGTTCACATACCTAACCATTTCCTTGGCTCTCTTGTAGTGTATCCATTGTTTTCAGTGCCATGTCATCCTTGAGGAGCAAATTCAATGCATGAGCAGCACAGACAATGGGTGTGGTGTGAGGGTAGGACTCCTCCACTTTAGACCAAGCAGCCTTCATGTTTGCAGCATTGTCTGTCACTAGTGGTCCAAGGTAATTGATGACTGCCTTCAGCTCATCTGCAATGTAGAGACCGGTGTGTCTGTTGTCCCTTTTGTCTATGCTCTTGTAGAATACTGGTTGTGTGGTGGAGATGATGTAGTTAATCCTTGCCCACGAACATTCGACCACCCATCAGAGATGATTGCAATACAGTCTGCTTTCTCTATGATTTGCGTGACCTTCATTTGAACTCTGTTGAACTCTGCATCCAGCAAATGAGTAGATAAAGCATGTCTGGTTGGAGGGGTGTATGCTGGGCGAAGAACATTCCGAAATTTCTTCCAATACACATTGCGTGTGAGCATCAGAGGTGAACCAGTTGCATACACAGCTCAAGCAAGACATTCATCAGCATTTCTGATTCCAGGAGGACCATGAGCTGTTGCTACCGATAAGGTGTCTGATTCATCATTTTCACCTCGAATAGAAGTAGAGGGACTTTTGTCAGAGGTTGCTTGTTGTGAGCGCTGAGGGAACTTTATGCACTTGGCCAGATGATTCTGCATCTTTGTTGCATTCTTCACATATGATTTGGCACAGTATTTGCAATTGTACACAGCCTTTCCTTCTACATTAGCTGCAGCTGAACCTGGACGGTTCCGACCTAGAATATGTGGACATCTATAAGTACCTAGGTGTCTGGCTAGACTGCAAACTCTCCTTCCAGACTCATATCAAACATCTCCAATCCAAAATCAAATCAAGAATCGGCTTTCTATTCCGCAACAAAGCCTCCTTCACTCACGCCGCCAAACTTACCCTAGTAAAACTGACTATCCTACCGATCCTCGACTTCGGCGATGTCATCTACAAAATAGCTTCCAACACTCTACTCAGCAAACTGGATGCAGTTTATCACAGTGCCATTCGTTTTGTTACTAAAGCACCTTATACGACCCACCACTGCGACCTGTATGCCCTAGTCGGCTGGCCCTCGCTACATGTTCGTCGTCAGACCCACTGGCTCCAGGTCATCTACAAGGCTATGCTAGGTAAAGTGCCGCCTTATCTCAGTTCACTGGTCACGATGGCTACACCCACCCGCAGCACGCGCTCCAGCAGGTGTATCTCACTGATCATCCCTAAAGCTAAAACCTCATTTGGACGCCTTTCCTTCCAGTTCTCTGCTGCCTGCGACTGGAACGAATTGCAAAAATCTCTGAAGTTGGAGACTTTTATCTCCCTCAACAACTTTAAAAATCTGCTATCCGAGCAGCTAACCGATCGCTGCAGCTGTACATAGTCCATCTGTAAACTACCCACCCAATTTACCTACCTCACCCCCCATACTGCTTTTATTTATTTACTTTTCTGCTCTTTTGCACACCAGTATCTCTTCTTGCACATGATCATCTGATGATTTATCACTCCAGTGTTAATCTGCTAAATTGTAATTATTCGATTTATTGCCTACCTCATGCCTTTTGCACACATTGTATATAGATTCTCTTTTTTTCTACCATGTTATTGACTTGTTTATTGTTTACTCCATGTGTAACTCTGTGTTGTCTGTTCACACTGCTATGCTTTATCTTGGCCAGGTCGCAGTTGCAAATGAGAACTTGTTCTCAACTAGCCTACCTGGTTAAATAAAGGTGAAATAAAAAAAATAAAAAAAATAAAAAAGTGAAATGTCTCCACACATCAGATAGTGCTCGTGGTATTTTCCTGTAAAGATTAGGAAAAAATGAGTAAAAAAAACAACAAATAGAATTCCATGTACAGATAAATAGTTATGCAGTTAGATTAACCTTTTCTCAATACAGGGGGTGCTGTTTCCACTTTGGAAAATATCGTCTCCAAATTAAACTGCCTCATACTCAATTCTTGCTCGTACAATATGCATATTATTATTACTATTGGATAGAAAACAATCTCTAGTTTCTAAAACCGTTTGAATTATGTCTGTGGGTGAACCAGAACTCTTTCTACAGCGAAAATCATGACAGGACATGCGAAGGTCAGAAAAATAGTCTCTGTTCTCAGATCAGTTTAAAGCTCTGTGTGTGCCCTATGGATCGAAATGAACTGCACCCGCCTTCCCCTGGATGTCAGTAACCAATGAGAAGTGGAATGGAGTCTCTACGTATTTCTCAGAGTTTATAAAAGGCAATGGAGTGACATGTACGTTCTTTTGGACGCTCGCCAAGGCGCAAGAGAGGACATCAGAATGGCATGTTGAATAGCTCTTGTTATCGGGCTAAGATATATCCGTCTGTGATTTAATTCGATATAGGTGTTAGAAACATCATAACGAAGTTATTTGAAACCGATTTATATCAGTTTATGCGAGTATATTGCTATTTTCGGAATTTTCGTAGTATTGCGTTTGAGGATTTGGACATGTGTGTGCCACGTAGCTAATGTTAGCTGCTAGTTCCGAAGTTGAAGTGGACGTTTTACAACAAAGCAACGATTATTTTGGACAAAAGGACACCTTGCCCAAGATTCTGATGGAAGCTCGTCCAAAAGTAAGAGCTATTTATGATTTTATTCCGTATTTATGTGGAAAAATGTAAACGCATTTTTCGGCCATTATAGCGGCACTAGTCTGGCTGTAACGCACACTGTATGTCTAGTAACGTTAATTTTAAAAATCTAAATCAGCGGTTGCATTAATAACCAATGCATCTTTCATTAGCTGTCCAACCTGTATTTTTTTAGTCAATCTAATCGATAAATAATCGTAAACTTAGGTGCCCTTCCAAGATGGGGCCGGCCAGAATGCATGCCATGTTTTGACTGATTACATAGCATAACCACGATTTGTGATGCTAAATATGCACATTTTCGAACAAACTCTATATGCATTGTGTAATATGATGTTACAGGACTGTCATCTGAAGAATTCTGAGAAGGTTAGTGAAAAAATGTATATATTTTGGTGGTGATAACGTTATCGCGCTTTTTGCCTTGAATCAATGCTGGGGTGATGTTAGCTCATGTGGTATGCTAATATAACGATATATTGTGTTTTCGCTGTAAAACACTTAGAAAATCTGAAATATTGTCTGGATTCACAAGATCTGTGTATTTCAATTGCTGTACGCTGTGTATTTTTAAGAAATGTTTTATGATGATTAATTAGGTAATACACGTTGCTCTCTGTAGTTATTCTAGTCGCTTTGGTGAGTTTTGTGATAGTGGCTGCAATGGTAAACTATGATTTATACCTGAAAAATTCACATTTTTCTAAAAAAACATATGCTATACCATAAATATGTTATCAGACTGTCATCTTATGAAGTTGTTTCTTGGTTAGTGGCTATATATATCTTTATTTAGTCGAAATTGTGATAGCTGCCCATGCAGGAAAAAAATAGTGGAGAAAAAAAAGTTGTGTCTTTTGCTATCGTGGTTAGCTAATAGATTTACATATTGTGTCTTCCCTGTAAAACATTTTAAAAATCAGAAATGATGGCTGGATTCACAAGATCTGTATCTTTCATCTGGTGTCTTGGACTTGTGATTTAATGATATTTAGATGCTAGTATTTACTTGTGACGCTATGCTAGGCTATGCTAGTCAGCTTTTTTACTGTGGGGGGTGCTCCCGGATCCGGGATGAGTACCAAGTAAAAGTTAAACAACTCCTTTGTAAGATACATGTTTTAAAATGAAACATGTATGGAAACAGGTGAATTAACACTCCTCAGTTAGCAGGCTCAAGCAAGCTAAAAACCACATGGTGGCAAAAACTAACTAGCAGAAATGGTTAACAAGTTAGAAATGATTTAAAACACACTTTGCCGTAGGCTACTATTTACTAGTTAACAAAATAATTATGTATGTCATATAAAATATATTCACCCCACCCAGTATTGTAATCAAGACTTACCAGAAAGCATGTAGTCCTTGGCTCACAGACAGTGTAGTAGTGTGGGCTCACTAGCATCTCATTAGTGTGCAAGATCTTGAGAATCAGCTGTACATGTGATGGAAGAGTGCACTGCACATATGACGGAAGAATGCACTGTGCATGCAGAGGGTTGCAATTCCATTGAATTGGGGTAGTTTAACCAAAATAAGCCTAGAATTGCCTTGTGTATCCCACAAAGAAGGTTCACTGTTATAAGCTAACTTTTTGATGAATTTAAGCAAAATTCCTGGGCTTAACTTCCCATGGAAAATTTCTGGAAAATTTGCAACCCTAGTTTTATCTTAGAATGGTATATTTCACCAGATGTGTTGGCGGGTGGTCAATTTGAAAGGCTCTACAATGCGAGCATTATATTTGTCAATAAAAATGGGCAAAAGTCAAGTATGAGCACATGTGCGAGTTTGGGTTAGAAAAATGCTGCAGTAGCTGTTTTCAAAGTATTTCTGTCGTTTTTCATAGCTGCTAACTACACAAATAAATTGGAATCCTATATCCAATCTCGCGCAGCAACACTGCCTGTCAAGGAAGCCGTGGGCAATGAGTGAAGTGCTGATAGATAACATTTTGGAGGTGCTACGTACAGGCATAAAAGTTAGTCTAATTTACTCGAAAGTCAACAAAGTGAGACTGTTGTTTTTCAACGTTGGTTTGAGTCTGCTGCTTCAACTGATAGTCAGATCCCAAATCACAGACACAGGTTTTAATTTTTTCACAGACACGTGAGAGGACTCGAGTGGCCCATTACCACGTCAACCTCCCGACTTAAAGGGGCAGCTGAACATATTGTCTCTGATATTTTCATTAAAAGACAAGTCAAAAAGAAAAAGTATGAAATTGAGCAATATACCACATTACTTCTTACTAATACATTTCTTGTTTTAGAAACATTACAAACCATGGTCATCTGTTTTGTGTTGTTTTTCTTTTATGTAATTATGTCCCAAAAATATTTTGGCTGGTAAAAAATCTGAGTGACTGGTAGATCTTTTTTTTTTATTTATCTACCTTCCACAGTGGCTGGTGGACCAAAAAGTTAATTTTAGGCCCTGATCAGTATCATAGTGAACATTCTGGTATCGTGACAACACTGATATGAATGGTTAGTGAGATCAAGCAGATATTAAATATGTATTATATGTGGTGGACTTGTCATTGACTAGCCTACTGTTTTCCCATTGGGACTCCAATACATTCTGTTATTTGAACTTAAGACCATGAAACCAGTCTGACCAAACTTACCAGTTTGGTTGACTCATGAGCTGTCTAAAGAACACAATAAATATTGCTCAGTGCAGAACATAGGCTAGGCCTAGGCTACTCCTCACCCTTTGTTCTATTGCATTTGTCGTTGTAATGTTCCTCTGCCCCTCTTACATTTAAACTCAGCATTTAGCCTACAGTAGGCATTTAGCCTACATTTTTTGTCAAGCTTTGATAAAAATCATGAACTTTTTTACATTCCTTCAGATTCTGCAGAATGACAACTATCAAACACATTAAATTTATGAGAATGAAAAAAAATCAATCACAGTGACCTTGAGTGACCAAGCAGAGACGACACTAAAGACTTTTTGAAGATAGTCAAAATAAAGGTGAATGATTGGCAAACATTTCAAAGGTCAGTGAAGCATAGTAAGTCTCTCCAGACTTCACTCAATCAACTCCCTCTTTACAGCTCTGAAATACACTGAGAATACAGAGATTCACAACATGTATATTTCTTATTCCTCAAACACACTTCCCTCTGCTCTTAAGGGAATATTCATGACTGTTTGGACTTGGAGGACTGTAGTTGAGAATAATAGACATTAGAGATTGATTGACAGATACTAGGAAATGCAGAGGAAAGTTGAATGGTCTGGATCAGTCAGGTGTTTGTTCTGAAAGACAGAGAAAAAGTGTTTTTCCCAAAGCCAGACCTTCCTCCCTGCGGGACTCAGTTGTGACAGGTCTTAATTGGGCCTGGGCGGTATACCGTATATCGGGCTATTTGGGAAAAGCCATGAGATGATTTTTACATACCGTCAATATCGTCAAAACAATTTCCTGGATTTTTAAAAATACATTTCAATATTTGTATTTACCTGCAGTCGACTTGTGTAATACTTTAGGAGATAAAGCAGGTTGCCAAGAGTGCGCAAAGTTGTCATCAAGGCAAAAGGTGGCTACTTTGAAGAATCTTAAATATAAAATATATTTTGATTTGTTTAACCATGTTTGGGTTACTACATGATTCCATGTGTTATTTCATAGTTTGTGTCTTCACTATTATTCTACATTGTAGAAAACAGTAAAAATAAAGAAAACCCCTTGAATGAGAAGGTAATATATATATATTTGCCACTGCTTGACAAAAACATTTTTGGTCGGCAAACAGGCGATCGACCAAACAGTCGACTAAATGTTGTCAGCCCTGATCACAACTTTGTTCATTTGCACAATTTTTCTCAATCACTCTCGCTTGTAAATGTCCACACTCAAAGAAAATAACATTCGGTACCTACTAGATATACTTGTATAACTTTATGATCTGGATTTGCAATTAGGTTTGTTCGTTGTCGCTCGTTAGCATTTAGGTAACAGTGTCAATGTGAGTTCACTATTAGTTTGTGATAATTTTGTTAGCATTTTGGTAAGAGGCCCAACAAGCTTTTCTTGCGTTTTTAGCGCCCCCTTTTGCGCTATGCCGTAAATCCCAGTATGAGAGAAAGATGATATGACAATATAAAAATCTGGATACCAGTCAAGCCTAGTCCTGATCTCTTCCAACCCGTTAGTGGAAATCTTGGATGTTTCTGTAGTCGTTCCTAAGACTGTTCATAAATGATTCAATAGTAGGGTTCCAAATAAACAACCACTGCAGGTACACATTTAATTTCTCTTAAAATCAGGACATACAAATGTACATTTACATTTTAGTCATTTAGCAGGAGCTCTTATCCAGAGCGATTTACAGTAGTGAGAGCATACATTTTCATACTGGTCCCGTGGGAATCAAACCCACAACCCTGGCGTTGCAAGCACCATGCTCTACCAACTGAGCCACAGCAAATGTTGTTTCCTTTCCCCCAATCTAATCAACACACTTCATTAGTAGACTTGCTGCACAAACCTGCACTTCTACAGTATGTCAGCTTAATGGAAATGGCCATGGCCAAACTGAACTATAGACCACAGACTTGATGTTGACTCCTAAACGTCACAAACACCAGCTAGCATTAGCCTCAGGCCACGCAGCTAGAGGTGTGCCTTACTCCATAGTCCCAGGCACTGACCTGAGCACCCAACACAGCATCTAGCCTGTGCACCTCGGCCAAGATGGGGATTATAGCCTGGCCGAAACACAGCATCTAGCCAGTACACCAATGTCAAGATGGGGATTATAGCCTGGCCGAAACACAGCATCTTGCCAGTACACCAATGTCAAGATGGGGACTAGATATCCCTGCTGGACATCACACTCATTACCGTATGTCACCGTTGTCATACTTATTTATTTACCCAGAAGTAGGTCAGTGCTGACTCTGCATTAGGTGAGGGGCCTAGTACTCTGTTTGACAAAAAAATTATATATGTTTTTCTACTGTACTTGACATCATGAATCCAGAAATATCAAGCCCGTTCTGTGAAAGAACACCATCTAAGCCTAAATTACTGACAATGGCGCTCTGAGGCCTGTGTGAGGTGGGGATAAAGACGACAGCTGTATGCCAGCTGCATTTTATCATGGCACACATTGTTTGAAATGCTAATTGCCTGGGGATCATGGCACAGTGCTTCTTTATACTGCCAGATGCTTATCTTGGTGCTGTACCAAGCTTAGGGACGTCACACCCACACCGGCCGGCCAGCTCACTGGCAGGAATAGGAGTGGACTGAGCTGACCCTGATCTTAAGGTAAAGACAGATAAGTACACTGAGTATACCAAACATTAGGAACACCTTCCTAATATTGAGTTGCACCCTCCCCTTTTGCAGTCAGAACAGCATCAATTCATCTGGGCATGGACTCTACAAGGTGTCAAAAGAGTTCTACAGGGATACTGGCCCATGTTGACTCCAATGCTTCCCACAGTTGTGTCAAGTTCACTAGATGTCATTTGGGTGGTGAACCCTTGAACTGTTAAATGTGAAAAACCCAGCAGCGTTGCAGTTCTTGACACAAACTGGTGCGCATGGCATCTACTACTGTACCCCGTTCAAAAAGCACTTCAATATTTGTTCTTGCCCCTTCACCCTCTGAATGGCACACATACACAATCCATATCTCAAATTTCTCAAGGCTTAAAATCTTTATTTAACCGGTCTCCTCCCCTTCATCTACACTGATTGAAGTGGATTTAACAAATGACATCAATAAGGGATCATAGCTTTCACCTGGATTAACCTGGTCAGTCAATGTCATGGAAATTGTTGTTAAATGTTTTTTTACACTCTGTGTTTATACACTAGTTAACATCAGAATTATGGGTAATATATTATTGTAGCTCATGTATGATATATGTTATTCTGGTCACTAGACCTAGGCCAGGCCTATAAGCCTATGAATCACACAGGAACAGACTAAATTACAGTATGACTGTCTGGAATTGGCAAGTCTAACAGGTACACAATAATAACAGACAACCATGGGAGTGGCACGGAGGAAACTGTTACATAAGATCAGGCCAGGCTGCTCTCTCTTCTGTTCCACAGCCTCACCCACAGAACCAGTCAGCCCTGAGCCCTGCAGGCCTGGCGAGAGAACTGGGGCTAGCGGAGCTGCACCCTGCCAGGGAGATAATGACAAACTGTCATCCTAATGGCAACACTAGACAGACAGAGACCTGCTAATGGCTGTCTAGTGTCACCTAACCTGTATAGCACAGTTCACACCTACGCCCAGCTATTCACAATGGATTTGAGATTGCCGCATCTGGCACAGGACTTGATATCCATACCAGAGTCAGGTCAATGGCAGAGGATTGAAATGCCACTGACTGTGTAGTCCATTGCTGAGCAAAACATAAGCCGTGTGTGGATTTTCACTAAAGCTGTGGTATTAAAATGATCTGAACAAGTATTATTGACTCATTTGGCTGACAACAATAACATACAATGAGGTATTGCCCTTAGTCATTCATTGCTTCCGTTGGTTAGGCCTATGTGGTTTCCAATGTCACTGATGTCAATGTGACTTATAACAATGACCCATCTTTCTCTATGGTATGAAATGACTAGCCTTGTCCTACAGTGTGTGAGCCTTTTCTAAAGGAACGACGTATTGTTTAATGTGAGCTTCATGAACACATTTTCAACATAATACACTTCAAGGCAGGGCAGAAGGTGTATTTCGCCCTGTGGTATTCATTGCGATAACTTAGGCCTAACTTCTTCAGGAGTTGGCAGATCAGAAATATTTTGAATAGCTGTGTCTCTTATTCGAGGGCTTGACAACTTCACTAAATGCAGTCCAGTACGAGCATTGAAAGAACTCCAGCATATGAAAAATAATGCCTGAAGGCAGGTTGCTTGTTATCATTACAGAGGCTCTTTGAGAGTTTATTTACAGTCGGAGTGCTACCTGAACTGCCCAAATCACACCATCAAGGAGGTAGACGATTGAACGTGCGTAGATGTAAATGACATGGAAATTTAGACTGGTTTAGTTTTCTGATAAGCTGGTGTCCAGAGAAAGTGAGTAGGCTGATTGTAAAGCTCAGCCTGTACTTCAAAGAACACACATTGACTTTCTAAAATAGACTGTCATTTATTAATGCAGCCTAGCTAAGACGTGCTTCTAAATTCTGATGCATTAGCAGAATCACAGCAATAAGTTGGTATTCTATGGAACGTTGAACATGGACAAGTGTTCGAAAGTAGGCTACACTGTGGACAGGGGTTAAAGATAACGAGTTCAAAGCTATCCAGTGTGTTTTGAAAAGAGGAAAATCACATGCCAAGAGGTCTCAGCTTGACTCAACAGGGAAAAGGACTTTGTTGAGTGAGTTTCCGATGTGGCAGTCATTGTTTCCCCAGAGCTTTACCTCCTAACAGCAGCTATCCCAGTTGACCCTGACCCCACCAACATTCACAGCAAAAACATGGAGAGGATGAAGTGACCCTGTGGTAAACATTCCCTCTGTCTTTTCCTCTCTCTCACACACACACACAGTTATCACCAACAACACTTGCACTTATTTACCATTGTTCCCATGGAGGCCACCTGCTGTTTTAGGTCAAGGAAGTTGTTTACACTGCATCTTAGAAACATTTATAATAAAGCAAATTCTCTCTGAATTGTTGTCTTGGCTTTTTCCATTGCCTTTGAGGTAAGCCTATACTCCACCAGGGAATGGAGAGGGCAGAGCGCAAACAGTCTCAGGCATTTAAGTGTGTGGTGTGTGAATGCACGCGTACTTTGTGTGTGTGTGTGTTATCCCAGTTAAGGAATAGCCATGCACAGCTCCAGTCACAGAGGAGGTGTGTGATCAGGTGGTCTAGCAGGCTCCTGTAATTAACAACCTCAGCCAGATCCAGCCAGGCATGACCAGAAAATAAACATGCAGCCGCTCTCACACTCAACATGACATACATGCTAACTGGGCACAAATCCAACAGAAATAAGCTCCAGTGAAAATGGACTCTGCAGAATGCCTTTTCAAGTACAGCACTTTTAGGGCAAATGGACCAGGAGCTATTCCTGGCCTTGTGACTGACCATAGCCTAGTGATGTCATGCTATGATACTGGGCTTAAATCAAACTTGAGTTAAGCTGAATCAACATGGATAGGGGTAATGGTTTCAGGATGTCCCTGACATTTAGAAGAACCTTTAATATCAGTCTTATCTTGATATCAAAAACATTGTAAGTTGCATGTTTTATCGGTAAGAACGAAGGGAGTGCAGTGACATTTGCCTGTGTTCTTTCGTAAGTGTGTGTCTGAGTTCTCATAAAAAAAGATGCCTTTTGAACATGAAAATAACAACCACATCGTTTTGTAAGCTTTCAACATAATTTATAGCAGCACGCATCATAGTGAGCAGTGAGCAATAAAAAATAAAAAAAAATAGGCCAACCTAAACTCCCTGCTGTGTAAAGCAGCACCTTATCACTCATCCCCACTTCCTGTCCACATAGGGAAATGCCAGAACCAGACCAGGAGGAAATCCTTCCTTTGCGGCAAACACCGACTGCAGGAGGGGGATGGCCATTGAACATCAATAAGGAGGGCCAGCTATCAGCTACTGCAAACAGACCTACTACTTACTGTCTATTATCTATCCTGTTTCAGAGTCACTTTACCCCTACCTATATGTACATACACTACATGACTGAAAGTATGTGGACAGCTACTTGTCGAATATCTCATTCCAAAATCATGGGCATTAATATGGAGTTGGTCCCCCCTTTGCTGCTATAACGGTCTCCACTCTTCTGGGAAGGCTTTCCACTAGATGTTGAAACATTGCTGCGGGGACTTGCTTCCAGTCAGCCACAAGAGCATTAATGAGGTTGGGCGATTAGGCCTGGCTCACAGCCGACATTTCAATTAATCACAAAGGTGTTCATTGGGGTTGAGGTCAGGGCTCTGTACATGCCAATCAAGTTCTTCGACACCGATCGACAAACCATTTCTGTATGGACCTCGCTTTGTGCACGGGGGTATTGTCATGCTGAAATAGGAAAGGGCCTTCCCCAAATTGTTGGCACAAAGCTGGAAGCACAGAATCGTCTAGAATGTCATTGTACGTTGTAGCGTTAAGATTTCCCTTCACTGGAACTAAGGGGCCTAGCCCGAACCATGAAAAACAGCCCCAGACCATCAGTTGGCACTTTGCATTGGGGCAAGTAGCCTTCTACTGGCATCCGCCAAACTCAGATTTGTCCGTCGGACTGCCAGATGATGAAGCGTGATTCATCACTCCTGAGAACGTGTTTCCATTGCTCCAGAGTCCAATGGCAGCAAGCTTTACACCACTCCAGCCGACGCTTTGCATTTCACATGGTGATCTTAGGCTTGTGAGCAGCTGCTCGACCATGGAAACCCATTTCATGAAGCTCTCGACAAACAGTTCTTGTGCTGACATTGCTTCCAGAGGCAGTTTGGAACTCGGTAGTGAGTGTTGCAACCAAGGACAGACAATTTTTACATGCTATGTGCTTCAGTGCTCCCGTTCTGTGAGCCTACCACTTCACGGCTGAGCCATTGTTGCTCCTAGACGTTTCCATTTCACAATAACACTTACAGTTGACCGGGGCAGCTCAAGCAGGGCAGAAATTTGTTGGAAAGGTGGCATCCTATGACTGTGCCTCGTTGAAAGTCACTGAGCTCTTCAGTAAGGCTATTCTACTGCAAAGGTTTGTCTATGGAGATTGCATGGCTGTGTGCTCAATTTCATACCCCTGTCAGCAATGGGTGTGGCTGAAATAGCCGAGTCCACTAATTTGAAGAGGTGTTATTACCTGGTACTCCCTGTATATAGTCACGTTATTACCTGGCACTCCCTGTATATAGTCACGTTATTACCTGGCACTCCCTGTATATAGTCACGTTATTACCTGGCACTCCCTGTATATAGCCACGTTATTACCTGGTACTCCCTGTATATAGCCACGTTATTACCTGGTACTCCCTGTATATAGTCACGTTATTACCTGGTACTCCCTGTATATAGTCACGTTATTACCTGGTACTCCCTGTATATAGCCACGTTATTACCCGGTACTCCCTGTATATAGCCACGTTATTACCTGGCACTCCCTGTATATAGTCACGTTATTACCCGGTACTCCCTGTATATAGTCACGTTATTACCTGGTACTCCCTATATATAGCCATGTTATTACCTGGCACTCCCTGTATATAGCCATGTTATTACCTGGCACTCCCTGTACATAGCCATGTTTGTATTTTTTTTAACTTGTTATCATTATTTGTTATTCACATAATGTATTTACTCCTTTGTTGTAACATTATCTTTGCATTGTTAGAAAAGGACCCGTAACTAAGCATTTCACTGTGACAAATAACATTTGATTTGCCTTATCTTTACCCACACATGAGGACAAGTAAAACAGAAGTAACAGACTGCCTCGGCCCACTGTTGACCTCTATCTTGACCATACAAGTCTTGACATTGAATCTGCAGTGTCAGCAGGAAAGTACCCTGATATGCAGAAAGTGTAGCGGTAGCCCATTACCCATTTCTGCACTACTTCAGCAATTGTAAACAGTGGTTGTGAGATGGAGATTCGTACACAGACGTACACAGGCGCGTACACAGTGTAAAGTGGTTGACAGGTAAGGCCTAAATGACAGGGGGTTCATCCCAGATATAGGGGTTATACAAGTCAGCGAGCCTGTTATAAGGATTCAAACAAGGTGAGTACATTTCAATGGTCCAACTAGCGTAGGCGTGAAGTGGCTAGCTAGGTAGCGGGTGCGCGCTAATAGCGTTTCAATTGGTGACGTCACTCACTCTGAGACTTGTAGTAGTTGTTTCCCTTGTTCTGCAAGGACCGTGGCTTTTGTGGAGTGATAGGTAACGATGCTTCGTGGGAGCTGATGTGTGCGGAGGGTCCCAGGTAGGGGCGAAGAGAGGGCCGGAAGATATGTTACACTAACATACTGCTTCAAAGTCAGCTTCATGAAAACACCATACTGTAATGAAACAGCAGGGAGCAGGTCTCGAACCCTCGACCTTCTAGCCCGAAGTCCGGCGCGCTATCGACTGTGCCGGAAAAGCATGCTCGTGCAACAGAGTCGATTTCCGCGCTTATAAACCCTGGGTCGTTACAATACGAAGACAGTGGGAGTCGTTTTTTTCCTTCCTAATAAGCAATATTGGCAAACAGACCTTGTCTGCCATGAATGTTAAATACAATTCTATTTTAACTTACTCTGCAAAATGTCCGTGGGTTGGTTCTTAATTTTGACAAAATATCAACAGGAAATTATTATTAAATGCAGTTATCTGTTTGTGACAATCAAGATTTGTTTGCGCAACACCTAAGGCACGTGCACATGACAGAAGTACATGCACACAAATCGAAGTCTTACAGGTGTTTAGTTGACATGGTTATGTGCTCGATGGCAGTACCTGCACTCCAAAAACGCAGGTATATAATTGATATTTTATCTCAAATTTTGAGTACTAGAAGGACCAACCGGTAGAGTAAGTTTAAATGTACTTGTATCCAGCATTCTGGCTTGTAATGAACGTTTTTGCAGTACTTAATTTCAGGCTGTGGCTACAAACAACGCCTATTTTGTTAGTGTAAGCTAGCGATTTAAGTTACATTCTAGTAAGTTAGACAGTGACTATGTTAGCTAGCAAGCCCTTGAAGGACGAAGTTGATAGTTAACAATAGCAGCCAACTTGCATAACAAAACTGGCCATCTAGTTAATACCAGTGATATTAAGCTAAGTACCCTGTTAGCACAAAGCTAGGTGGCTAAAGGTAATGCGTTGGTTTTTGAAAACCTGCCTGCTGTGCTGCTGACTGGCATGCTAATCAGTTAATTTAGCTAGCCGTTCTACAATGACATTGTGGCTTTGCTAGCTAGACAGACGCGCTAGCCACAAGTAATGGCTTGGTTTAACGTTAGCGTTTATATCAGCGTGACGACAAATCAATATATTCGACGTTGTAAAAAACATTGGACTCGAAAGGTATGCACGCATGTTGCTGGCTACAGAGCCAGCTAACGTTAGTTAGCTTGCTTGGAGGCAGGTACCATCAATAACCAAGCAAGCGAGCCACTGCTCGGTGATGCAGCAAAGCTCGTTGACGTTTCACTCACCTAACAGTGACCGGAGGTGCTTCAGTCGGGTCAATACATCCTTCTTTGGGTCCAGAACTTTCTGTGTAGATTTCTTGACGTCTCCATGGCCCCTTCGAGTGAACATTCCGCTGTAAAACGCAATCTGGAATTAGCTACGTCTTTTTTAACATGCAGTCAGCCTATGATTTGACAGTGCCACTTTCCTCACCACCGCTCTGTTCTTGCTCGGCAAACATACGTTTCGCCGCTAGTCACCTCCCTTTTCGTGGTTTTGTAAACACGGAAGCGCAGCTCGTTGCGTGGCCACGCCCCCTGTTGGACGTAACCAGCAAGCACTTGTCCAATGCTTACAATTTTTCACAGAAATGTAATGTCACTGGCTCTGATATGATTATTAAAGTCAGATTCTGTAGTTTCGACAGCCTGACATAGCCGCTTTTGTTTGGTCAACTAAACTGAGGCGAGAGATGGGAGTTGGAGAATTGACAGTCATAATCTTCAGGGCACTTAGCACCACAATACATACTAAATAAATACTAAACACAAAGCATAGTGACTTTATAAAAACAACTGGCTAGTCTGTACTCGCTAGTCTTTCTAGCATCATAGCCTATACAAGCCAGTTGTTTTTATAAAGTAAATATGCTTTCTATCTAGTATTTATTTAATATACATGTATAAGAAGTGTCCTTGCAGTTTTGAATATTAAAGCCGTATTCCACCTTGTACATGGTTTATGGAGGCATATCGTTTGGGGGGGGGCATGTTCCTATGGGGAGGCATTGTCTGATAGAACAGTGCCATTAAATTATGCCCCCCATCAGAACATGCCCCCCTATAGATCCCCACCTTTTTAATTAGCCTTTATTTCAGCAGGTGAGTCCATTGAGAACCTATTCTCATATTCACTGGTGAAATGGCAACCAATTTAAATGTAATGAAGAATTATTCTAATCTAACCCATGAATATTTAGGAATTTAACAAGACAAAAATAAAGTGGATTTGTTGTGTGCTTTAGTCTTTTCATGCCAAATGTCTACAAACAGGTGCTGGAAATAAACATAAGTTCTTAATTATCTATGCATAGTCACTTTACCCCTACCTACATATACACATTACCTAGACTAACCTGTACCCCCCGCACATTGACTCGGTACCGGTACCCCCTGGATATAGCCTCGGCATTGTTACTTTGTATTACATTTTTACTTTAGTTTATTTAGTAAATATTTTCTTAACTCTATTTCTTGAACTGCATTGTTGGTTAATGGCTTGTAAGTAAGCATTTCCCGGTAAGGTCTATTCGGCGCATGTAACAAATTTGATTTGATTTGGAGCAATATTTTTCTTTGGAAACCATGTGCTCCTAAAGCAACCCTTTACTTGATCCAAGTAAAACAGATGTTTCACTTGCATCAGGAAAGACTTAAATGGGTAGGGACATCCCAAAGATTCCAGACAGCACGGACCCTTTCAGAAAATTAGCTGTGAATGGCAAGTTAGCTCCAGTGTTACCTGGTGTTTACCTTTGGTACTGCTACTAAAGCTGGCGCTATAAATTACCTTCTTGTAAATATACATCACAATCACAAAATTTTTATTATTAATAGAAGGTTATTTTCCATTAAGAATAATTGTGGGACTTGCTTTAGCTCTTTAAAAGTATTTTTGCTGTAGTGGAAGACGTTTTAAAAGTTTTAATTAAGCAAAGTAGTGAAATATAGTCAAAGTTAAAAATATATTAAATATATTAAAATATTGGTCTGATGACTTTGATCGATTACTATATCAACCTTATTACATTGCCGTGTGTTCCTATTCTATTGAAATGAATGTATTCTCAAGCAAAGGAATCTGGAAGAAAGAGACCTTGGGCATCAGTCTTTCTGGAATGACACTGGCAACTAGAAGGTGTTGGTGAAGTGGAAGAGTTGTGGTACCAGGTTTCCAAGTTAATGTTTTTTTGTTATTCTCTTGTAGGCCCTCCAGTGAGCAATAGGGCAACAAAGTTACTTAAACAAATATTGAATATTGAATAAAGTTGTAGGATAAAAAATGCTAAGCTAAATATACTAATATAAAAGATCCCAGAAATGTTCCATATGCACAAAAAGCTTATTTTTCAAATTTTGTGCACAAATTTGTTTACATCCCTATTAGTGAGCATTTTGTCCTTTGTCAAGATAATCCATCCAGCCGACAGGTGTGGGATATCAAGAAGTTGATTAAAGAGCATGGTAATTACATAGGTGCACTTTGTGCTTACCACTCTAAAATGTGAAGTTTTGTCACACAACACAATGCCACAGATGTCTCATGTTTTAAGGGAGAGTGCAATTGGCATGTTGACTGCAGGAATGTTCACCAGAGCTGTTGCCAGATCATTTTATGTTAATTTCTCTACCATATGCCGCCTCCAATGTTGTTTTAGAGAATTTGGCAGTACATCCAACCGGCCTCAAAACCGTAGACCACGTGTAGCCACGCCATCCCAGGACCTCCACATCCGGCTTCTTCACTTGCGGGATCGTCTGATACCAGCCACCCGGACAGCTGATGAAATTGTGGGTTTGTACAACCGAATAATTTTTGCAAAACTGTCAGTAACCGTCTCAGGGAAGCTCGTCTTTGTCCTCACCTGACTGCAGTTCGGCTTCGTAACCAACTTCATCAAACTGCTGATATGTCCACTGATCTCAACGTTGTGAACAGGGTGCCCCATGCTGGCGGTGGGGTTATGGTTTGGGCAGACGTGAGCTACGGACAACGAACACAATTGCATTTTATCGATGGCAATTTGAATGCACAGATACCGTGATGAGATCCTGAGGCCCATTGTCGTGCCATTCATCCGCCACCATCACCTCATGTTTCAGCATGATAATTTACGGCCCCATGTCGCAAGGATCTGTACACCATTCCTGGAAGCTGAACATGTCTCAGTTCTTCCCTGGAAAGAGAAAGCTTCCCAAACATTGAGCATGTTTGGGATGCTCTGAATCAATGTGTACAACAGCGTGTTCTAGTTCCTGCCAATATCCAGCAACTTCGCACAGCCATTGAAGAGAAGTGGGACAACATTCCACAGGCCACAATCAGCAGCCTGATCAACTCTATGCAATGGAGACGTGTCGCGCTGCATGAGGCAAATTTTGGTCACACCAGATACTGACTGGTTTTCAGATCTATACCTTCTTCTTAAGGTATCTGTGACCAACATATGCATATCTGTATTCCCAGTCATGTAACATCCATAGATTAGGGCAGGGATCATCAACTTGATTCAGCCGCGGGCCAACTTTTTTCTTGAGCGGATGGTCGGGGGGCCGGAACACAAATCATTTTAAGATATTAAATTGACTGCAAAAAGCCCAAATGTATATAGTATTTGACAAAGATAATAACTTAACTTGCTTACATTTGTATACGATCATATGTTACGTATTATGCGTGGGAATACTTGGGAACACATTTCCAAAATTAAAATAACTTGGAACTGATTTCCATTTATTTATTTATTTATTTTTATTTTTTATGTCCAACAATGAGAAAAAATCAGTCAAAACTTGTGGGGGGCAAATAAAATCACCTGAGGGCCAAATACGCCGCCAGTTGGGGAACCCTGGATCAGTGCCTAATGAATTTAGTTCAATTGACTGATTTCCTTATATGAAGTGTGTATCGATAAAATCTTTTAAATTGTTGCGTTTGTGTTTTTTATTTTGGAGAAAACATTTTTGGGGGTAAATCAGCTTTAATATTGTGCATGGATTGTAGCTTCCATCAATGTAATTGTCTGCATCATTTCCAATCCCCCATATATCCTACCGATCGATGTCATGTCAAAACAGCCCGCAACACTCTACTCAGCAAATTGGATGTAGTCCATCACAGTGCCATCCGTTTTATCACCAAAGCCCAATATACTACCCACCACTGCGACCAGTATGCTCTCGTTGGCTGGCCCTCACTACATATCCGTCGCCAAACCCACTGGCTACAGGTCATCTATAAGTCTTTGCTAGGTAAAGCCCCGCCTTATCTCAGCTCACTGGTCACCATAGCAACACTCACCCGTAGCACGCGCTACAGCAGGTAAATTGCACTGGTCATCCCCAAAGCCAACACTTCATTTGGCCACCTTTCCTTCCAGTTCTCTGCTGCCAATGACTGGAACGAATTGCAAAAATCTCTGAAGCTGGAGTCTTATATCTCCCTGTCTAACTTTAAGCATCAGCTGTCAGAGCAGCTTACCGATCACTGTACCTGTACACAGCCAATCTGTAAATAGCACACCCATCCCCATATTATTACTTACCCTCTTGCTCTTTTGCACCCCAGTATCTCTACTTGAACATCATCATCTGCACATCTATCACTCCAGTATTAAAGCTAAATTGTAATTATTTTCGCCTCCATGGCCTATTTATTGCCTACCTCCCTACTCTTCTACATTTGCACACACTGTACATAGATTGTTCTATTTTTCTTTTCTTTTGTGTTATTGACTATGTTTGTTTGTGTAACTCTTGTGTTGTTGTTTTTGTCGCACTGCTTTGCTTAATTTTGGCCAGATCGCTGTTGTGAATGAGAACTTGTTCTCAAGTGGCCTACCTGGTTAAATAAAGGTGAAATAAAAAACAATAAAATAAAATATTGTTTGTGTAAATACATATACATACACACCCACATATACAGTGCCTTGCAAAAGTATTCACCCCCTTGGCATTTTACCTATATTGTTTTCTTACAACCTGGAATTAAAATCGATTTTTTGGGGTGGTTTGTATCATCTGATTTACACAAAATGCCTACCACTTTGAAGACGCAAAATATTTTTTATTGTGAAAAACAAATAAGACAAAAAAACTGAACTTGAGTGCATGACTATCCCCCCCCAAAGTCAATACTTTGTAGAGCCACCTTTTGCAGCAATTACAGCTGCAAGTCTCTTGGGGTATGTCTCTCTAAGCTTGACACATCTAGCCACTTGGATTTTGCCCATTCTTCAAGGCAAAACTGCTCCAGCTCGTTCAAGTAGGATGGGTTCCGCTTGTGTACAGCAATATGTAAGTCATATTCTCAATTGGATTGAGGTCTGGGCTTTGACTAGGCCATTCCAAGACATTTAAATGTTTCCCCTTAAACCACTCAAGTGTTGCTTTAGCAGTATGCTTACGGTAATTGTCCTGCTGGAAGGTGAACCTCCATCCCAGTCTCAAATCTCTGTAAGACTGAAACAGGTTTCCCTCAAGAATTTCCCTGTATTTAGCTCCATCCATCATTCCTTCAATTCTGACAAGTTTCCCAGTCACTGCCGATGGAAAAACATCCCCACAGCATGATGCTGCCACCACCATGCTTCACTGTGAGGATGGTGTTCTCGGGGTGAGGAGAGGTGTTGGGTTTGCGTTAGCATTTTCCTTGATGTCCAAAAAGTTCAATTTTAATCTCCTCTGACCAGAGTATCTTCTTGCATATGTTTGGGGAGTCTCCCACATGCCTTTTGGCAAACACCAAACGTGTTTGCTTATTTTTTTCTTTAAGCAATGGCTTTTTTCTGGCCACTCTTCCGTAAAGCCCAGCTCTGTGGAGTGTATGGCTTAAAGTGGTTCTATGGACAGATACTCCAATCTCCACTGTGGAGCTTTACAGCTCCTTCAGGGTTATCTTTGGTCTCTTTGCTACCTCTCTGAAATAATGCCCTCCTTGCCTGGTTGTGAGGTTTGGTGGGCGGCCGTCTCTTGGCAGGTTTGTTGTGGTGCCATTTTCTTTCCATTTTTTAATAATGGATTTAATGGTGTTATGTGGGATGTTCAATCTTTTATTTTATTTTATAACCCAACCCTGATCTGTACTACTTAACAACTTTGTCCCTGACATGTTTGGAGAGCTCCTTGGTCTTCATGGTGTCGCTTGCTTAGTGGTGTTACATACTCTGGGGCCTTTCAGAACAGGTGTATATATACTGAGATCATGTGACAGATCATGTGACACTTAGATTGCACACAGGTGGACTTTATTTAACTAATTGTGACTTCTAAAGATAATTGGTTGCTCCAGATATTATTTAGGGCCTTCGTAGCAAAGGGGGTGAATACATATGCACGCACCACTTTGCCGTTTAAAAAAAAAAGAAAGTTCTTTTTTTTCATTTCACTATTCCAATTTGAACTATTTTATTTATGTCCAAATCATGAAATCCCCCCCAAAAATGACAGGTTGTAATGCAACAAAATAGGATAAACGCCAAGGGGGATGAATACTTTTGCAAGGCACTGTGTGTGTATGTATGTGTATATATACAGTGGGGCAAAAAAGTATTTAGTCAGCCACCAATTGTGCAAGTTCTCCCACTTAAAAAGATGAGAGGCCTGTAATTTTCATCATAGGTACACTTCAACTATGACAGACAAAATGAGGGAAAAAAATC
The DNA here is from genome assembly GCF_045679555.1 of Salvelinus alpinus. Classification (NCBI taxonomy): domain Eukaryota; kingdom Metazoa; phylum Chordata; class Actinopteri; order Salmoniformes; family Salmonidae; genus Salvelinus; species Salvelinus alpinus. Next base: position 24,833,287 of record NC_092110.1, read on the forward strand.
CAGAAAATCACATTGTAGGATTTTTAATGAATTTATTTGCAAATTATGGTGGAAAATAAGTATTTGGTCACCTACAAACAAGCAAGATTTCTGGCTCTCACAGACCTGTAACTTCTTCTTTAAGAGGCTCCTCTGTCCTCCACTCGTTACCTGTATTAATGGCACCTGTTTGAACTTGTTATCAGTATAAAAGACACCTGTCCACAACCTCAAACAGTCACACTCCAAACTCCACTATGGCCAAGACCAAAGAGCTGTCAAAGGACACCAGAAACAAAATTGTAGACCTGCACCAGGCTGGGAAGACTGAATCTGCAATAGGTAAGCAGCTTGGTTTGAAGAAATCAACTGTGGGAGCAATTATTAGGAAATGGAAGACATACAAGACCACTGATAATCTCCCTCGATCTGGGGCTCCACGCAAGATCTCACCCCGTGGGGTCAAAATGATCACAAGAACGGTGAGCAAAAATCCCAGAACCACACGGGGGGACCTAGTGAATGACCTGCAGAGAGCTGGGACCAAAGTAACAAAGCCTACTATCAGCAAGGGCATTGAAGATGAAACGTGGCTGGGTCTTTCAGCATGACAATGATCCCAAACACACCGCCCGGGCAATGAAGGAGTGGCTTCTAAAGAAGCATTTCAAGGTCCTAGAGTGGCCTAGCCAGTCTCCAGATCTCAACCCCATAGAAAATCTTTGGAGGGAGTTGAAAGTTTGTGCTGCCCAGCAACAACCCCAAAATGTCACTGCTCTAGAGGAGATCTGCATGGAGGAATGGGCCAAAATACCAGCAACAGTGTGTGAAAACCTTGTGAAGACTTACAGAAAATGTTTGACCTCTGTCATTGCCAACAAAGGGTATATAACAAAGTATTGAGATAAACTTTTGTTATTGACCAAATACTTATTTTCCACCATAATTTGCAAATAAATTCATAAAAAATCCTACAATGTGATTTTCTGGAATTTTTTTCTCATTTTGTCTGTCATAGTTGAAGTGTACCTATGATGAAAATTACAGGCCTCTCTCATCTTTTTAAGTGGGAGAACTTGCACAATTGGTGGCTGACTAAATACTTTTTTGCCCCACTGTATATACACTGCTCAAAAAAATAAACGGAACACTAAAATAACACATCCTAGATCTGAATGAATGAAATATTCTTATTAAATACTTTTTTCTTTACATAGTTGAATGTGCTGACAACAAAATCACACAAAAATGATAATGGAAATCAAATTTATCAACCCATGGAGGTCTGGATTTGGAGTCACACTCAAAATTAAAGTGGAAAACCACACTACAGGCTGATCCAACTTTGTAATGTCCTTAAAACAAGTCAAAATGAGGCTCAGTAGTGTGTGTGACCTCCACGTGCCTGTATGACCTCCCTACAACGCCTGGGCATGCTCCTGATGAGGTGGCGGATGCTCTCCTGAGGGATCTCCTCCCAGACCTGGACTAAAGCATCCGCCAACTCCTGGACAGTCTGTGGTGCAACGTGGCGTTGGTGGATGGAGCGAGACATGATGTCCCAGATGTGCTCAATTGGATTCAGGTCTGGGGAACGGGCGGGCCAGTCCATAGCATCAATGCCTTCCTCTTGCAGGAACTGCTGACACACTCCAGCCACATGAGGTCTAGCATTGTCTTGCATTAGGAGGAACCCAGGGCCAACCGCACCAGCATATGGTCTCACAAGGGGTCTGAGGATCTCATCTCGGTACCTAATGGCAGTCAGGCTACCTCTGGCGAGCCCATGGAGGGCTTTGCGGCCCCCCAAAGAAATGCCACCCCACACCATGACTGACCCACCGCCAAACCGGTCATGCTGGAGGATGTTGCAGGCAGCAGAACGTTCTGCACGGCGTCTCCAGACTGTCACGTCTGTCACATGTGCTCAGTGTGAACCTGCTTTCATCTGTGAAGAGCACAGGGCGCCAGTGGCGAATTTGCCAATCTTGGTGTTCTCTGGCAAATGCCAAACGTCCTGCACGGTGTTGGGCTGTAAGCACAACCGCCACCTGTGGACGTCGGGCCCTCATACCACCCTCATGGAGTCTGTTTCTGACCGTTTGAGCAGACACATGCACATTTGTGGCCTGCTGGAGGTCATTTTGCAGGGCTCTGGCAGTGCTCCGCCTGCTCCTCCTTGCACAAAGGCGGAGGTAGCGGTCCTGCTGCTGGGTTGTTGCCCTCCTATGGCCTCCTCCACGTCTCCTGATGTACTGGCCTGTCTCCTGGTAGCGCCTCCATGCTCTGGACACTACGCTGACAGACACAGCAAACCTTTTTGCCACAGCTCGCATTGATGTGCCATCCTGGATGAGCTGCACTACCTGAGCCACTTGTGTGGGTTGTAGACTCCATCTCATGCTACCACTAGAGTGAAAGCACCGCCAGCATTCAAAAGTGACCAAAACATCAGCCAGGAAGCATAGGAACTGAGAAGTGGTCTGTGGTCACCACCTGCAGAATCACTCCTTTTTTGGGGGTGTCTTGCTAATTGCCTATAATTTCCACCTGTTGTCTATTCCATTTGCACAACAGCATGTGAAATTTATTGTCAATCAGTGTTGCTTCCTAAGTGGACAGTTTGATTTCACAGAAGTGTGATTGACTTGGAGTTACATTGTGTTGTTTAAGTGTTCCCTTTATTTTTTTGAGCAGTGTATATACAGTTGAAGTTGGAAGTTTACATACTACTTAGCCAAATACATTTTATTTTAAGAATGTGAAATAGTAGAGTGATTTATTTCAGCTTTTATTTATTTCATCACATTCCCAGTGGGTCAGAAGTAGAAGTTTACATACACTCAATTAGTATTTGGTAGCTTTGTCTTTAAATTGTTTAACTTGGGTCAAACGTTTTGGGTAGCCTTCCACAAGCTTCCCACAGTAAGTTGGGTGAATTTCGGCCCATTCCTCCTGACAGAGCTGGTGTAACTGAGTCAGGTTTGTAGGCCTCTTTGCTCGCACCCGCTTTTTCAGTTCTGGCTACAAATTTTCTATAGGATTGAAGTCAGGGCTTTGTGATGGCCATGTCAGTGGCACTGTATTGTCCTCAAAGCGAGCAGAGTTGTTTAGTTTGTCTGGGAGCAAGACGTCGGTGTCCGCGACGGGGCTGGTTTTCTTTTTGTAATCCGTGATTGACTGTAGACCCTGCCACATACGTCTCGTGTCTGAGCCATTGAATTGCGACTCTACTTTGTCTATACTGACACTTAGCTTGTTTGATTGCCTTGCAGAGGGAATAGCTACACTGTTTGTATTCGGTCATGTTTCCGGTCGCCTTGCCATAATTAAAAGCAGTGGTTCACACTTTCAGTTTTGAGCGAATGCTTCGATCAATCCACAGTTTCTGGTTGGGGAAGGTATTAATAGTCACCGTGGGTACAACCTCACTGATGCACTTGCTAATAAACTCGCTCACCGAATCAGCGTATACATCAATGTTGTTGTCTGAGGCTATCTGGAACATATCCCAGTCCATGTGATTGAAGCAATCTTGAAGCGTGGAATCAGATTGGTCTGACCAGTGTTGAACAGACCTGAGCACGGGCGTTTCCTGTTTTAGTTTCTGTCTATAGGCAGGGAGCAACAAAATGGAGTCGCGGTCAGATTTGCCAAAAGGAGGGCGAGGGAGGGCTTTGTATGCGTCGCGGAAGTTACAGTAGCAGTGATCCAGAATGCTGCCAGCCCGGTCGCGCATTCGATATGCTGATAAAATTTAGGGAGCCTTGTTTTCAGATTAGCTTTGTTAAAATCCCCAGCTACAATAAATGCACCCTCAGGATATGTGGTTTCCAGTTTACATAGAGTCCAATTAAGTTCTTTCAGGGCCGTCGAGGTGTCTGCTTGGGGGGGGATATACACTGCTGTGATTATAATCAAAGAGAATTATCTTGGTAGATAATGCGGTCGGCATTTGATTGTAAGGAAATCTAAGTCAGGTGAACAAAAGGACTTGAGTTCCTGTATGTTATTATGATCACACCACGACTTGTTAAACATAAGGCATACACCCCTGCCCTTCTTCTTACCAGAGAGATATTTGTTTCTGTCGGTGCGATGCGTGAATAAAACCGGGTGGCTGTACCAACTCTGATAACATATCCCGAGTGAGCCATGTTTCCGTGAAACAGAGAATGTTACAATCTCTGATGTCTCTCTGGAAGGCAACCCTTGCTCGAATTTCGTCTACCTTGTTGTCAAGAGACTGGACATTGGCGAGTAGTATACTCGTGAGCGATGTGCCTGTCTACGGAGCCTGACCAGAAGACGGCTCCGTCTGCCCCTTCTGTGGCGCCGTTGTTTTGGGTCGCCTACTGGGATCCGATCCATTGTCCTGGGTGGTGGTCCAAACAGAGGATGCGCTTTGGGAAAGTCGTATTCCTGGTCGTAATGTTGGTAAGTTGATGTTGCTCTTATATCCAATAGGTATTCCCGGCTGTATGTAATAAAACTTAAGATTTCCTGGGGTAACAACGTAAGAAATAATACATAAAAAATCAAAATACTGCATAGTTTCCTAAGAACGCGAAGCGAGGCGACCATCTCTGTCGGCGCCATACTAATTGAGTGTATGTAAACAATTGACCCACTGGGAATGTGCTGAAAGAAATAAAACATTCTCTCTACTATTATTCTGACATTTCACATTCTTAAAATATAGTGGTGATCCTAACTGACCTAAGACAGGGAATCTTTACTTGGATTAAATGTCAGGAATTGTGAAAAACGGAGTTTAAATGTACTTGGCTAAGGTGTATGTAAACTTCCGACTTAAACTGTGTATATATATATTCTATTGGTTCCAAGAATTTTGTATAATAATTTAAATAGAAAAATTCAGTTTTGAATGTGAATTCATAAACCACGTGCCATGGAATCGGTACATCGAAAATCTCTTCCCAACTATTTTGCAATCTAAATGGCACAGCTGTCAATTGTTGGTTTTATATTTTAGTTCAGTGTATAAACAGGTTATTAAATCAAGATGACTGAAATAACTGCAAACCTGGCTGCAGAACACTGCGCAGATAGGTAATCCTATCAGACGGTGAATAGAACAACTGGCACGGTTCAGACTGATTAAACTTGTGATGCATGCAATAGTGGTAGGCCTCTGACCTACTAGCATATGTCATGACTCTGAGACACATCTGATCTGGCCATCCAAGTGACCCCAAAGAACATAGCAATAGAGAAGGGAGACGATGGCCCCCTGTTTCCATTGGAAACTATTGGCTCCCCGCTTGGTATAATGCACCCTGTAGGACTGGCAGAGAGACAGGGCAAAGTGTTACAACACTGTGTTATTTCTAGCAGGAACCCCCCCCACCCACCACCTGCCACTCACTTGATCTGTTAACTGGAAGCTTTTACTGTCCAAGAAAGACATGTGGTTTTATAGAAGATAGGCCTCCTGCAGTTAAAGTGAGCTACAGGTTATGCTGCACTATACGGAGTACAGCGTGAGATTTTGGGTGTTGGAGGCAGGGGAATTACATTTTCTAAATGAGAATGCACTGAATATGAATGTCAGATATTCACAATCGCACAATCCCTTGTATAGTCAGGTACACTTAGGTTTTATTTTCAAATATTAGAGAGTGCTCACAAAGCACTAGCTTAATGGGGTAGAATCTGAGTCTAATGCCTATTTATCGTACTGATTTACTCAAGGTAATAGCAACGGTTGGGAGAAGATTACTGAAATGGCCAGGTGGTGGTGCACAAAGCAGACTCAACATTACCTTTTTTGCCAACCTTTCTGTTTATCTCCTTGGAGAACAAATGATAAAATATCAAATTATTTAAAATAAGATTGGAAATTAACGAAGTGAAGCACAAACATAGCAAAGTCTTATTCCCCTGGTCTTTAGATAACGTTATCATAATTTTTTGTAGAGTGAAAATGTATGTTTTTTTTCAAACAATTACATTGTGACCTCAGAGTAGAGAATGCATATTCTTTGGGGGGGAAACGCTATTGTGTAAGACTATTGTTCTGTGTCTTGAACCTATGCACTGTGGGGGTACCAACAATCCAATTTACTAGTTGTGCAGACATTGAAAGGGAAAGACCTTCACTCTGAAAGAGAAAGAGCCTAAGTCAGTAGGCGTTGATATTAGGAATCCATTTGCAGATTGAGAAAATATGAGGGAATAAATGTACTGTGGGCATTAGGCACAGTCTCAAGGGCATAGATTAGGTATTGGTTCACATGAATGACAGACCAGAATCCTAGTTGTAAAAACATAAATGTCACTGAACAGTGCCAAAATACTGTGTATCCTCATCTAACAGAGTAACACATGCTCTGGCTGTCATTTATATTATAGAGTAGGACTATTGCATAATGCAGCAAAAACTTTAAAGTACTCTTTAAACTCAACCTATTTTCGCGAGAATTGAATCTGCTGCAGATTCTATATCAAGGCAAACAGGAAATGTAATGCTAGAAGGTCAACACGAGTGTCAGTGAGGGTGGTAGTCTATTTCTCTGGCACAGTCAGTGTACCTGGAGCGCTGTATCTTGGCACAGCTTGTACTTGAGACCATCTCTCCTTTCCAGGGTTTCCTTAAGTCTCAATACATCCATTGAATGGCAGCTGATCATGCAATGGAGTGTGGAGGTCAAAGATCAGTTTGGTATGACACCCATCACCAGAAGTGGACCATTCTAAGAAAAGGGGAGGTAGTCTGTCACAACAGATGTTGATTACACAAGCCCTGTTGTTTGGAGTGATGAATGAAACACACACACAGGCGATTGGCATCATCAGCCCCTCTAATTACTGTAACCATCATTAGGCCTACCATGTTGTTTTGGAAAATACCTCCCCGCTTCAAGTGCAGCATATTGCTTATCATCAAGACTATATAAAGCATCTACAATATCTTAACATAAGGGACTGTGTTTATTTTTAAGTTATGACTTTATACATACGTAGTTTCTAAAAAGTCTTCTGGAAATCACATTGTTTTAAAACGGTCTATTTTAACTGTCTTTGAGGGTCACAAAACAGAAATTGATAAATGAAGGTGCATTTGACTTACTAAACAGAGGGTGGCACTATAACCCAAATGTTTTCATGTCAACAGGCCGCCTGACTGAATCAAATCCAAGATTTGAAAAGCACTTGTCTGTTCTAAATTGTTGTTATAAAGAGCGTGGAAATACTTGACTTTTCTCCTTGTATATTTATGGATTTCCTTTTTGTATACCTAAGTGCCATTAGAGCGAATGTATCTCATTCGAATATGTTTAGGTGTTGAGGATAATGAATGACAATTATCCATCGACAATGTCATTTCAAATAGAAATACAGGCCTACTATGGGATTGCTGAACATTCTATCATTCAGCAACTTTGCAATTAATGGAGACAGACCAAAAGGTCTACAGAAATACGTTCTAGCTGTGGGAGACCACCCACAACTTATTGAGATTGAAACGTGATACTGTGTGAAGATGAAAATGAGATCACATGCATAGAAGATAACTTGCATATGCCTGTTCTCTGTCGGCTAAACGTCGGCCGTTTTCCATGCTCCATCACCATCCCACTGCATTCATGACCTGAAATCAACTCAAATGTTTTACTTAAAAAATTATTTGAATTATTCCAAGTTAATCTCTGCCTAGTAGGCCCATAGGCTAACCTACTCGAAATCAATTTTTGAAACTCGAAGCGGTTTCTATATATGCACAAGTTATCCGACGTTTAGCCGACAGAGAACAGGCGCTCTTTGAAACAGGTAAAGCCAAAATTCGAACGTTATCCTTCATCTAATTCCAATGCCCCACCACCTGGGGTCGTCGTGGTGCCCTTGAGTAGCCTGTCTAAAGGAGGCCTATTATCTATCCATGTATCTATCTATTTGATGAATGCAAAACCCTGCTTTATACCCACCGTCATTTCCTCAATATTTTAGAAACAGAAATAGGTTTGAATAGTTTTCTTCTCTGATGAAAATAATCATAAAGATAAACTATTTGATTTGGTCTGGGGAAATATCCATAATATTTATCAAGGTTGCATACGGTAGGCTTCCTATTAATTACAAGTGAGCCTTCATATTTCTGTATGATTTCATGTAGTGTAGTTCAGTGTGGAAATAGTCATCTATTTCTCTGGTGTTTGTAATGCATAGATACCTTTGAGCATATTTTCCAAAAGGTTAATGAGGGACACTCTGAAGTAATTAAAACAAGAACGTTATAAGGCAGAGTTTTTCATAAACTGCTCATGGAACCATACCAAACACTTAATTAAAGCTATAGTGACACCATTTTGTATCTTCAGAGATAATCTGATGTGAAATTAATAATCATAATAATAAGAGAATGAAACCAATAATGTGGAGTAAAAATATATATTTTTGCTGTATGTATGGCAGGGGTCTGTATCATATATGCATGCTCCATGCTATGCTGAAAAATTGTTATTCCTTATTCTTCACTTTAAAATCTGATTCCAATTTAACTTGTGGTCTGACACTTTACAGTGACACGCGAGGGGATGTTTAATTGAAATGGCCACACTTTAATTGGATTTGATTAGATATAAAATTACCTCGTGAATGAGAATCTTGTGTCTGAAATGGTTTCCACTGTACATCAGTAAAGGAGCTGAAATCATGTGTCCATTCATGTAGACATCAGTGTGCAGTGGCAAAATCATTCATTCTATGGCCTTGCATTTCAAAGACTGACATCTACAGTATCTGACAAATACAGGAAAGTGCTTGAGACAATGCCCTACTTAAACAGGCTCCTGTAATGTCAATCACGGGATCCAGAGGGTCCATGCTAGTTTTGTTTTTCTTTATCCTTAATGATGTTATCCATCCACCATTTGTATTGTACACACAGTCATACGAAGGTACATTTAAAAGGACATTCAACCAAAATGGCATTTGACATTATCCCACAAGCTATTTCCCGCATGGCTAATTGTATGGGGTTACCAATCATGATATCCCTGTCTAGTTGATCGTGCCAGAAGCCTATCCTGATATGTGTGATAAGGAAAGGGAGGCAACATGCATATCATGAGAGGTTGGGCTGTAGTGACCTCTTGGGTAGAGATAGTCCTCTGCCCTCCCACCTCAGCCCGTTCACAAGCCTCCACATGGCCCTAAAGCAGACAAACCTGCAGCTCCTCTCTCTGTGATTGGATCATTGGCAGTGAATGCCCACGCCTGCAGTGGCCAACTGCCCTTTGCAACAGAGCCTGTCTTTAACTGTGTATGGTTGGATCAGCAGATCATGATCAGAGATGATACTACTGTAGCTGTTATTACATCCAGATAACAGCTTCCTGCATAGAGGATAGGATGTGTTGTACCATTTAAAAATATGGAGATAATGTGTTGAATTGAATTGTGGATCTCCATTCTTCATATCTAAAAGCTGCATTTCATTCATTATGTTTTCAGTCCTGTATTGATGACTCTGATTAGCATATTTTTCTTTATATTCATTCACTTTGCTCTTTTTATTGGACAGCTAACAGCAATGAGAGATCTTTAGGACAACCTGACCTGTTGAGTTGAGACAAGGAAAGCCAGTGTGTGGATTCTGAGTTGTGGGATCATTAGCTGAGTTCTCTACTAGTACCAACATTTCTTCTCTCCCGTGTGTGTTTACTGTGCAGTGCCTGGCCCTGATCCTAGCCACAGGGGTGTGAAATAACAAGCACTAGAGGGATTTTCACTTGGCTCACTATCAAACCTGTCTACAGACATTAACCTCTAACAAAGTGAATATATAGAACCATGCTCGTCTTTGAAAAGTCAATCCATGTAGTGTATTGTGTTCAATTTACAACTTTTATTTTTCTAAATGCTGCACAATTAGAGACCATGGTTATATTTTGGTTCCCACGGGAGAAGCTAGATGTGTGTCTGGCTTTTTGTGCTGCTGTTTGCTGCTCCTGTTGAGTGAAACCTGTTTTATCGCTGTATCAATGGAATCCAATGCTTCATTGCAAAGGTAAACAGCCGTGTTTCTAAATGTGCTGACAGAAAATCAATGGCTGCTCTCCCATGGGCAGCCAATTAACACGACACTTGTGCTGTTTTGCTACATGGGCCCCATCTCTTTGTCTCTTGCATCAGGTAAAATGAATGAGAGACAAGGACCAGCAGATGAAGAGTCAGAGAGGTTAGGAGTAAACACACAAGTGATACTCATGCTCTGTTAGTAGTGGCTAGTACACCTCACAGTTACTGTATGTTTTGACATTACTGATTTTTAATTATTTTTAATTGTTATAAAGGTATTATCTTATTGCAGTATTTTCTGAGGATAACTAATGGTTATTCAACATTAATTACATGTTTTGACCTACTCCCACAGCATTGCTATACACAAGAGAAAGATGTAACAGTGCATTGTCATCTAAATGGTAGTAGCTACAACTACAGAGGGTCAGCCTCATAATCAGGAAACAGATGCTCTGTGCTGAATCTTAACTTGAGTGCTGTGGAAAAGCAGTTTTATAAAATGGCCCCTGACTGAATTGTTCTCTTACTAGAAATTGAAAGCAGTCAAGGAAAGAAAACATTTAAAATGTCCAATCCTGCTCTATCCTGTGAGAGTGACACTTGCGGATTTCCACAGTGGACAAGGTGTCAGTACAAACACTGATAGACAAGAGGGAATAAAGAGCCTCATGACAAACTTTCGTGGGAAATGTCAGCCTTTCATGGTTTTGAGAAGACCTATTTCATATCTATTACAGCAGGCTTTCTGTCTGCCGATATTTCAGATTTCAGTCCTCCCGCACAGCAAATCCTCTGCCAATCTTCCCCCTTAAGAATCTTTGCCAGTCCATGATGCGTTATTCCCTCTACCTCCCTCTCTCCCCTCTGATGTGACAGAACAAACCATGAGCTATTAGGATTAAGTCTTTGAAAAGATCTTTGAAGCTGCTCAGGTTTCTTTAAACTGGGAACTGACAATATGAGCTGTGTGGCAGCAGGCACTGAATGATTGGTAGTCTACCTCAGTGAGTTCTGCTGTTATTCCCCACCCCCACACATCCCTGTCCAATCCTGCTAAACCCCCAGCACTGCTCTTGTGTATAATGAATAAATACACATTTGTGTACTTATTCACTGCTCTATTTAGCAGGTTGTTATGGATGCTGGCCAGAGATTATTTGTCTCGGTGCCCTGGTAGTATCTGAACTGTTGCCCGGAATAAAATCAAGAAAATAACTACTTTTTTGAATTATTTCATCTTGTTAGAACATAGTGGTGACAAGAGCTTCAGAGGTTACAAACCGATGAAATCTGAAGAACAGGGAAAAACACAGAGCAATCTGGGATGGAGAGAAAAGAGGCCGTTAAAAACCACATAAGAAGAGCCATAACCCACTTGTACTTGCTGAGTTGATGTATGTTTGTGGATGTGGATGAGAGTTTCCGGCCATGTGTCTGTCTTTTTAAAACTCAGGCTACAACACAACGTGCTATTATCTGACTGGAAATGAAATGAGTTGGATCACTTTCACACCAAAGCTTCTTAAAAGCACTGGTAGATATTCCAACAGGTTTTATTTTAGTTTTTTTCCCAGGCCATTCATGTAGACATTAGAACTGAATATTGAAGTATGGAATGCCATGGCGATGTGAAGGAGAACAAATGAAGTTAACCTGACAGGCTGCATACCTCGCTTTAGTCACACATACAGCAATAACAAATGAAGTTAAGCTGACAGGCTGCATACCTCGCTTTAGTCACACATACAGCAATAACAAATGTGCACATACCATTGCTATGCATCTCCCACAATCAAAATATAGGATTTCTTATCTAATCACCCCCATGGATATATTTTATCGTGTTCTACCTAAGGTGACGGGGCTAATGTCATAGCAAATATTTTAACTGTAGATTTATCTTCCAACATTTCTGAGGGTTTCATTTAGATAATCCCTGTCTCTTTCTGTGCTAGGGTTAAATATGCACATTTGTGTGTTAGTGGAAGACAGTGTAGATAATGGCAGCATGCAGAAATGGAGCCATGGGGAAGGCAGTGTAGTCAGTCTGCCTCCCTCGCTGCAGCATCGCTGATACTCTCCGGCACAGAGAGACAAGGTCTCGGGGATCTGCCACCATAGAGCACATATTGATCTGCCATCGCATCTTATCTCAAACAACTCTAGATTAAAATGCTCAACACTGGCTCTCTCTTCTCAACTGAAGAAGAGTGGAGTATTTCATATCTCCCATGAAGTAGCTAGGCCTACCTATCTCGAGTTTTACCACCGTCTTGCACGGAAAGTGCTCTGAAAATTAACCGTCTAACGACACTTTCGATCTAAAGAATAGCGTGAATAATAATTTGGTTTGATCTTCTCTTGATGCTGTTTATTTTGCCAGTGTTTTTTTGTTAGCTTGTTGGCTTTTTTCTCTCCTCCAGGCACTGTTGTCATAATCCAGACAATTGGCCGGTGTTACTGTATATTCCTCTTCTGGGAAATGGCTGGGAATCGGATCCTCCCGCGTTTCATTTATTATCTTGTTCAAACGAGCAGGGAAGGAACGGCTGAAGCCTTGACAAAGGCCCTGGTATAAAGAGCAGAAAGCCTGGCCAGACAGACAACCTAGCCGGCCTCCAGGGCTTTGACTTTGGCCAAACAAACGTTTGTTTTCAAAGTGTTTTATAGTGTGATGGATTAAAGCGGATGCAGTCTAGGGGCCCCCCTGCATCCCCTCAAACGGTGCATTGAGGAGCCGGGAGCACCTGTTAGGGGTGCTCCCAGGATGATATTGAGCATGGCTTTGTGGGTAGCAAAGTCAAAACAAAGCTGTCAGTGAGGGCTCATTCATCTTTGATGTTCATTGATGAGAAAACTGGTGGGCCTCGACAGAGCATTGTTTCTTCTAAGTGGTGCCCATTGATAGCCAGAAAGCTACGTTCGTTTTCGGCCCCTGACTGGTGGAGCTCATTTTAAAAGGCATAATGGTGCATTTAACCGGCCCAAAACACAGTGCTAAGAAGCAGCCCTCTGCCATTGGCTCAGGACTGTTCCCCCCCCCCCCCCCCCCCCCTAAATGGCATATAAACAATAATAAAATGGTAATAGTGTGTGAATGGGTAGCACCGATGGCCATGGATGTATCGTTAATTCATGGACCCTTACAAATCCCGTTGTGTGAATCAAGATCCAGAGACAAGGGCATTGACTGCCATCAAGACAAGTCTTCTTCCTGCATGGCTATCTGTCTCACTCTGGAACTGCTTCACTCCTTTTGTCTCAGACACTGGATAGCTTCCATAAAGCAGGTTCTCATGCCATTGTTCAACTAATCACATCCTCTCCAATAATTTCATAGGATGTGACAAGATAAGATAGTGAATATTAATGTGCTATCTCCTCATCTCGAATAAAGGAGAAAAACGTGAGAGAAGGCAGCAAGAAGAAAATGGAAATACATTTTTAGTAGTTTCCGTTTTGTGTATTGGCTTGAAAAGAAAACATGCCAAATTAATGTTATCTACCTCAAATCCTATTAGTATAAGGTTAATTTGGTGGCAACAATTTCAAAACCTCTTCATATCAACACATCAACTGGTGTCTTTGAATGCTCGCTTTTTGTAGGAGTACATTTTGTAAATTGATATGATTGTCAGATATAGTATCTTACTGATTCATCTGGGATATTACTTGCAGTATTTGTACTGTATGTGCGTCAGTGTGGTTGAATATCTATTCAGTATTACCACTGAATACTTTACAATGAGGTTCCATTTGTAAAGGGGTTATAATTACATCAATAATGGTTATTTAATCTTTTGAAAATTCATTATAAACCATTCATAAATGGTTATTGCATTGGTCAAAATAACTGGTCAGTGTTTGCCAAATAGTGAGCCAATATTTACCTCCAGTTTTTAACCATTTATAAATGCGCTTATAAGATGAACCCTTATGTATCATCATGCAACCTTATTTTCAATTGTTGCTCAGTTAAATTACCACTTCTCTGTGAAAGTCCAAGTATAGTGAACGCTCTGGTGTGAAATGATAACCGTGATACCTTTGGTTGGTGAACAGTAGAGGAGGTATCCTCTTACAATAAATGTTTGGTTCTTCATACCCACCATTCATTGGTTGAACATGTTTAACAAAGTGTTGAGTCTTCTTTCATGTATACAGTGATGAGTACCCAATACTACTTATAAGTATGTCTAAACTCTGAATGAACTCTAAAATAATCTACCCACATGTATAACTGCTAAAAGTATATCTTATTTTAAAGTGACAGACCTGTGAACATTTATAATTGAGTTATAAACATTTATAGCTGCTAAAATTATTTTAAAAATTAAAATGGCAATCCACTGACCATTAACAAATGAGTTACCAACATTTATAACTGCTGAAAATATACTTTTAAAGGTGCAATATGCAGATATTGCTCCGCCATTTCCTGGTCAATACAAGCAATCATGGTGTAGAGAATCATTGTACCATCTAAACCGCTGTGAAATATATTTTCCATAAACAAGAATATTGTATTTCAGCAGTTTGAAGCTGGTGTACAAAACTGAAAGTAAAAGAGCAAAAATGAAACATAAGAATCATAGAAATAGGGCACATAGAACCGATCTACTACTTCATAGATTTGCTTTCAATGAGAATGACAGCTCAATAACCTTAAAAGAAAGTGGATACCTTCTGGACATTTATTAATGTTAAGCTACAAACATTTTATAACAGTATATCATCTCGTCAAACATGCAATACATAGTAAGAACAACATGGAATTTAATAGAAGGATACATTGGGGAAAACATTTAAGTGCAGTGACTCAAATCTGTAGCCTATCCTTGGTAGTGAGTAGCCTAGCTAATTCCGATAAACAGGGGTGTCTTCCCTTACAAAAATTGCAGTCAGAGTGCAGTAAACTGCTGTATGCAGAAAATACTGCATTCAATATATTAAAAAAAAAATACTGCAGTAATTTTGCAGTATAACTGCCATTCAACTGCAGTATACTGCCATTATTCTGCAATTACTGTGACCAAAATACCACAGTCGACTGCAGTTACTGCACTTTTACTTTAATATTTTTTTGGTCAGGGTTTTTCTCCCCTTTTTAACATTGCAAGTCAGAATAGAAATGTATTAACAGATACAACAGGGTCTCATGGTCCCCTTCTGTGTCTTCATCCATTTCTTTATTGTTATGCTTTTTCCCATCCTGGAGTCTGAGACCTTGTGGGAGAGAAGAGGAATGTATGGCAATTTAGCATAGCCACAAGCTACATAACTATCATCATTATCATGATTTCTACCATTTAGGCGTAGCTAGTTATGTTATCCACTTCTAGCTAATAATAATAATAGCTAGTGTTTAACAATACTTGCTAACACTAGATAGCTACCACAGATGAAAGGGGTTAGTCACAATTTTGCTAATACACTAGCTAGTTAGCTAGTAAATGCATCTTAAAATTGCAACCACTCTTGTTTGTGTGCTGACAAAGGATGCTAGCTAGTTAGCTAACTTACATAGCTAGAGACTATAGCTGAGTTCAAAGGTTGGATAACTAGCTAGCTAGAATGATAATCCACAAAAGCTAGCTAAACCAATTGCTTGGAAACATGTCGATGTTAGCTAGCCCCCTATGGTCGATGTCCGCGCCACCGCATTAATCTAATTAGCTCAACAAGTTAGAGATCAGTTTTTTTGCATTGGATCCATCTCAATCCACTGCATCCACCTATAGCCCTATTCAGACGGGAATAGTTTTACTAGGGGTGGTCGGGTAATGTAATTATGTGCAAACCGTGCCAATATATCCTCCAAACACCGGCTTCGAGGACATGATCACTTTAAAACAACGGGTTACCAACATATTCAAATGATTGACATATAATTTATTCATACTATTCATCCTTCCACAAGATACAGTGCCGACACAAATCTAGGGTTGCTACCCAAGCCGGCTGGTCGTTCGTTCTATTGGTTCGGTTGCTAGAGACGCGACCCAGTCGTTCGTTCTAAATATTCCATTGCCGATTTTGGCTGGCAATGTTCTTATCCCTTGCTTGCTAGCTAGCCAATTTACAGTCACGTCAAAAAGCGCAGCCAGAATGACAGCAAAGTAGTCGCATTTGCATTTGTTTAAGCTGTTTTCTAGTGACATTTATTTGGATACATCCATGACAATGAGCTAATGAGACATGATTTTGCCTGGCATAGAAAATGTGCTCACTCTTCAGGACACTTGTTCAGTGGAGCTAGCCAACAACACAGTTAACACAATCACTTCAAACGGAACCTGGAAAGACTGCAAACTAGCTGCACTTCATTCAATTTTACGTTTTTTCAATTGACATTCCTTTGTAAATATCCATAAAAATTATGCCAGCTGATTCATGATTTTGCCTGGCTGAGAAACACTGCCTGCTTATCTGTCTCGTCCCGACTCTCGACACGTTATTTACTATGGGACAGCTGGAGATAGAATTGGAATATTGAAACAAGGATGCAAATGTCGGAGAGACAGACAGCAAGGTTTATACAAATCTTCGCTGTTGAAAACTAAATGTTAGTCTAAAAGAAATGTGAGATAATGTCTATATGCTTTTTACAGTGGAGATCAAGTTTATAAAGTGCCTGGCTGGGCTGATGAGACAGTGGATTGCACAGTCAGATGGAACAGAGTAAATAGGCATTTTAAAATCATAGATTTAGCCAGTGGTAAGTTGTGGAACCAGCTGGAATGTGGTTTTAACCAATCAGCATTCAGGATTAGACCCCTCCGTTGTATGAAGTTTATTATAAACGGGGTGGTTCAGCCCTGAATGCTGATTGGCTGACAGCCTTGGTATATCAGACCGTATACCACAGGTATGACAAAACATTTATTTTTACTGCTCTAATTACGTTGGTAATGAGTTTATAATAGTAATAAGGCACCTCGGGGGGTTGTGGTATATGGCCAATATACCACGGCTAAGGGCTGTATCCAGGCACTCCCTCATGCATTATTGCTTAAATAGAACCCCCCTCCCCCGGCCTAGACAGGGCTTAGACTCTTATTGGGCGAGCCAGCTGGCAGCTTTGGTTTGCTAGCTAGCGAAGATAACTAGCTAGCTAGCCAGAAAATGTGATCTACTTAACTTGTTAGCTATATCATGCCAAATATTATCTCATGTTAAATTGTCTAGCAGAATGTCTATACTCAAAAATGTTTTAGGTTTTACCAAATGATGCTACTTAGCTGGCTAGCTAGTGTTTCCTAGCTAGCTAGGTAGGAAAGAGGGGCAAGCAATAGTTAGCTAGATAGCGACTTAGCTAGATAGCGACTTAGCTAGCTGAGCATTATGCTAAATCATCCAGCAGAACTTCTGTATTCAAAAGTGAAACACATTGCATAGAGAATTGACCCGCTCTCTATCAAAAATGGTTATCTTGTGTACAATGTTTCTTTCGCACAAACTCTTCTGTCTGGCCTTTATACACTTCTCATAGCCACGTCCATCATGATTCTTCACGACGTCACATGATGTCAGTGTCAACACAACATTCTGCGAACTTTCCAGGTCCTCTTTATTTCAAGCACGTTTCACAGATGGGCATATATCACAATATCGGGGGAATTTTTCATAAACCAGCAAACCACACCAATAATATGGCTTGAGATATTGAGATGAAGCCTTCATTCCTGGAATAAATAAGTGTACCAATGCATCAACAGGGTTTCAAACGTGGGGCAAGACACATCATGGGAGTTGACCATTGGTCTGATAACCAACCATTTCTGTTCCTGGGACAAAGCACCAATGCGTCACACCCAAAAGTGAGAAATTAACTATTGTTTAACGGTGCAACCATTGAAAATAAATTTGCATGATGATACATAAGGGTTCAATATTATATGCATTTGTAAAGGCATTTATAAATTGTTAATAGCTGGAGTGGCTCACTATTTGGCAAACACTGACTGGCTATCACACTATTTTTACCAATTTGTTATATATTAATGATTAAATAACTGGTAATAATGTAATTACAAACCCTTCATAAACCCTTTACAAATGGAACCTTATTGTAGGTTATACATACCTTCTAATGAGTATGAATACTTTATACTATAGCAGTAGATGCACTGTAATGCCAACAGTGTTTCTTTTTTTCGCATCCCCAACCCAAATGATGCCAGAATGCTCATAATGTCAATGTTTACATCATTAATATAAAAGTATTTTTCCATGTTACCTTGGACCCATTGTTCAGAGAAATCAAGGATTCTTGCCACCTTGATGGGTTTTCTCGCTCCAGAATAGAATAGAGGTGTAGCCTCATCTGTACTTCAATAACGTCTTTCTGTTTACATCTTCAAAGCTGTCGAAGACCCTTTCAGAGTGCTTCCTTTCTTCCTCACTGTGGTTTTATTCTGCAGGCGTGGGGATGTTTAATGATTGGTTCATGAAGAGTTTGATTCTCTGTTTCAGACTATGTATTGCTCTGCTGGGTCAGATAATGCTTTGTACCTTGTAAACATAGAGAGATGTGCAATCAAACATGTTCTATTGCTTGCATAAATGGCACTGGATCATGGATGAGAATGAAAGTTTGGATAATTATTTCCCCTCATTTGCTGTTCAGTTGCCAGGGTCCATATCTGTATTCTTCTCTGGAAGGGAAAAATATGGTTTTGTCGCTCAGTATGCATAAACTGTTTGTGTCTTTGCTGTGTGTTGTCCACAAAAGAAAATGAGAGCAATTATATTTGTCTTAAATACAAATAGTGTGTATAGTTCCATAAAAAGGAGTTGTTTGGCCATTCTGAAGTTATTCTGCATATCAATGATGTTCTGTGTATTGACCGATATGTGGTTTCAAAGACTTTGCTCAAACTTCCGCTCCTGTCACCAAGGAATAGAGTGAAAATATATGACATTAGATCCAGTGAGAAAAATACCCTTTTAAAAATGGTCCCCGGGTGGTATAGTGTTTCCCCAGTTGCAACTCTTTCAGTGTAGGCTATCTCTCCACCAACTCACTGTTGTCGTATACAGTACCAGTCAAAAGTTTGGACACACCTCTCATTCAAGGGTTTTTCTTTGTTTTTACTATTTTCTACATTGTATAATAATAGTGAAGACATCAAAACTATGAAATAACACATATTGAATCATTTAGTAACCAAAAAAGTGTTAAACTAATCAAAATATGTTTTACCCACCCTTTGCCGTGATGACAGCTTTACACACTCTTGGCATTCTCTCAACCAGCTCTTTTGTTCACTCACCTCTAACGGGTAGTGTTTGACTTCCCTGCAACAGGAGTGGGTAATTTAGGAGCACTGTGTGAGGTTGTTAGATCAGTGAGGCCCAAGCAGGCACCATTCTTTGCAGACCCTTAACAGCAAATATGTGGTAATGATATTGTCTCCAGCTGGGTAATAACACACAATTCAGCCTGCCAAATATTGCAGTCGCTGGAAAAATGGAGGTGGGGGAAAAAAAGAATTACACTGAAGTACTGGAGGAAAATGACAGTAGAAATGTCTTCAACCTGAAGTGGCATATTGAAAAATTCAAATCTGCCAGACACTGCATGAGCAACAACACATTTTCCCCCTTGCAGTATGTAGTCTTGGAATGCAGCATATGTAGACAGCATATGTAGATATAAATGGAATTTAGCATTCTTTATTTTGCTTCCGTAGTATAGATATTCAGCATGTTCCCATCATTTAGACCGTTAATGGTATAATTAAATAGACCATGACGGCTGAATCAACCTTGACCTCACTGTTGATTATGCTACACTGCTATAACTGTCAACACCACCTAACTCAATGGCCAATCAGTGGTGTGCTGGGGCTGGTCCCCCTGCTGCACTGTGAAATTGAGGCATGTGATCCTTAATGTGTGTGAAGTAGACAAGGCCTTGACACAATGCCCTAAGCCTCAGGGGGTTTCCTCTGCCCAGTCTATTAGCTTCCCGCTGGGCCTGGGGCTGCATGGGGCTGGGCCTGGGGCTGCATGGGGCTGGGCCTGCCTGGGGCTGGTACTGCCTGGACTTATTCCCAGGGATAAATTGGGATAATAGCGTTATACTCATGCCTCTTAGATGCAGGCTAAAAACCATCCGTACCTCACAAGTTCTCAACTGGCAGCTTCATTAAATAGTACCCGCAAAACACCAGTCTCAACATCAACAGTGGGCGACTCCGGGATGCTGGCCTTTTAGGCAGAGTTGCAAAGAAAAAGCCATATCTCAGACTGGCAAATAAAAATAAAAGATTAAGATGGCAAAAGAACACAGACACTGGACAGATGAACTCTGCCTAGAAGGCCAGCATCCCGGAGTCGCCTCTTCACTGTTGACGGTGAGACCGGTGTTTTGCGTGTACTATTTAATGAAGCTGCCAGTTAAGGACTTGTAAGTCATCTGTTTCTCAAACTAGACACTCTAATGTACTTGTCCTCTTGCTCAGTTGTGCACCGGGGCCTCCCACTCCTCTTTCTATTCTGGTTAGAGCCAGTTTGCGCTGTTCTGTGAAGGGAGTAATACATAGCTTTGTACGAGATCTTCAGTTTCTTGGCAATTTCTCGCATGGAATAGCCTTCACCTCTCAGAACAAGAATAGACTGACGTGTTTCAGAAGAAAATTATTTGTTTCTGGCCATTTTAAACTTGTATTCGAACCCTCAAATGCTGATGCTCCAGATACTCAACTAGTTTAAAGAAGGACAGTTTTATTGCTTCTTTAATCATCACAATAGTTTTCAGCTGTGCTAACATAATTGCAAAAGGGTTTTCTAATGATCAATTAGCCTTTTTTAAATGATAAACTTGGATTAGCTAACACAACGTGCCATTGGAACACAGGAGGGATGATTGCTGATAATGGGCCTCTGTAGATATCCATAAAAAATCTGCCGTTTCAAGCTACAATAGTTATTTACAACATTAACAATGTCTACACTGTATTTCTGATCAATTTGATGTTATTTTAATGGACAAAAAAAAGTGACCCCAAATTTTTGAACGGTAGTGTATGTAATGAACAATGGTACTGTCACATGTTTAGCAACTGCTTGTTGTATGAGGAATTAATGCTAAATAATACAGTTATAAGAATGATTGTCATGCGTTGATATGAATCAGTCCAGGTACCTCTGGACACACCAATCAATGGACTGTGAATGTGGATACTTACATTGGGATCCGGAATTATTGGATCCCTTGATAAAGATGTGCAAAGAATGTTTGAGACTAATACAATTGCTCAGAGAAAAATAATTTGTTTAATATGTAATAAAACAAGTTCTAAAAAAGATGACGGTCAAAATGATTGGATCCACTGTTTTCAATATTGCAGCACCCTCCCCTTGTGAAGATAATGACACTGAGCCTTTTTCTAAAATGTTTTATGAGATTGGAGAACACATTGGGATGGATCTTAGACCATTGCTCCATCCTTGATATCCTGCACTTATGGACTTCCCTCTTCAATTCAAACCACAGGTTTTCAATGGGGTTCAAGTCCGGAGACTGAGATGGCCACTGCAAAATGTTGATTCTTTGTGGATTTTGATGCGTTCTTGGGGTTATTGTCTTGCGGGCAAGTTTTCAAGCTCCTGGCAGAGGAAACAGGCGAAGGACATCAAGGATCTGGAAATATCTATATGGAGGAATGGTCTAAGGGGCCTCCCAAATGTGTTCTCCAATCTCATAAAACATTTTAGAAAAAGGTTCAGTGTCGTTATCCCCGCAAGGGGTGGGTGCTGGAGTTTTGAAAATAGGGAGCCAATAATTTGTACCCCTATCTTTAGATTTTTTTTATTACTTGTTAAACAAAATTTATTTTCTCTGAGCAATTATAATTGTATAAAATAATATAGTTGTAAAATACTTTGAGCATACTGTCACGTTCTGACCTTAGTTCCTTTTTTATGTCTTTATTTTAGTTTGGTCAGGGCGTGAGTTGGGGTGGGCATTCTATGTTGTTTTTCTATGTTTTGTTCTGTTGTTAGATTTCTATGTGTTGGGCCTAGTATGGTTCTCAATCAGAGGCAGGTGTCAGTCGTTGTCTCTGATTGGGAGCCATATTTAGGTAGCCTGTTTTTCATTGTGTGTGGTGGGTGGTTGTTTCCTGTTATGTGTTTACACCTTTCGGGACTGTTTTGATTTTTGTTTGTATCATTCACTTTGTTATTTTGTATTGTTTAGTGTTCAGTTTTAATAAATTAAAATGGACACTTACAACGCTGCATATTGGTCCGATCCTTCTTACTCCTCGTCTGAAGAGGAGGAAAGCCGTTACACATACAATATACAGTGGGGAGAACAAGTATTTGATACACTGCCGATTTTGCAGGTTTTCCTGCTTACAAAGCATGTAGAGGTCTGTAATTTTTATCATAGGTACACTTCAACTGTGAGAGACGGAATTTAAAACAAAAATCCAGAAAATCACATTGTATGATTTTTAAGTAATTAATTCGCATTTTATTGCATGACATAAGTATTTGATACATCAGAAAAGCAGAACTTAATATTTGGTACAGAAACCTTTGTTTGCAATTACAGAGATCATACGTTTCCTGTAGTTCTTGACCAGGTTTGCACACACTGCAGCAGGGATTTTGGCCCACTCCTCCATACAGACCTTCTCCAGATCCTTCAGGTTTCGGGGCTGTCGCTGGGCAATACGGACTTTCAGCTCCCTCCAAAGATTTTCTATTGGGTTCAGGTCTGGAGACTGGCTAGGCCACTCCAGGACCTTGAGATGCTTCTTACGGAGCCACTCCTTAGTTGCCCTGGCTGTGTGTTTCGGGTCGTTGTCATGCTGGAAGACCCAGCCACGACCTATCTTCAATGCTCTTACTGAGGGAAGGAGGTTGTTGGCCAAGATCTCGCGATGCATGGCCCCATCCATCCTCCCCTCAATACGGTGCAGTCATCCTGTCCCCTTTGCAGAAAAGCATCCCCAAAGAATGATGTTTCCACCTCCAAGCTTCACGGTTAGGATGGTGTTCTTGGGGTTGTACTAATCCTTCTTCTTCCTCCAAACACGGCGAGTGGAGTTTAGACCAAAAAGCTCTATTTTTGTCTCATCAGACCACATGACCTTCTCCAATTCCTCCTCTGGATCATCCAGATGGTCATTGGCAAACTTCAGACGGGCCTGGACATGCGCTGGCTTGAGCAGGGGGACCTTGCGTGCGCTGCAGGATTTTAATCCATGACGGCGTAGTGTGTTACTAATGTTTTTCTTTGAGACTGTGGTCCCAGCTCTCTTCAGGTCATTGACCAGGTCCTGCCGTGTAGTTCTGGGCTGATCCCTCACCTTCCTCATGATCATTGATGCCCCACGAGGTGAGATCTTGCATGGAGCCCCAGACCGAGGGTGATTGACCGTCATCTTGAACTTCTTCCATTTTCTAATAATTGCGCCAACAGTTGTTGCCTTCTCACCAAGCTGCTTACCTATTGTCCTGTAGCCCATCCCAGCCTTGTGCAGGTCTACAATTTTATCCCTGATGTCCTTACACAGCTCTCTGGTCTTGGCCATTGTGGAGAGGTTGGAGTCTGTTTGATTGAGTGGGTGGACAGGTGTCTTTTATACAGGTAACGAGTTCAAACAGGTGCAGTTAATACAGGTAATGAGTGGAGAACAGGAGGGCTTCTTAAAGAAAAACTAACAGGTCTGTGAGAGCCGGAATTCTTACTGGTTGGTAGGTGATCAAATACTTATGTCATGCAATAAAATGCGAATTAATTACTTAAAAATCATACAATGTGATTTTCTGGATTTTTGTTTTAAATTCCGTCTCTCACAGTTGAAGTGTACCTATGATAAAAATTACAGACCTCTACATGCTTTGTAAGTAGGAAAACCTGAAAAATCGGCAGTGTATCAAATACTTGTTCTCCCCACTGTAGCTCAGTATTTTTATGATTTATTCTAGTCTTTTTGTTTATCTTTGTCAAGGGTTCCAATAATTCCGGAGCCCACAGTATATAGGACTATGGATAGTTTCAGTTGATTTGTTCAGCGGACTGTGGACACGTATACGGCTGTGGCTAATTTGAGTTGATTTGTTTTGCTCTGACCAATCAATAGGAAACCACAATAGACTATGATTGTCTGAAAAGGACAGTTTCTCATCACAGTAAGTAGCATAGTGTAGTAGTTAGTGATCAATAACGTATCAAAGGACTTCCTGCTTAAAACACCACCACCTACACATACACACCAGATGCCCAGTCTCTTTCCATTGACTTAGGGATTGTAATGGATAGAGGGTATCAAGGGCTGGCCCGAGGCAGATACAGAGGCCTCTAATCACTTCATCAACCTCGTCCTGCACTTGTTCTGCACAGCCTTTTCTCTCAACTTCCACACAGTGTCCATGACCTTCGACCCTGCCATTGAGGCAACAGCCGCTGTAGAAAAGAAAAGAGAGCACCCCTGCCCTTATTGATATGTTATACTGAGAAGAGTATTGTGCAAGAGGAAAATAAATTAGAATTCAATGTAAAAGGTAGTCTAGCCTTGATACTGTACAGTTAGGAGAAAATGGAGGTACATTGAAATGGAAGAATTGATTGAATTTTTCTGCTCATGAGGTGAACCAGGAATTTAAATAGGTTCAATCTGAGAAGCTCAGATTGGCCTAACACATACCAATGGCCTTAAATTATTGAATTTGGTTGTAAAAAAATAATGTTTATTTATTTATTGTATTAAAATAACCTATTTTTCCTAAAACCTTCTTATTGGAATTAAATTTATGTCCCTGGTCACTCTTGAAAGTATATTTCCATACATGTTTTTCATTGGCATGTACTCAGTCAGCTGACATGCGTTGGAGGAAGAAGCTCCTCCCTGAGTGGTTGTTTTGTTATCTGTCAATGATGTAACGCTAATGGCTGTACACATTCCCCATGACTGGCAGTGACCACTATGAAGTCTGAACACTGCAGGAGGGGAAAAAAGCAATTTCATGGTTCATTCCATGGTTAATGCGCTGCTGTAATCTTTTGAGAGCCCTGTCTTTTTGTTTAAGTTTAGCAGAATAAAGGGTTGAACTATCTTAGCTCGGTCCAATTAATCACCAGGCTAAAAGGTGCTGGGAGGCCATCCGGTGTGACTTGGTACAAGTAACAAGTTGTGATGGTTAAGGGTGAATGTGTGAGAGAGAAAGCCTCAGAGAAAGGGGGGTAGAGAGAGTCAGTTTATAAGACAGGGATATGCCTTTTGATAGGTGAATTGTGAAATGTGTGTCTGTGTATGCTGTTTGCATACAGTTAGGTAAGCCTCTCTAATTACTGGGAGGTGCATTAGCTCTCAGCCAAACTCCATCATTTCTGCTTCATTTTGTCAGAGGAGAGGACAGAGGAGATGCACCTACCTGGAGGGTTGTGTGGTTTAGGGCTGCTCTGATTACCTCTGCTGTCAGAGGATCCTGTTGCCCTGCTGTCTCTTTGACCATAGGTGAGAGGATAAGGCCAGGTAAGGCAAGGTGGGCTGTCTGAATACACCATTTTTATTTATTTAACCTTTATTTAACTAGGCAAGTCAGTTAAGAACAAATGAGCCCCAAATGAGCTGCAGAGTGGAGCAGTACCCACCACCATTGTGAGTTGATCATGTGCTGGGTATCAGGATACGACTGGGAGTGATGAGCAGTACCCACCACCATTGTGAGTTGATCATGTGCTGGGTATCAGGATACGACTGGGAGTGATGAGCTGTACCCACCACCATGGTGAGGTAGTCGTGCTGGGTATCAGGATACGGCTGGGAGTGATGAGCTGTACCCACCACCATGGTGAGGTAGTCGTGCTGGGTATCAGGATACGGCTGGGAGTGATGAGCTGTACCCACCACCATGGTGAGGTAGTCGTGCTGGGTATCAGGATACGACTGGGAGTGATGAGCTGTACCCACCACCATGGTGAGGTAGTCGTGCTGGGTATCAGGATACGACTGGGAGTGATAAGCTGTACCCACCACCATGGTGAGGTAGTCGTGCTGGGTATCAGGATACGACTGGGAGTGATGAGCTGTACCCACCACCATGGTGAGGTAGTCGTGCTGGGTATCAGGATACGGCTGGTCCCTTTACACCTGTTGGGCACATCTCAATTAGCTGTCATAACGCATGTATCCTCTCTCTTCTAGGAACTAGGTTATAGTCGCTCAGGGCGTGTTAAATATGGAATGAGTTCAGGTAGATTGTGTGCCCATGTCGACTTTTTGATTTCCTTTTTACTATTGTTTTCAGACAGAAATAGTAAAAAAACAAAAGAACAGTACCTAAAGAGGTCTCTTTATAAGTTTGTTGATCTCCATTTTGTTTTTATGATGTTAATCAGATATGAATTTTCATGAACGCACCAACGACACTTTATAATTCTTCTTCTCTGGAGATCAACAGAACACTGAAGCTTCACACTGAACAGTATCATGATGCTATTTAAAGCCTTCTTCAGCTCTTACCCTCAGCCAGTTTTGACAGTGTGTTGTATAATGTCTGTTATCTCTTTGTTATGGGAGTGTTTATTTGTTTACATGAGAGGGATTGGAGGTTTGGTGATCTGAGCAAATTGCACAAAAAAGTACTTCAGATGGGAATTACTGTAATTAGTGTGCTCTTAAATGTGGAACGCTCTCCTAATGTTTTTGTTTACCTCAGGCGGCTGATCTGTGCTCTGGGAATGCGTAGGGGGGCGGCCCACTGGCAGGTTAAAATCACTTGTCATGCCAGAGATCGTCATTATGAGATTACAATTGGTCAGTGTTGAGTAACAATCAACACAGCTCCGGGCAGACACTTAACAAGCCTGGTGTGTGTGTAGGGCCTAGTGTTTTTGTGTGGTAATTCTGTGTGAGTGTGTTTGCCGGCGGGATAATGTGAATGTGTATGTGTGTGTGTGTGTTCATGTGTTTTTGTGTGTGCAAATGTCTATCAGTGGGTATAGGACTGGCTTAACATTTCATGTTGAAACATGTTCCTTGACAATAGTGAGAGTCAATTATAAGAATTTGCTGGTGTCCTCAGTTATCAAGCAAGTGATTATATTTCACAGGAAGATAATATCCAGGTAAATTAAGGTTTCTATTTAATTTAGGCCTAGTTGCCGCATCTCCATTTCAGATCGTCTAACAATTTAGATCTTATCAAGGATTAGCGTGGAGATATTACCCCTAATTTAAAATATTCGTATCTGCATACTAGGCACAGCTTAAGTATCCATGCTTAGAAAACATGATATCCTTACAGAAAAGAAAAACAATTAAGCCCTCACACATTAAAGGCTCAAAGATGATATATTTTTAATTCATAAAGTTTCAATGCAAACTTGACAATCCATTGGGAGGAAGCATTTACTTGAAGAATCTTTGACAGAGACTGAGAGAAACCTGATGTGTGTCAATGAGAAAGAGAGAGAGGAAAGGGAGAAAGAAGGAAACAGCGGAAGTTGAGAAATTGTGAAATGGGAGTTGTGCTTGTCAGGTGATTGTGTGACAGTTTTAATGTTGTGTTTGTTTAACATGTATCTCTTCCCAGACTCTCCCCACCTCCTCCCTGTGCTACAGCTAAGCTCCAGCTTCTGAAGTGGAGACACTTGAAATGCTGAAAGTGACAACATCTTAACATAAGCTGAGGGGAAACTGAAAGTCAGTGCTTACTTGCAACCAATCCCCCCTCTCACCCCTCCTGTCCTGCCTGCCACCCCCTACTCCAACTCCCAGCAGCCCACACTGTAGCCATGCTGAGTAGCTGTGACACCCTGGCCTGGTCTCTACAATAGGAAAGTTACAGGTAGAGATTAGGGAAGGTGATTGCTAATGATCCTAAAAAGTTGAGTGAAAGGTGCGGGAATCTCTCGCAGCCGTGGCCGTGATTGTTCCCCCCTCGGTTCCCAGTCGCAGGTGCCTCCAAATAGAACTGGAACCATGTAATCCGCCCAAATCCAGCGTCTTCCGAGGAGTGTAAACCAGGAATGTTCCGCGGGGTCAATGGATTATACAGAATTCATGGTGGTAGCTTGGCTTGAGAGGCAGAATTAGAGGAGAAAAAGGGAGAGAAGGCTGAACTGGTTTTGTATTAAAATGAGCTTACCAGGTGGTCCCAGAAAAGTGGACACAGTGTGTCAAGTAAACTGAAAAGCCCCGGGTGTTTGCTGCTTATTGGCTGGGGGCCTGGTAAGGAGATGGGCTGGCCAGGGAGGTGGCACTGATGTGGCCATTGAGGCCTTAGTGAAATGTCTGTCAGGCTTGGTTTACCACAATCACAGCAGTGATTAGGCTTCTTTTGATGACAGGTTTAGTTTTCTGTCCATTGGAGAGAAAGTGAGAATGGAGGAAGGAAGGGGAGGTGAGGGGGTTGTTGGAGTTGTAGTTTGGGTTGGGCGTTTACGCAGCGGTGTAAGAAAGGGGGCGGAGGCTGGGACGGCATATTAATGTCGTGCACCGGGGGCCCTACGTAATTTCCCAGCAGGTCACGGGGTCAGGTTTGTATTTAGTTAGAGGTAATGATCTCGTTAGGATCTGAATGGACCACCGTCTAAGCCCATTCAGGGGAGCGAGTGTGCCTCCCTTCCCCCTCTCCCTGCGTTGTGTGGGCTTACACAACCCATGAACTGTGATTAATGGACTTCCAGGGCTTAATAACTTGCAAAACAGTATTAAACAACGGAGGCCCGGGACAATCAGAGAGGGACCCAGGCGGAGTAGGAGGTGGTTGTAAACAGCGGCCAGCACAATTGCGATGCATGGAATTAACTAAGATGGATGCTCACAATGCTACAGCTGGCAACTGGCAGGGAGCCTGCCTGAGAGAATGCTCCATTGCTGCTTCCAGGTGGCCCAGCCCAGGCCTGGCCTTTTCAGTTTGGTAAGTGTTAAAAAATAAAGGGAGAGAAAGGCTACATTTGTGACAAGGAGACAGTGAGAGAAAGCCATTGAGCAGAAACAAGAAAGAGATTAAAGAGCAGAGAGAGTGATCAGCAGAAAATGGGAGACATATTCAATGGAACAAGTAACCCTTGACATGCGAGCACAAATATGAACACTTTTGTTTCTGTTTTTAATTTAGAGCCAGGATGCAATAGTGGGAAAACAGGAATACTGACACCCCCCACACACACACACACTTGTCCTGATACCTCCTACATCTCCTGGCCTCCTCGTCTTCTTTTTCCCACCCTTGTGTCCTCTCGTCTAAATACAAATGAACCCAGCATGAAGTCCTGAGTAGTGGTGTGTTCAGAACTCCCTCTCCTCTGTAATGTAGCTCTTCTTTTCTCTACAGCCCCAGTGTGCATTTTATGCCAGTATAATGTATCTCAAATTTGTAAATATAAGTAATGGAGACGACTTGTGCCTGAAGGACAACACTTTTTAATGGACAGGACTATTTGATTTGATTTAATAAATTGGAAATAATATAACCCTGATCTTTAGCATTTTGAAGTTGAAGCTTCTCTACACAATTCACACAGTTAAACATCTACATCTTTGTCCTCATAAAACATATTACAGGGAAAGTGTTCTCTTTGAGAATGAATGAACAGGGCTGGAGTGTTTGCCTGGTAGAGATGCCTATAATGAGAACTTCATTGGAACAGTTTCAGTAATAGGTATTGGCATGAAGCAACACAATTGCACAGTGTGTGTTCAATTATAGGCAATTATGAGACAATTTGGGTAGTGTTTGATTAGAGCACGAACAGGTACTTTCTCTCATCATAAGCCATGTGAGATAAATGTTTTTTTTTGTTTTTTTTTACAAAGACAGCTATGCAGCGGGAGGGTTTTGTCTGCTTATGAGGCACTGTTAAAGAGGATTAAATCAAATATATATTGTAACAAAATTATGCTATGCTTGATTTGTCATTTATTGATCATTTTGAAATAATTAGATGGTGACAAATATTAGTACAAATATTCAGTACTACAAATTTGAATGCTCTCGATAATCATATCAAAGTATATTTGTCTGCCTTCAGGCCAATTTCTTTGTAATATAGTATTTATATTTTATAAATATAAATGTTACATTTTATGTAAAATATGTTGGGTTCTCTAGAGGTTCTCCTTGTGTGATGAAAAATGAATAATACTTTATTTCTAAGTTGAATGCTGGAATAGAGCCCTTTGTCCTTATTTGGCCGTTTAAGAAGACAAAAGCTTATGATTTTGTCACTGTCTTCATCTTGGCCAACATTAGAGGAGGGCTGAATGGATGGAGAGAAGAGCTGATGCTGTTTGACATTCACTTCAGTGTGTTTGCTCTGATCTGGACTGTGACTAAACTCTAAATGTGTGACCACAGACACACAGGTCCTCCTAATCTGAGAGAGAGAGTTGTGTGACTTATGATGTGTGTGTGTGACAGAGATTTGTAACTATGGTTTTGTGTCTGTGTGTACATATTGGCGGTCTACCTCAGTCTGTCTCTCCCGTTCTCTGTCTCTCCCTCTCTGTCTCTCTCACATTCTCTCTTTCTCTCCCTCTCTCTTCCCACAGCTGTCGCCTGGTCTCCTACACCAGAGTGTGGTCCAGTGGGGACCTTGACGCGGCCGAGTGGGATCCACTGCTGTGCTAAGCCTCTGACTCACTGCTCTGCTCCCCCAGCTCAGCAACATCATGAATAATGGATCGGGGAAATACATTTATCTTTTAATGGCTATGGCACCCTGGCTAGGACTGTTCAGCTTGGCTGGGGCTGAGGGGGCGGCAGGCCAAGGTTCATACTTGCCGATTGTCTCTTGTCTTTTTGAAGTTGGTAACTTCTTAGTGTCCTAGAGAAGTGTAATCAGGCTTGAATCGGAGGGTCATTTTTTGAAGGAGCGGTCATCCTCAAGTTTGCCAATGGGAGGCTTTGCTTGCCGTTGAGTCAGTGCAATAATTATAATTCCAGCGGTCGGTTGTTCTGGAATTGTTTTAGCATCTACATTACTTTCTGATTGTGATGTGTGAACTAAAAACATTGAGTGACGAGATCTGTCATTAGGTCCTCGCATAAATATTGTAGAGGGGTTGTGAGTGTGCCTCTCAGTTGGTTCAAAATTACTTTAGATTTTTTTTTTGTGCAAATTGTCTTCTATGAAGTTATTGTAGGGGAGGCATATTGAGTTGTGGATGTGTAGTCAGCTGTGACACTATGAATTAGGCCTACTCTGCCATTGACTCCAAAATGAAGCTGTAGCCTTGACAAAAATGCTCACAGATTGTATTATGCTGATAAAACGAAGCTAGGCATTCATATTTGTCTCATCTATTAAAAATGTATATTTTGAAACCTCTGAAATGGGGTTATTTTTGTGATGGTAAGAAAAGAATGGCCATGGGGACTCGTTGAGTATTTGTTTGGTACTTTATTTAATGAGTAAGCCTTGGACAAGTAAGCCGTGTCTGAGCCAGAACGGCCCAATAGTTATTTATTGAGCTGTAAAAATGTAGAAAGAAATCATGGAGCAATGAAATAATACAATTATAATGTGGTTGCTCCACCCATGCCATGCATGCACACATCGTGGTGAATATAAACTTTAAAAAAAAATATACAAATAATTGCGTCGCCAAATAAAGGATTTAAATATCAAATAAAAATAATCTGTTTCCAATAGATGGGTTTGCTGATAACGTCACAAAATTGATGAGCGTGCGTAGATGGGGCAGAAGTCAGTGTGTTATATTCTGGAAGGTCAGACTGCTAGAACCAATGACAAGAAGCTGCCATGTGGGGAATCGTAGGTGGCTCGTTTCAGCATGTTGTATCTTGTTCTTGATACCATGTCTTGTTTTGAGGTGTTTTGACTGTTGTCAATGCTAATATGGCTAAATGCGTTAGCTAGCTAACCAACAACTGTCACAATGTATTTGAGAGACAACACATGCTCATTGTGGAGAGGAAATATAGTTTACATGTTGTCAACAATCCTTTGATTCTAAGCAAACCCGGCCTGTTTTGCTCCACGGTTGCGCACGCATCGATTTTGTTGCTAAACAACCCACCTGTTTATGAAGCACCTTGGAATCTTACATCCACCACCAGGCCATTAATGCATAATTTAGCTGTGCACCCTAATGTGGGAATAATACAACTTGCTCTGTTTAACTAGGATGAGGAGGATTTACATGGTAAGGGGACACCCTACATCCATGCTCCACCCTCTCTCAATGCTCCACCCTCCCTCCCTCCCTGCTCCTCCATCCATGCTCCACCCTCCCTCCCTCCCTGCTCCTCCATCCATGCTCCACCCTCCCTCTCTCAATGCTCCACCCTCCCTCCCTCCCTGCTCCTCCATCCATGCTCCACCCTCCCTCCCTCCCTGCTCCTCCATCCATGCTCCACCCCCCTCTCTCAATGCTCCACCCTCCCTCCCTCCCTGCTCCTCCATCCATGCTCCACCCTCCCTCTCTCACTGCTCCACCCACCCTCCCTCCTCCTTCGTTCCTACCATGCTCTATCCTCCCTCCCTCTCTGCTACTTCCTCCATCTCTGCCCCACTCTCTCCTCCTGCTCCACCCACCCTCCCTCTCTGCTACTATCTCCATCCTTGCTCCTCCCTGCACACCTGCACCACCCTCCCTCCCTCCT
Organism: Salvelinus alpinus; assembly: GCF_045679555.1. Lineage (NCBI taxonomy): Eukaryota > Metazoa > Chordata > Actinopteri > Salmoniformes > Salmonidae > Salvelinus > Salvelinus alpinus. Next base: position 24,865,912 of record NC_092110.1, read on the forward strand.
CCACCCTCCCTGCTCCTCTGCCCCTCCCTCCCTGCTCCCCCGTACCTCCCTCCCTGCTCCCCCGTCCCTCCCTCCTCCACCCTCCCTGCTCCCCCGTACCTCCCTGCTCCCCCGTACCTCCCTGCTCCACAGCTCTACATGGTGGCCCATGGGAAGGTAAATTATTTTTCTTTAACCCTCCGTCTCTGTAATCTGATTCCACAAGTCCACAAGACCCCTTCAGAGGAAAGAATAAAGGAAAATCGACTGTTTTATAGAGGACGTGCTAAACCATGCTAGTACACGAATGTCACTGTCTAATTACAATACAGAAATAATCTTGTGCTAGCTAGATGCAGGCCTATTAACTGTCATTGTTTAAAAAATAAAAAATTGACACCTTGACAAAATATTTAAATCTCCAACTTTAGAATGAAGTACAATTTCGTCATCTTGAGAAAATTCCCTATGTTGGAGATAATTACTATAGTCTGTCTTCCTGCAAGGTTGTGTTCTTGCAAATTCATGTTATTTTAGCTCTAGTTTTATCAGTGCTAATTATTATCACAATGAATCCAAGTGAAAGGAATACATGAATGAATTCAGCGATGTGATATAGCCTTGAAGTGGGGTATTGAATGTAAAAGTCAGTGCCTTGAAGTGGGGTATTGAATGTAAAAGTCAGTGTCCAGGTGTGCAAAGCTCTTAGACTCACCCAGAAAGACAGCTGTAATCGCCAAAGGTGATTCTAACATGTATTGACTCAGGGGAGTTAATACTTATTTAAATGAGATATTTCTGTATTTCATTTTCAATAAATGTGCACCAAAAAAAAGAGAAACAAAATGGTGCAGTTTGAGGCCATGTGGCGAAGAGTGATGTGGGCGCTGGAGATGGGGGTGTGAGCAGGTGGGTCTGGGCAGGGTGATGTGGGTGCTGGAGATGGGGGTGTGAGCAGGTGGGTCTGGGCAGGGTGATGTGGGTGCTGGAGATGGGGGTGTGAGCAGGTGGGTCTGGGCAGGGTGATGTGGGCGCTGGAGATGGGGGTGTGAGCAGGTGGGTCTGGGCAGGGTGATGTGGGCGCTGGAGATGGGGGTGTGAGCAGGTGGGTCTGGGCAGGGTGATGTGGGCGCTGGAGATGGGGGTGTGAGCAGGTGGGTCTGGGCAGGGTGATGTGGGCGCTGGAGATGGGGGTGTGAGCAGGTGGGTCTGGGCAGGGTGATGTGGGCGCTGGAGATGGGGGTGTGAGCAGGTGGGTCTGGGCAGGGTGATGTGGGCGCTGGAGATGGGGGTGTGAGCAGGTGGGTCTGGGCAGGGTGATGTGGGCGCTGGAGATGGGGGTGTGAGCAGGTGGGTCTGGGCAGGGTGATGTGGGCGCTGGAGATGGGGGTGTGAGCAGGTGGGTCTGGGCAGGGTGATGTGGGCGCTGGAGATGGGGGTGTGAGCAGGTGGGTCTGGGCAGGGTGATGTGGGCGCTGGAGATGGGGGTGTGAGCAGGTGGGTCTGGGCAGGGTGATGTGGGTGCTGGAGATGGGGGTGTGAGCAGGTGGGTCTGGGCAGGGTGATGTGGGCGCTGGAGATGGGGGTGTGAGCAGGTGGGTCTGGGCAGGGTGATGTGGGCGCTGGAGATGGGGGTGTGAGCAGGTGGGTCTGGGCAGGGTGATGTGGGTGCTGGAGATGGGGGTGTGAGCAGGTGGGTCTGGGCAGGGTGATGTGGGTGCTGGAGATGGGGGTGTGAGCAGGTGGGTCTGGGCAGGGTGATGTGGGTGCTGGAGATGGGGGTGTGAGCAGGTGGGTCTGGGCAGGGTGATGTGGGTGCTGGAGATGGGGGTGTGAGAAGGGTGATGTGGGTGCTGGAGATGGGGGTGTGAGCAGGTGGGTCTGGGCAGGGTGATGTGGGTGCTGGAGATGGGGGTGTGAGCAGGTGGGTCTGGGCAGGGTGATGTGGGTGCTGGAGATGGGGGTGTGAGCAGGTGGGTCTGGGCAGGGTGATGTGGGTGCTGGAGATGGGGGTGTGAGCAGGTGGGTCTGGGCAGGGTGATGTGGGTGCTGGAGATGGGGGTGTGAGCAGGTGGGTCTGGGCAGGGTGATGTGGGCGCTGGAGATGGGGGTGTGAGCAGGTGGGTCTGGGCAGGGTGATGTGGGTGCTGGAGATGGGGGTGTGAGCAGGTGGGTCTGGGCAGGGTGATGTGGGCGCTGGAGATGGGGGTGTGAGCAGGTGGGTCTGGGCAGGGTGATGCAGTCGTTTGTATGTAGATGTTTTTTATTCAGGCTGTGAATTCAAAATGTGGAATAAGTCAAGGGGTGTGAATACTTTCTGAAGGCACTGTATGTACAGATGTATTAAACATATAAAAAACAGAAATGCCTTATTTACATACACATTCAGACCTTTTGCTATGAGACTCGAAATTGAGCTCAGGTGCATCCTGTTTCCATTGATCATCCTTGAGATGTTTCTACAACTTGACTGGAGTCCACCTGTGGCAAATTCAAATGATTGGACATGATTTGGAAAGGCACACACCTGTCTATATAAGGTCCCACAGTTGACAGTGCATGTCAGAGCAAAAACCAAGCCATGAGGTCCAAGGAATTGTCCGTAGAGCCCCTACACAGGATTGTGTCGAGGTACAGATCTGGGGAAGGGTACCAAAAAATGTCTGCAGCATTGAAGGTCCCCAAGAAAACAGGGGCCTCCATCATTCTTAAATGGAAGAAGTTTGGAACCACCAAGACTCTTTCTAGAGCTGTCCGGACAATGACCCTAAGCACACAGCCAAGACAACGCAGGAGTGGCTTCGGGACAAGTCTTTGAATGTTCTTGAGTGGCCCAGCCAGAGGCCAGACTTGAACCCGATCGAACATCTCTGGAGAGACCTGAAATAGCTGATAGCTGTGCAGCGACACTCCCCATCCAACCTGACAGAGCTTGAGAGGATCTGCATAGAAGAATGGTGAGAAACGCCCCAAATACAGGTGTGCCAAGCTTGTAGCGTCATACCCAAGAAGACTTGAGGCTGTAATCGCTGCCAAAGGTGCTTCAACAAAGTACTGAGTAAAGGGTCTAAATACTTATGTAAATGTAATTATAAAAATATATGTAACGTAACAAAATGTGTAAAAAGTCAAGGGGTCTGAATACTTTCCGAATGCACTGTTCATATACTGTAGGTAGGTGGAAAGTGACTCGGCACCAGGTTAGATAATAAAGATTACCAGCAGTTAATGTGATGAGTCAAAAGAGTTGGTCAATGAAGGTAGCTATTTGGTTAACTATTTAACTAACTATTTAGCAGGCTTATGGCTTGTGATAGAAGCTGTTCAGGGTCTTGTTGCTTCCAGACTTGGTGCATCGGTAATGCTTGCTGTGTGATAGCAGAGAGAACAGTCTATGATTTGGGTGACTGTAGTCTTTCACAATTTTTAGGGCCTTCCTCTGACACTGCCTGGTATAGAGGTCCTGGAAGGCAGGGAGTTCGGTACCAGGGATGTAACACTCACAACACTGAGATATTCATACCCGCAAATTTGCTCTGTACTCCCTAAACCCTACCCCAAAAAGTCAGGCTTCGGCTCCCAGCAGTACCTAGACAACAGTGCCTGAAGCCTGGGTGCTGTGTCCTGATGCCTGGGTGCTGGAGTCTGGGTGCTGGAGTCTAGGTGCTGGGGCCTGGCCAGGGACTCCTCAGCTCCCTGTTCTTTTTTATGGGAGGGAGTAGAGCTGAAAGCACCATTTATCATCACTTGTGTGGGCAGCGTCACCACGGCAACGCTCAGGCTGGCAAATGCCACTGCTGGGAATACTAATGAGGTACTTGGCAGGCCTGTTGACGGCAGAGAGGCCAGAGCTGCTTCTGCTGTTGTTGTGCTGCTCTGTGCTACAGTAGAGAGGTAAACAGGCCAAAGGAAATCAATTAAGTGTTTCCACAGTGTTTGGCATGCGCTCTAATCTTGGGTGCCACATTTAAAATAATACAGAGATCTGCCTTTAATACCCTCCTCTGCCTTCTGCATGACAAAAACAGCCAGGGAACAATAGACAGGGAAGGAGCTGCACAACAACACTGAAGCTTCACTAATTCTACAATTCAACACTTCCAAAATAGAAGAGTACTGTAACGGCTTTCAGTAGTAGTAGGAAGGATCGGAAGACCAATGCGCAGCGTGGTACATATCCATAATGACTTTTAATAAGAATGAATACGACAAAATACAAACTAACAAAGTGAAACAAAAAGGAAAACCGAAAACAGTTCTGTCTGGTGCAGACACACAAAGACTGAAAACAACCACCCACAAAACCCAACAGAAAACAGGCTACCTAAATATGGTTCCCAATCAGGGACAACGATTGACAGCTGCCTCTGATTGAGAACCATATCAGGCCAAACACAGAAATAGAAAATCATAGAAAAACTAACATAGACAACCCACCCAACTCACGCCCTGACCATACTTAAACAAAAGACAAAACAAAGGAACTAAGGTCAGAACGTGACAAGTACCCACTATTCTTTTCTTTCTACTCTGTATGAGTTTATGGTGGAATTTATTCATGAAATACTGAACTTAAGTAGGGACTTCTCAACTTTCCATTTATTCATACGTTCATATTTTTTCCACTTTGTTAACAGCTGAAGGATATCCCCTGTAATAGACACTGTAACGTAGTAAAAGTGTACTTTTACAGTCCTGCGTCTCTATACTTTTAACTAGTTTACTTTTTAAGTAGTTGAGTGTATAGTGAAGTGAGTTTACAGAGGTGATCTGAGTGTCGTCATATCCTCCAGTGAGTAGCCGGAGACAGTACGACCCTGTAGTTCACAGGAGAACTGGATTGGGTGCTCCTGCCTTCCAGGACTCGTCAATAACTCTCAGTCTTAACAGGGCCGCCTTCAAATTTCCACCTGACAGATTAGGGCTCTCCTTCATCTCTCCTCCTTCCGCTCTCTCTCTCATATGAAACAGTGTGGTGAATAAATTGGGCTGGAGCATGCCTTCTCTGCTCATTGCCTCTATTGATGCAGCCTCTTTGATCGAGCAGGGTCTAATCAATTCTTCAGTAGCAGGAAGATGGAGGTAAAATCATTTTCAGGCAAACCCTTCAAATGACTTGTCATTAATTTACCTCTTTACTACCACTTGTTTGCTCAGAACGAGCTGCATTTTCCTCTGTCTAATAGTGAGTTTGTGCTCCTGGGATTTCATGGGCTACTAAGTGTAGGGAGGAGGAGAGAGCGAGAATGCATGTTGGTGTGTGTGTGTGTGTGGGTGGACGCCCTGTGTTTGCTCATCCTTACAGAGTCACTTATTAGTGCTAATTGGGAGGGACAGTTCAAACAAGCACAGAGGAGTGGTTGTCACACAAGCGTGACATGGGTGCAGAGAGGCAGGCAGTGCCGGGTGCTCTGCCCAGCTCCAGCCCACCCTCTTCCCACACCCAGCTACCCTGGTCCGCCTGGCTCTCCCTGGCCCCCGGCCCAGCACCACAGAGTGGCCACAGAGTGGGCTCTTTGTCTGGACACGGCCATTAGCAGTCAGCAGACTTCAGAAATGTGACCAGGACAAGCCAGTGGACAGAGGCGCAGACAGACACACGGCTGTCTGAGACACTTAGGAAGTCAACAGCTGACGGAAGAGCCAACACAAAAGACGAGCTGCTGAAGCCTGGGAAGCGTGATCTGCATGTAATATACCACCCACCCTACCTACTCTCCACTTTAACTTCTCACACACACACACACCAGAGCTCTACTACATTAGTGCCTTCATTAACGCTGGTAGATGCGGTGAAACACAATATCATATGAAAGGCTTTCCCTCTGCCCTGAACCCCTGTAGTTAATAATAAATCAACCCATTCAGTATCGACGCCGGCACCTTTTCTCTGAACATCCTCCATACCATTATTTATCATGGGTTTTTGCTAAAAGATGCTAATTTCAAGGATTATTTACAACTATAATAGATGCAATTATTTTCCTCACGAACCGGTATAGCCTAAGGTATAAGCACCAATTAGTAACTGGTCATTATCTTGAGCATTTGCAACTGGGAGTAAAGTAATAGAGGACCATTCTGTTGCCTGCGTGAACAGAGAAATTGCTGTAGTGCTGTTGTAATTAGAGAAGGTTGTTTACTTCCAGTCTAGAGAGGGTGTTATATTCAATGACACTTGCCATACAGTCCTCTGGCCCCAGATATAACTCTACTGTCCTCTGGCCCCAGATATAACTCTACTGTCCTCTGGCCCCAGATATAACTCTACTGTCCTCTGGCCCCAGATATAACTCTACTGTCCTCTTCCCCCAGATATAACTTTACTTCCCTCTTCCCCCAGATATAACTATACTTCCCTCTTCCCCAGATATAACTATACTTCCCTCTTCCCCCAGATATAACTCTACTGTCCTCTTCCCCCAGATATAACTTTACTTCCCTCTTCCCCCAGATATAACTCTACTGTCCTCTTCCCCCAGATATAACTATACTTCCCTCTTCCCCAGATATAACTATACTTCCCTCTTCCCCAGATATAACTTTACTTCCCTCTTCCCCAGATATAACTTTACTTCCCTCTTCCCCCAGATATAACTATACTTCCCTCTTCCCCAGATATAACTATACTTCCCTCTTCCCCAGATATAACTTTACTTCCCTCTTCCCCAGATATAACTCTACTGTCCTCTTCCCCCAGATATAACTCTACTGTCCTCTTCCCCCAGATATAACTATACTTCCCTCTTCCCCAGATATAACTTTACTTCCCTCTTCCCCCAGATATAACTATACTTCCCTCTTCCCCAGATATAACTATACTTCCCTCTTCCCCAGATATAACTTTACTTCCCTCTTCCCCCAGATATAACTATACTTCCCTCTTCCCCAGATATAACTATACTTCCCTCTTCCCCAGATATAACTTTACTTCCCTCTTCCCCAGATATAACTTTACTTCCCTCTTCCCCCAGATATAACTCTACTGTCCTCTTCCCCCAGATATAACTTTACTTCCCTCTTCCCCCAGATATAACTCTACTGTCCTCTTCCCCCAGATATAACTCTACTTCCCTCTTCCCCAGATATAACTTTACTTCCCTCTTCCCCCAGATATAACTATACTTCCCTCTTCCCCAGATATAACTTTACTTCCCTCTTCCCCCAGATATAACTCTACTGTCCTCTTCCCCCAGATATAACTTTACTTCCCTCTTCCCCCAGATATAACTATACTTCCCTCTTCCCCCAGATATAACTCTACTGTCCTCTGGCCCCAGATATAACTTTACTTCCCTCTTCCCCCAGATATAACTCTACTGTCCTCTGGCCCCAGATATAACTTTACTTCCCTCTTCCCCCAGATATAACTCTACTGTCCTCTTCTCCCAGATATAACTTTACTTCCCTCTTCCCCAGATATAACTATACTTCCCTCTTCCCCAGATATAACTTTACTTCCCTCTTCTCCCAGATATAACTCTACTGTCCTCTTCCCCCAGATATAACTTTACTTCCCTCTTCCCCCAGATATAACTATACTGTCCTCTGGCCCCAGATATAACTCTACTGTCCTCTTCCCCCAGATATAACTTTACTTCCCTCTTCCCCCAGATATAACTATACTTCCCTCTTCCCCAGATATAACTATACTTCCCTCTTCCCCCAGATATAACTCTACTGTCCTCTTCCCCCAGATATAACTTTACTTCCCTCTTCCCCCAGATATAACTCTACTGTCCTCTTCCCCCAGATATAACTATACTTCCCTCTTCCCCAGATATAACTATACTTCCCTCTTCCCCAGATATAACTTTACTTCCCTCTTCCCCAGATATAACTTTACTTCCCTCTTCCCCCAGATATAACTATACTTCCCTCTTCCCCCAGATATAACTATACTTCCCTCTTCCCCAGATATAACTTTACTTCCCTCTTCCCCAGATATAACTCTACTGTCCTCTTCCCCCAGATATAACTCTACTGTCCTCTTCCCCCAGATATAACTATACTTCCCTCTTCCCCAGATATAACTTTACTTCCCTCTTCCCCCAGATATAACTATACTTCCCTCTTCCCCAGATATAACTATACTTCCCTCTTCCCCAGATATAACTTTACTTCCCTCTTCCCCCAGATATAACTATACTTCCCTCTTCCCCAGATATAACTATACTTCCCTCTTCCCCAGATATAACTTTACTTCCCTCTTCCCCAGATATAACTTTACTTCCCTCTTCCCCCAGATATAACTCTACTGTCCTCTTCCCCCAGATATAACTTTACTTCCCTCTTCCCCCAGATATAACTCTACTGTCCTCTTCCCCCAGATATAACTCTACTTCCCTCTTCCCCAGATATAACTTTACTTCCCTCTTCCCCCAGATATAACTATACTTCCCTCTTCCCCAGATATAACTTTACTTCCCTCTTCCCCCAGATATAACTCTACTGTCCTCTTCCCCCAGATATAACTTTACTTCCCTCTTCCCCCAGATATAACTATACTTCCCTCTTCCCCCAGATATAACTCTACTGTCCTCTGGCCCCAGATATAACTTTACTTCCCTCTTCCCCCAGATATAACTCTACTGTCCTCTGGCCCCAGATATAACTTTACTTCCCTCTTCCCCCAGATATAACTCTACTGTCCTCTTCTCCCAGATATAACTTTACTTCCCTCTTCCCCAGATATAACTATACTTCCCTCTTCCCCAGATATAACTTTACTTCCCTCTTCTCCCAGATATAACTCTACTGTCCTCTTCCCCCAGATATAACTTTACTTCCCTCTTCCCCCAGATATAACTATACTTCCCTCTTCCCCCAGATATAACTATACTTCCCTCTTCCCCAGAAATAACTCTACTGTCCTCTTCTCCCAGATATAACTTTACTTCCCTCTTCCCCCATATATAACTATACTTCCCTCTTCCCCAGATATAACTTTACTTCCCTCTTCCCCAGATATAACTCTACTGTCCTCTTCCCCCAGATATAACTATACTTCCCTCTTCCCCAGATATAACTATACTTCCCTCTTCCCCAGATATAACTATACTTCCCTCTTCCCCAGATATAACTATACTTCCCTCTTCCCCAGATATAACTATACTTCCCTCTTCCCCAGATATAACTCTACTTCCCTCTTCCCCAGATATAACTCTACTTCCCTCTTCCCCCAGATATAACTCTACTGTCCTCTGGCCCCAGATATAACTCTACTGTCCTCTTCCCCAGATATAACTATACTTCCCTCTTCCCCAGATATAACTCTACTTCCCTCTTCCCCAGATATAACTCTACTTCCCTCTTCCCCCAGATATAACTCTACTGTCCTCTTCTCCCAGATATAACTTTACTTCCCTCTTCCCCCAGATATAACTATACTTCCCTCTTCCCCAGATATAACTATACTTCCCTATTCCCCCAGATATAACTCTACTTCCCTCTTCCCCAGATATAACTATACTTCCCTGTTCCCCCAGATATAACTCTACTTCCCTCTTACCCCAGATATAACTCTACTGTCCTCTTCTCCCAGATATAACTTTACTTCCCTCTTCCCCCAGATATAACTATACTTCCCTCTTCCCCAGATATAACTATACTTCCCTGTTCCCCCAGATATAACTCTACTTCCCTCTTCCCCAGATATAACTATACTTCCCTGTTCCCCCAGATATAACTCTACTTCCCTCTTCCCCAGATATAACTATACTTCCCTCTTCCCCAGATATAACTATACTTCCCTCTTCCCCCAGATATAACTATACTTCCCTCTTCCCCCAGATATAACTATACTTCCCTGTTCCCCCAGATATAACTCTACTTCCCTCTTCCCCCAGATATAACTATACTTCCCTCTTCCCCAGATATAACTCTACTGTCCTCTTCCCCCAGATATAACTCTACTGTCCTCTTCCCCCAGATATAACTCTACTGTCCTCTTCCCCCAGATATAACTATACTTCCCTCTTCCCCCAGATATAACTATACTTCCCTCTTCCCCCAGATATAACTATACTTCCCTTCCTCCCCCAGATATAACTCTACTTCCCTCTTCCCCCAGATATAAGTATACTGTCATGGACATGGAAGTCTTGCTTTCTATGCTTGTTTGGAGGGTAGCTAGTTTAGCCCGAGAAGCAGTATTCAATGTATATTGGTAAAAGGATAGAGTAAATAGCTGTAGGACGTGCGTGACTGGCTGCAGGGAAGTCAGGCGCAGGAGAGCAGAACTGGGTAATAACCGGAGCAGTTTAATATGCAAAACCTACGGCACCCAGAACAACAAAATATGGGTACAAAATAACCCGTCGCGAACCAGTCACGGTGCACAAACACTTTACAACAAACAATTTCACACACAGACATGGGGGGAACAGAGGGTTAAATACACGACAAGTAATGAGGGAATGTAAACCAGGTGTGTGGGAAAACAAGACAAAACAAATGGAAAATGAAAGGTGGATCGGCGATGGCTAGAAGACCGGTGATGTCGACCGCCAAACGCCGTCCGAACAAGGAGAGGAACCGTCTTCGGCGGAAGTCGTGACAATAGCGTTTTTATGTCATGGAGGCTCTATGGTGGAATTTATGTCTGAGTCTGATATTTATTCTTTCTCTGACCCAATATTTCTTGAATACCATGAAAACAGAATCCTAGGAAAGCAGAAATAATGAGACATGTTCACATTTGGTATAGTGGTTAGCACTTGTGTTGCCATGGGCCTGTGCTGTGTTTTTGTGTGCGCGTGTGTGTCTGCTACCTTCTAAAAGCCACACTAGCAGGGATCACAAGACCTGTATCAAAAGACACGGCCACCATGTGAAATGTCTTTTCGCAGCAGGGACTGCTGGGATTGTTGTCCGTGTTTCTCCCCTCTTTGAATGTCAGCTACACTAACCAAGCTAACAGTCAGGCTACACAGAATCCACCACAACAGATGTTTCTCTTTCAACTTGTTTTAGTAAGCGCTGAAGAGCATGGCGCCTCTCAGTGGCAAAGAGGGCTGTCTGACAGTATCTGAAATAGTACTTTTTGAACAGGCTCAATTGGTTCTTTAATGATATATATATAACACATGATCTATATCTTTTGACGTGTTAGGGGTACTATGGGGTCAGTCAGTATTAATTTGTATATGTATGCAGTATGGTGTGTTTTCTGTTGGCTGTGTCACATAACATGAGTCATGTGGCATACTGGCCATACGCTGTTGAGTATGAGGACAGCTGAGCACAACAGCCTCTCATAAATCAGGCAATAACACATTGGACCTTGCTAATAGATGTTTAACTAAACCCCCTCATTTCAAACAGTTTGACCCTGGTTGGTAAAACACAATGTGAGGACTCCCCAAGGATTAGTGCTGACCCCTGATCAGGCAGGCCACACAGGCAATAAAGGAGGCTGCCATTGTTCTGTCCTGGGAGGGGACAGTGGCAGGGAGATACATGCCAGTGGGTGGGGACAGGGCCGTTGTAATGACAAATTGATGGAGCATCATTCCCACCCACCAAAGCTGCGCTGGGTCTGTATGTATTTTAATGAGACTGTGTCTGCCCACATACACCCAGTATTGACAGGGGATGTGTTTGCAACATGCTCACCCTTTGTCAAACGGTCCAATCACATAATCGACTCATTGGCTGGATTTATTCTCTCTCTCTCTCTGTGTGCGTCTGTGTGTGCACGTTTATGTGCAAGGATGTATATTTTCAAATAGGCTTTGGGGACTGCATAGCTTGGTTGCCATGAAAACTAGACACCTATTGGCTTGAACTCCAGATATGTTTTAGACAGAGCCCCCACAAAGCCCTGCTTGTAGGTGAGAGTGTGGGATTGAATAAAGAGGTCCATCCTTTAACAAATCCCAAATAAACCATGACTCCAACGGCCCTGTCCTTAAGATGAAATTACCCTTCATAGTATGAGATCAAAATAATAATTTAACTTTTAAACATTTTCTTTGAGAAGCGTCCCAATTGAGAACATGATGAATGTATTCATCTGTGAGGGGAGAAATTTTTGGGGGGTTATGGTGGTCTGGGAGATAAAAAGCGGCAGGAATACAATGCAGATTTTATTTTCTTAGTTAGTGACCTTGATCTGAGAATGTGGCGGGTCAAAGCCTCTCCAGTCTCCATTGTGGACCAGAATAGAATGTTAATGAATAGGTGCACTGAATATTAAAATGTGAACCTGCTTTCAACACCCTGTCAAACTACTGTGGCATGTCGAGTGCCTTGGCTGCCAGACATGCAGAATCTGCTTTAGTCGGGCTATTGATTGTGGAGAGTGTTGTCGTAGACTCGACTGGATCCATTCCACACATTTCCAGCAGGGTGGGCCTATTCTTCCCCCCTACAGACTGCCACGAGGTTGCCTTGTGCACCAGCGAGGAGAGAGGGGGATATAATCATTTTCCACCACAATCGAGTGTTGTGTGGTACTGTGGGTTTCTGGGAGAGCAACCACAATGGTCCATTTAGGGTGAGCCCAGCACCCCAGTCCTTCTCTCTGGCCCGGAAGTGGTTGATTTTGTCTGAGGACAGCTGCACCGCCTGTTTGTCTCTGCCTGGGGTTTGATTTGCTTGGCATGCTTGAGAGGGGCATGAGTCCTGATTGTTTCAGACAGAACCTGGCATTGTATCAGCCCGAGGATTGTTTATTGGGGAGAGGCAGGACAAAGTCAACAAAGGGAGCGAGGAGCCAACTGCAGCTCAGGAAATGGACAGAAACATCTTCAAAGAAAGCAGCATCTATACACCCTCCTCCAAGCCATCCACTAAATATAGGCTAGTGAACAGCAAAATAATATTATTTTCTACCCCAAATTAAAACAAACGACACCTGGTCCTTTTGCAGTAAGCTATTTAATTAATTACTATTGTTGATGCTGTATTGAAGGAGATGAGCAGGAATGGATTTCTTAACATAAAGGGGTGGAACAGGGCTGTAACCACCAATCCCCTGCTCTGTCTAGGCCTATCTGCAATCACCTGCTCTGTCTAGGCCTATCTGCAATCACCTGCTCTGTTTAGGCCTATCTGCAATCACCTGCTCTGTCTGGACTGCCTCATTAATGACTGTTGTCACGTTCTGTTTCATAAATCAACAAGTATGTCAATAGCAGGACACGCTTGGATTAAAAATCAACTCGCTTGGCTCTAGATTACACCAATCTATGCATACTTTACATTGTTTGTGACATCAGACATAATATCACTATAATTCGAGTGTTCATTTTCAGAAGTTGCTTTCATTTCAGCACATCTAATTTGTTAACATTTCAACTGTATTCAATTATTTATTTTTTCAATTCCACAAAAAAATGAACACCCATCAAAATAAAGTTATCTTTATTCCCTTTCTTCTGATGTAAGTGCAGAGACAATGCGTTTAATCCCTGACAAAGCTTTACCGTTCTTACAGCTGCAACTGGGCTGCAGGGGGCCTAGTGGTTAGAGCGTTGGGCCAGTAAACGAAAGGTTAACCCACTGTTCCTAGGCCGTCAATGTAAATAAGAATTTGTTCTGAACTGACTTGCCTAGTTAAATAAAGGTAAAAAAAATAATAATTCAAAACTGAACGACAATGTATTCCTTTGAGACCATTTCAGCCATTACCAGGGTGTGTTTGACAGGTCATTACAAACATTCCCAAACTCTTAATGTTAACGGGAAGAAACGACAGGCCCAAGCAAGAGTATGAAAGAGTCACAGGAGTAAAATTAAAGCAATCAATCAAGATTTAAAAGGGGACTTTGCACCCCCTCAAACACAGGAAATTAACTGAGCAAAAAAATAAACATCCCTTTTTCATGACCCTGTCTTTCAAAGATAATTCGTAAGAATCCAAATAACTTCACAGATCTTTTCATTGTAAAGGGTTTAAACACTGTTTCCCATGCTTGTTCAATGAACCATAAACAATTTATGAACATGCACCTGTGGAACGGTCGTTAAGACACTAACAGTTTACAGACGGTAGGCAATTAAGGTCACAGTTATGAAAACTTAGGACACTAAAGAGGCCTTTCTACTGACTCTGAAAAACACCAAAAGAAAGATGCCCAGGGTCCCTGCTCATCTGCGTGAACGTGCCTTGGGAATGCTGCAAGGAGGCATGAGGACTGCAGATGTGGCCAAGGCAATAAATTGCAATGTCCGTACTGTGAGATGCCTAAGACAGTTCTACAGGGAGACAGGGCGGACAGCTGATCGTCCTCACAGTGGCAGACCACGTGTAACAATACCTGCACAGGATCGGTACATCCGAACATCACACCTGCGGGACAGGTACAGGATGGCAACAACAACTGACAGAGTTACACCAGGAACGCATAATCCTTCCATCAGTGCTCAGACTGTCCGCAGTAGGCTGAGAGAGGCTGGACTGAGGGCTTGTAGGCCTGTTGTAAGGCAGGTCCTCACCAGACATCACCGGCAACAACATCGCCTTTGGGGACAAACCCACCGTCGTTGGACCAGACAGGACTGGCAAAAAGTTATCTTCACTGACGAGTCACGGTTTTGTCTCACATGGGGTGATAGTCGGATTCGCGTTTATCTTCGAAGGAATGAGCGTTACACTGAGGCCTGTACTCTGGAGTGGGATCGATTTGGAGGTGGAGGGTCCGTCATGGTCTGGGGCGGTGTGTCACAGCATCATCGGACTGAGCTTGTTGTCATTGCAGGCAATCTCAATGCTGTGAGTTACCGGTAAGACATCCTCCTCCCTCATGTGGTACCCTTCCTGCAGGCTCATCCTGACATGACACTCCAGCATGACAATGCCACCAGCCATACTGCTCGTTCTTTGCGTGATTTTCTGCAAGACAGGAATGTCAGTGTTCTGCTATGGTCAGCAAAGAGCCCGGATCTTAATCCCATTGAGCACATCTGGGACCTGTTGGATCGGAAGGTGAGGGCTAGGGCCATTCCCCCAGAAATCCCCCATTCCCCCAATGAACTTGCAGGTGCCTTGGTGGAAGAGTGGGGTAACGTCTCACCCCAAGAACTGGCAAATCTGGTGCAGTCCATGAGGAGGAGATGCACTGCAGTACTTAATGCAGCTGGTGGCCACACCAGATACTGACTGTTACTTTTGATTTTGACCCCCCATTTGGTTCAGGGACACATTATTCAATTTCTGTTAGTCACAGGTCTGTGGAACTTGTTCAGTTTATGTCTCAGTTGTTGAATCTTGTTTATGTCTCAGTTGTTGAATCTTGTTATGTTCATACAAATATTTACACATGTTAAGTTTGCTGAAAATAAAGGCAGTTGACAGTGAGAGGACATTTATTTTTTTGCTTAGTTCAGATGGCTGAAAAAGACTAAACCTCAACTGGACAGGGGATGGGCATTGCTATTAAAATGGTAATTTGTATGTTGCTCAGAGCCAAATAACTCCAGAAAAGCTCATCATTTCGATTGCTATGATCATATTGGGAGATAATTCTGTCAGTGCACTTTAGCATGGTGTTGTTGAATAACACTAAACATTTGTTGAGCAAATAGCTATTTTCTTCTTAACCAATAATGTCTGTGGAAGAAATGAAAGGAGGTCATCCTATTGATTGATATGGTTTGAATGACTCTGATTTGTAAATGATCTAATAAATGAGTGATTGTCTCACACCACTATGCAGATCAGGAATGAGGCAGTCTGAATATGGCTGAGACCTCCAGCCTGCCTCCATAAAGGAGAGGGAGAGAAAAGCCAACAAATAAACAAACACATTTTGAGTTGCTTTTCCTAGCCTCTTCACTCTCCTCATTTTGAAGCAGCAGTGCAAAGAATGTCAAAAATCCAGTGCTCTCTTCCCATACCTCTCTGTCAAGTATTTCATTTTTTTCTTCAGCGTCTGATGACACGTCTGAAAGAGAGAGGTAAAGAGAGATATTTAAAGACAGAGGTAAAGAGTGGGGAGCTAAGGGGATGGGGAGATGTCTGTCTATCTGTCTGGTGTGCAGGACTTCAGAAGCTGTGGTACAGACATCCATAGGCATAGCGTGGCTGGCACATCCACTGTGTTCACCATCTCTTTCCGTTCTCCCCCTAGTGTCTGTCTGTTTTTTTCTCCTTTATCAAGATTTTCTGTTTCTCTAATTTTACACTGTGCGAGTCTGCGCCTTTACGAGGCAGCATTATCTAACGTGTTCAGCTTTCAGCTCCTCTCTTTCTCTCGATGAGGCAAGGCTTAATTGGTCTTGGGCTTTAAAGTCTATAGAGCTCTCCACTACCTCATAGAAACACATTCATGGGCTGCTCATTCACTTCGAGTATGTGTTAGATGTACAAATATTAGTTACTTTTATACTCTGAATCAAAAGGCACACACTTCCTGCTACTCTACACACAGTCAGTCAGTGCAGGAGAATTCACTGTTAATTTCACATTCAGTTATTTTCCTTCCCTAAGCGATATTACAGTAATATGTTTCTGCTTGATAATTAAAGTATTATTTTAAAGCACCATTAGATTATTATGAACAATGGAACCCTTTGATTATATTTTCATAGACAATAATTCAGTTTTTCAGCAATAATGACATTGCCTTACAGTACATTAGGTGGTAGGTAGCCTAGCGGTTAAGAGCTTTGGGCCAGTAACCAAAAGGTTGCTGGTTTGAATCCCAAAACGATTAGCTGAAAAATCTGTCACTTAACCCTAGTCGCTCTGGATGAGAGCTTCTGCTAGAGGATGTAAATGTAAAAATGTGCAATACAGCAAAAGGTAGTACAGAGAGAAATAGTTGAAGAGCTGAAATGTTTTATTCAAAGTTTATTCAAATGACAATCAAAATGAAACATTCATTTTCAAATCAAAGACAATTGTTTAATGTTCTTGTGAATTTATTTGAAACAATCATTTGGTGCAATGGAGCATGATAGTATGTCACATAGAGAGCAGACATGACATAAAAGCAAATGGTGGGCAATTTAATTAAGTTCATGCCATTAAAAAAAAATCACTACCATACGGTAGGGTATTGTTTAAAATTAAATTGCACTATTGTACTGCTCTATTTCATTGTTGTAAATTCGTGGTATTATAGATTATGGTAATGCATATTTCTCTTTAACATAATTGACTATTGTGCAGACCCTATTCACAGATAACGGTTTTCAATTCAAATACTGAATATGTAGACTATTTCCCTTATAATGACCATTCAGTGATAGTCAAATATTCTCCCCCATTTCTGCCACACAGCATCTGGATTACACTGGGGCCAGATGTGGACCATCATGCTTTTAATGCTCCTAGATAAGGGGAAGTGTGTATACTGTAACTTCCACACTCCCCACAGCAAAACAAACCCAGCAATTAGCCTGGACGTTAAAGCCTTGGAGTAGCTGTTAAGAGAGAGATGCTGGAGGGAAGAAAGATGGTTCGTTATCTCCTCCAAACTTCCTGGTTCTTTAACAGGCAGCATATGTGTCTCCATGTTGCCGCAGCTGCACCCAGGCCATTTCATATAGGCTGATGAACTGAAGATGTGCTGCTACTGGAGACTCCTCTCCTTGCCTTAACTCTCTGGGATTTACTGGCAGACTCTCCTCTCCTTCCCTTAACTCTCTGGGATTTACTGGCAGACTCTCCTCTCATTGCCTTAACTCTCTGGGAGTTACTGGCAGACTCTCCTCTCCTTGCCTTAACTCTCTGGGGTTTACTGGCAGACTCTCCTCTCCTTGCCTTAACTCTCTGGGGTTTACTGGCAGACTCTCCTCTCATTGCCTTAACTCTCTGGGGTTTACTGGCAGACTCTCCTCTCCTTGCCTTAACTCTCTGGGGTTTACTGGCAGACTCTCCTCTCCTTGCCTTAACTCTCTGGGAGTTACTGGCAGACTCTCCTCTCCTTGCCTTAACTCTCTGGGGTTTACTGGCAGACTCTCCTCTCCTTGCCTTAACTCTCTGGGGTTTACTGGCAGACTCTCCTCTCATTGCCTTAACTCTCTGGGAGTTACTGGCAGACTCTCCTCTCCTTGCCTTAACTCTCTGGGGTTTACTGGCAGACTCTCCTCTCCTTGCCTTAACTCTCTGGGGTTTACTGGCAGACTCTCCTCTCCTTGCCTTAACTCTCTGTGAGTTACTGGCAGACTCTCCTCTCCTTGCCTTAACTCTCTGGGGTTTACTGGCAGACTCTCCTCTCATTGCCTTAACTCTCTGGGGTTTACTGGCAGACTCTCCTCTCCTTGCCTTAACTCTCTGGGGTTTACTGGCAGACTCTCCTCTCCTTGCCTTAACTCTCTGGGATTTACTGGCAGACTCCTCCTCATTAGTTTTTGTCACTCGCCGGTTCCAGGTGCTGGAATAAATGAGACCACTATCAGCCACTGCCTTGATAACTTCCCTATCTCATTAGGTTCCACATCAAAGTTAATCCGAGATGTGAATAGTAATTGGAGGAATAGACAATGCCATAGATCATTGGGCGTTTGTAGTGTGTGTCATCTCACAACATCAGCGGCCTGGTGCCGGCAGATAGGCTGAATATCTGGAGAGAGAGAGAGAGAGAGAGAGAAAATGAGGGAGAAGAGAGTGAGTGAGAGGGAGGGAGCTGGGAGTGAGTGTGTGTGAAGAAGAGAGAGTGAGGTAGGATGAGAGGGGAAGGAGTAATGGTAGAGGCATAACAAGCAAGCTGCTCAGAATGAATGAGCGTACCCAATAAGAAAAGAATCACCAATCAGTGTGTGTTGGGCAAATATCATTTAGGAATAATTGCTTGATTGCTTTTCTATAGTAGGCTGATTTGACCACACACAAGAACTGAGAATTAAGATGTCAAGACAAGAATTAATTTGGCAATCGAGGGCACACAAATGTCTCTCCCATCCATGGGCTCAGAGCAGCCTAGCTGGAGATGTAGCTCACTAATGATGAAAACACAGTGGTAGATTGCGTATTCATTTCCCTGCCTCCATTTTGCATAAAGAGAACCATGCCTGATGCTTGGATATCATGAAAAAGTGTGCGTATGCTAACACATTTAATTGGCATTTTTGCATATTCCACTCCAACATTGATAGCTGAGGGCAGCTGATTGTTCAGTTTTGTGTCCTCATTGATTTCTGTTTTTTGGGAGACTGACTGGGAGTAGTAATTGGTGTGTTCCACGGTTCTCATCCCCAAACAATGCTTATATTGAAGTCTTCTCTCCTCTCTCAATTGCCATTTGGTTGATGCTTAGAGTGTGACTTTCATTACCCGCTACCTGCTTTGAGAAAGGAAATGTTTTTGTCCTCTAACAAAGTGTCTGTGGTCAGAGTGGCACATTACAGAATAACACAGTGATAGACAGGAAGGCTGTGTGGGTAAGAGTAGCATAACACCCACATGGACCCATAATGACCAGCTGCACCCAGACACAGCATAGCCATTAATACAGCAAGCTGCTTGATTTTCATTGTCGTGATAAAACATGGCCACTATATAGGGCCTAAACATGGCAGGAGGTTATTAGTAGTAATCATGGTATCTGATGCAGGACAGAATCCAACATTAGTGGCTACATTTGGACAGGATCCGAGCGGTCCCCATTCAATTTATATTTGAATAAGAGAGGTCCAAATCTGAACACATGCACATATTTGCTCCCACATGCATTAGTTTCATAAAGGCTGAAAACACTGCTGCTGTGACTCTGGCTGCTCACACTGTCCTAGGTAGCAAGCTCTCTGCAGGTTCCATCAGGGTGCATTTACGGTGCCTTCAGAAAGTATTCAGACTCCTTGACTCTTTCCACATTTTGTTAGGTTACAGCCTTATTCTAAAATTGATTAAATAGTTTTTTTCCCTCATCAATCTACACACAATACCCCATAATGACAAATCAAAAACAGTTTAAAAAAAATGTTTGATCATTTACATTTAAAAATAAAAAGTATTCAGGCCCTTTACTCAGTACTTTGTTGAAGCACGTTTGGCAGTGAAGTTTTCTTGGGTATGATGCTACAAGCTTGGCACACCTCTATTTGGGGAGTTTCTCCCATTCTTCTCTGCAGATCCTCTCAAGCTCTGTCAGGTTGGATGGGGAGCGTTGCTGCACAGCTATTTTCAGGTCTCTCCAAAGATGTTTGATCGGGTTCAAGTCCGGGCTCTGGCTGGGCCACTCAAGGACATTCAGAGACTTTCCCGAAGCCACTCCTGCGTTGTCTTGGCTGTGTGCTTAGGGTCGTTGTCCTGTTGGAAGGTGAACCTTCGTCCCAGTCTGAGGTCCTGAGCACTCTGGAGAAGTTTTTCATCGAGGATCTCTCTGTACTTTTGCTCTGTTCCTCTTTGCCTCGATCCTGACTAGTTTCCCAGTCCCTGCCGCTGAAAAACATCCCCACAGCATGATGCTGCCACCACCATGCTTCACCGTAGGGATAGTGTCAGGTTTCCTCCAGACGTGACACTTGGTATTCAGGCCAAAGAGTTCAATCTTGGTTTCATCAGACCAGAGAATCTTGTTTCTCATGGTCTGAGAATCTTTAGGTGCCTTTTGGCAAACTACAAGCAGGCTGTCATGTGCCTTTTACTGAGGAGTGGCTTCCTGATTGGTGGAGTGCTGCAGAGATGGTTGTCCTTCTGGAAGATTCTCCCATCTCCACAGAGGAACTCTAGAGCTCTATCAGAGTAACTATCGGGTTCTTGGTCACCTCCTTGACCAAGGCCATTTTCTCATAATTGCTCAGTTTGGCCGGGCGGCCAGCTCTAGGAAGAGTTTTGTTTCCAAACTTCCACCATTTAAGACTGTTGGAGACCACTTTGTTCTTGGGGTCTGTAATGAATGCTGTCTTCATTGACCTTAACACGTAGCTATAATACTGTTATAATGCCTTCCTTATTAAAGCAGACTTTGTTGCAAATATCTTGCTACACCCCACAGTTAAACACGTTCTGCCCGTAACAGATACTAACCTCACTCCCACATGCAGGGGAGGATGGCTGACTCAGACCTTTTATGACCACTGATAAGGCAGGCATGCCACTATACGAGCACGCACACGCACATGCACACACACACACACACACACACACCCTTGTTTCAGGCTGGGTTTCCAAGAACAAAGAACAGTGCCAAGAACCAATGGGACATTGACACCAGCGTGGAGGGGAGGGGCCTCCACTTACAACGACCAGTCAGGAGCACGAACTACCAGAATCTACCTACGTCATTCACTGTATAAAATGTACTGCACAATATGTTTCGGGACTCGCTTCTGCTAGTTCCTTCTGAGCTAAATGAACGAGTCCGTGCACGCTTTGCTCAGATATCTTTACCTCCGAATAAACTGTCTTTACTATATACCGATCCACCCTGTCCAGCGTCTTGACTTGGTCTCATTTCTCTAGTAACGGATCATCAACAGGTCCTTTAATGCTGCAGCCATTTTTTTGGTACCCTTCCCCAGATCTGTGCCTCGACCCAATCCTGTCTCGGTGCTCTACAGGCAATTCCTTCGACCCCATGGCTTGTCTTTCTATACCCTGATGAAGACAGCTTGGCTGTCGAAACGTTGGTAATTACATTTTTGCATCTGAGCTCCTAGAGTGTGCGGCTCTCCTTTATTTTTAAGTTTTTGCTCTGACACACACTGCAACTGTGGGACCTAATATAGACAGGTGTGTGCCTTTCCAAGTCATGTCCAATCAATTGAATTTACCACAGGTGGACTCCAATCAAGTTGTTGAAACATCTCAAGGATGATCAATGGAAACAGGATGCACCTGGGCTCAATTTTGAGTCTCATAGCGAAGGGTCTGCTCTCTGAGAGCATAGTAAAGAACCCAACATTTGACCAACTGGGGACATTTTGTTAGTCCCCAAAAGGTCAAATGCTATTTCTAGGTGGTTTAGGGTTCAGGTTAGAATTAGGGTTTAATTAGGTTTAGGGGTAGGAGCTAGGGTTATGGTCTGGAGCTAGGGTTAGGTTTAAGGTTAGCGTTAAGGTTAGGTTTTGGGGTTAAAGTTAGGGTTAGGGAAAATACGATTTTGAATGGGAGTGAATTTTGTGTCCCCACAAGGTTAGTTATACAGGATTGGGTGTGTTTGTGTGTGTGTGTTGACATTCTGTGAGCAGTAGGGTAGGAAGGGTAATAAATAAGCAGGCTGGGGTCCTGTCAGGTAGATGTTATTGCTGGGGTTCTGTCAGGTGGATGTTATTGCTGGGGTTCTGTCAGGTGGATGTTATTGCTGGGGTTCTGTCAGGTGGATGTTATTGCTGGGGTCCTGTCAGGTAGATGTTATTGCTGGGGTCCTGTCAGGTAGATGTTATTGCTGGGGTTCTGTCAGGTAGATGTTATTGCTGGGGTCCTGTCAGGTGGATGTTATTGCTGGGGTCCTGTCAGGTGGATGTTATTTCTGGGGTTCTGTCAGGTGGATGTTATTGCTGGGGTTCTGTCAGGTGGATGTTATTGCTGGGGTCCTGTCAGGTAGATGTTATTGCTGGGGTTCTGTCAGGTAGATGTTATTGCTGGGGTCCTGTCAGGTAGATGTTATTGCTGGGGTTCTGTCAGGTGGATGTTATTGCTGGGGTTCTGTCAGGTGGATGTTATTGCTGGGGTCCTGTCAGGTAGATGTTATTGCTGGGGTCCTGTCAGGTAGATGTTATTGCTGGGGTCCTGTCAGGTGGATGTTATTGCTGGGGTTCTGTCAGGTGGATGTTATTGCTGGGGTTCTGTCAGGTGGATGTTATTGCTGGGGTTCTGTCAGGTGGATGTTATTGCTGGGGTCCTGTCAGGTAGATGTTATTGCTGGGGTCCTGTCAGGTAGATGTTATTGCTGGGGTTCTGTCAGGTGGATGTTATTGCTGGGGTCCTGTCAGGTGGATGTTATTGCTGGGGTTCTGTCAGGTGGATGTTATTGCTGGGGTTCTGTCAGGTGGATGTTATTGCTGGGGTTCTGTCAGGTGGATGTTATTGCTGGGGTTCTGTCAGGTGGATGTTATTGCTGGGGTCCTGTCAGGTGGATGTTATTGCTGGGGTTCTGTCAGGTGGATGTTATTGCTGGGGTTCTGTCAGGTGGATGTTATTGCTGGGGTTCTGTCAGGTGGATGTTATTGCTGGGGTCCTGTCAGGTAGATGTTATTGCTGGGGTTCTGTCAGGTGGATGTTATTGCTGGGGTTCTGTCAGGTGGATGTTATTGCTGGGGTCCTGTCAGGTGGATGTTATTGCTGGGGTTCTGTCAGGTGGATGTTATTGCTGGGGTTCTGTCAGGTGGATGTTATTGCTGGGGTTCTGTCAGGTGGATGTTATTGCTGGGGTTCTGTCAGGTGGATGTTATTGCTGGGGTTCTGTCAGGTGGATGTTATTGCTGGGGTTCTGTCAGGTAGATGTTATTGCTGGGGTCCTGTCAGGTGGATGTTATTGCTGGGGTTCTGTCAGGTGGATGTTATTGCTGGGGTTCTGTCAGGTGGATGTTATTGCTGGGGTCCTGTCAGGTGGATGTTATTGCTGGGGTTCTGTCAGGTGGATGTTATTGCTGGGGTTCTGTCAGGTGGATGTTATTGCTGGGGTCCTGTCAGGTAGATGTTATTGCTGGGGTCCTGTCAGGTAGATGTTATTGCTGGGGTTCTGTCAGGTGGATGTTATTGCTGGGGTTCTGTCAGGTAGATGTTATTGCTGGGGTTCTGTCAGGTGGATGTTATTGCTGGGGTCCTGTCAGGTGGATGTTATTGCTGGGGTTCTGTCAGGTGGATGTTATTGCTGGGGTTCTGTCAGGTAGATGTTATTGCTGGGGTCCTGTCAGGTGGATGTTATTGCTGGGGTTCTGTCAGGTGGATGTTATTGCTGGGGTTCTGTCAGGTGGATGTTATTGCTGGGGTTCTGTCAGGTGGATGTTATTGCTGGGGTTCTGTCAGGTGGATGTTATTGCTGGGGTTCTGTCAGGTGGATGTTATTGCTGGGGTTCTGTCAGGTGGATGTTATTGCTGGGGTTCTGTCAGGTGGATGTTATTGCTGGGGTCCTGTCAGGTAGATGTTATTGCTGGGGTCCTGTCAGGTGGATGTTATTGCTGGGGTCCTGTCAGGTGGATGTTATTGCTGGGGTTCTGTCAGGTGGATGTTATTGCTGGGGTTCTGTCAGGTGGATGTTATTGCTGGGGTTCTGTCAGGTGGATGTTATTGCTGGGGTTCTGTCAGGTGGATGTTATTGCTGGGGTTCTGTCAGGTGGATGTTATTGCTGGGGTTCTGTCAGGTGGATGTTATTGCTGGGGTTCTGTCAGGTGGATGTTATTGCTGGGGTTCTGTCAGGTGGATGTTATTGCTGGGGTCCTGTCAGGTGGATGTTATTGCTGGGGTTCTGTCAGGTGGATGTTATTGCTGGGGTTCTGTCAGGTGGATGTTATTGCTGGGGTTCTGTCAGGTAGATGTTATTGCTGCCCTGAGTTTTTCTGTGGCATTATAAGAGCAGGCACACTTCTATGTCCCTTACTGTCACACACACACACACACACACACACACACACACACACACACACACACACACACACACACACACACACACACACACACACACACACACACACACACACACACACACACACACACACACACACACACACACACACACACACACACACAAGGCATAGGTTCCTCTAGGTACATTTTCTTTGTTCTGCATTGGACCTAATTGAGTCACAGGCAATGTCTCTTCTCACATCAAGGAATTTGGAAATGTTAGATTATTTATCTGGGGGATTAAACCACATTTTTGTGTGTTCTGCATGAACCTATTAGGCTAACTCATCTGCATGGCTAATGCCGGGTGCAGACAGCTGTCACTGCCGAGGAAAAACATGATCATGCAATCCTTGAATGAGTGATCCCAGTTCCGATTAGTGGCAGTGAACTTTTCTGAGCCCGTGATAAGGCTGCAAAATTCCCATGTTGCCAATAGCTTGGAAAATTATCAGACTGTAGGCAATGGAGAAATTGTGCCTTCCGGCTCATGGGCTTCAATACAGGGTCTGCCCAGATGTACATTATTTAAAGCTATGGAAATGCCAACTGCCTATCTGGGGATTGCTAAAATAAGAATTTCTCCAGCAACATGTATGAATACGCTGACAGGAGAGGAAGGAGGGAAAAAATATATATGCATTCTCGAAAAAGCAATTTGAGAGTAATTTCATGATCTAATCTCAGTAAATAAACAGAGATATATATATATATATATATATATATATATATACAGAAATAATCATTAATTTGCTGTAATATTCTTAAAGGTACTCAGCGATATGTATTGTGAAGCTACTTTAACAGGATATCGTATGGATGTACCCATTTTATTGCCTCACAGTATCATATCCTCTGTACAGTGGAATTGAGAGACAATTCGATGATTTTTTTTCTCTCTCTCACGACAATCATCTCTTGTTATTTAACTACAGTATGGTAGCCTGTACTGGCCGAGTAGTATCTGCTTGTGCACTGAACTGAATAGGAAGTATTATTTTATACCTCCATTTCCTGGTCAATCAGATGAATTCTTGCCTCTATGAATTTCCTTAGCAATGATATACTGTAGACTAACTTAATTGGCTAATTGAGTGACTGTCAGCGACTGACATTGGGAAAAAACTGCTGATGCACAACCAAATTTCGAAATTGCATTTTGTGTATTCTACTAGTCTGACTCTCAACAGTATGTTGAGACCCCAACTGAGTTCTCCAAAAAATAATGAAAATAATAATAATCGTTGGGGAAATTGATCCGCAGGCCTACAAAAGAGCTTGCTGTAGACTGTAGAACCTCAACATAGCCAGTGATGCCAACATGGTGGACACTATACGGGAGTAGATTGACAGTCCCTTTTAGAGTGTGTTAGCTCCAGCTGAATTGTAACCATGGCCGTTTTGCATAGCTCAACACCGCCATGCATACTGGGCAGTGTGCATTTCCACACTATGGAGAGCGGTGTGTTTGTGCGTGTCTAGGGTGAGGAGTAGCACCATTCCTGAGTACCTATTGAAATGAACACAAACATCAATCAAAGGCCGGCCATGTTTCCAACATTCGAGGGTCACACTGTAGTGGTCACCCACACGCTCCTCCCAGGTTGCATCTGTGGCGTTCTAATGACGGCAGGAATATTAATCCCGACTCTCTGTTTTTGATTCTCTTTTGTTTAACCACTATGCAAATGAGGCATGTGCACGCCATGGTTTCAGTCTCAGGTTGGTGTGAATGTTGTGCTGGACACTTCAGCATGACTAATGGACACAACTTCATTGGCTATGGTCATTATCAGAGATTCTGAAGTGGAGTATGAGCTCAGACATTATTATAGATGGATCCCTCTCTGTTCTCATGCACTCTCTAGTAATGTAGCTACATACGATTGTGAGCTGTGAGCAGCAGTATATACCATATTATCAACATTCACAATAAATATCTTGGCTTGAATTTAATTGCGTTATTATGACATCTAGAATGTCTTTCTCTTATCCTGCCAGTAAATATGATTATTATTTAATAATTTTCAATCAAAACTGACCATCCTACCGATCCTCGACTTCGGCGATGTCATTTACAAAATAGCCTCCAATACCCTACTCAATAAATTGGATGCAGTCTATCACAGTGCCATCCGTTTTGTCACCAAAGCCCTATATACTACCCACCACTGCGACCTGTACACTCTCGTTGGCTGGCCCTCGCCAAACCCACTGGCTCCAGGTCATCTACAAGACCCTGCTAGGTAAAGTCCCCCCTTATCTCAGCTCGCTGGTCACCATAGCAGCACCCACCTATAGCACGCGCTCCAGCAGGTATAACTCTCTGGTCACCCCCAAAGCCAATTCCTCCTTTGGCCGCCTCTCCTTCCAGTTCTCTGCTGCCAATGACTGGAACGAACTACAAAAATCTCTGAAACTGGAAACACTTATCTCCCTCACTAGCTTTAAGCACCAGCTGTCAGAGCAGCTCACAGATTACTGCACCTGTACATAGCCCATCTATAATTTAGCCCAAACAACTACCTCTTCCCCTACTGTATTTACTTATTTTGCTCCTTTGCACCCCATTATTTCTATCTCTACTTTGCACATTCTTCCACTGCAAATCTACCATTCCAGTGTTTTACTTGCTATATTGTATTTACTTCGCCACCATGGCCTTTTTTTGCCTTTACCTCCCTTATCTCACCTCATTTGCTCACATTGTATATAGACTTATTTTTCTACTGTATTTTTGACCCTATGTTTGTTTTACTCCATGTGTAACTCTGTGTTGTTGTATGTGTCGAACTGCTTTGCTTTATCTTGGCCAGGTCGCAATTATAAATGAGAACTTGTTCTCAACTTGCCTACCTGGTTAAATAAAGGTGAAATAAAAAATAAAAAATAAAAATCCCATATGCCTCAAGTGAGAATGTAAATAATGCTGCATCCTACACAGACAATGAATGCAGCTGAAGACCTTAGGAACATACATAGCCCAATGCTGGCATTGACTCCAAACATAGTCCATCCTTAACCCAGCAGTGCAAGGCTGAATGTGGGGAGTCCCAGTGCACAAAGGCTAATCAGTAGTGGGGTTGGAGCAGAGAATCCGCTGGCCCTCCCTATTTGACTTAACTTCTCCGTTTGTGCTTCTACTGATCCTGTGGCCTTTGTGTACATTGTTATGAGCACTGACATAATCCTGGGATTTTCCTGGAGGCCGACCCCCTAGCTGCCCCCACCCTGCTCCTCACCAGGCCTGCGGTTTGCCCCAGCCAGGAGGGCCGCGGGGGGGGGGACAAATAGAGCAACAATGTCTCGGCCCCCATGAGATACTTAAATATAGGGATGGTCTGGAGCTCTCGGTGATAGAGCTAGTAACCCATTTTAATCCTATTAACGCCAACGAACAAAGAATAAATCTGCAGCTGGACAGGCCATGCCAGGCAGACTCAGACTGGGGGAGAGACATTGGCTGGGATGGATATGGAGATGGGGATGGAGAAGGAACAGGAGCGGTTGAATCAATTAAAGATTCCTTGAGGGTGTTAGGAAAATAGATGGAAGGAAGGGGGAAACACAACAAAACCTAGACAAAAAAATAACTAACAAATAGTTCCTTTGTCCCAACATGTACGGAAAAAGCAGACCCCCAATTATCACTGATGTCCACAAGGTTAACTTATTCAGCAAACATCCATTTCTGAGTTTGAAGGATGTGTTGTTGCCAGGTCCGGACAGTGTAGTAAATATATGGAAAAACAGGAGGTACAGGAAGTAGCCCCAGTGCCATGTGGGTGCTGGTACCTAGGGGTCGTGGCACAAAACCGGGGAGAGACTCAATGCGCTTTTGTTTTGAGCCGATCATGGGGCACTGTGGCCCAAGTGTGCTGGTGGTCTGTCCCCTCTCCTCTGTTTGCAGGGCGGTCTTACACAGCTAGTGTGGCAGCTTAAAGTCCCCCATTGTGATGAATGAGAGGGGAGTGGCAGGGCCCATACAGACAAACTGTTCTTTAGCCAAGCAAGGCAGGATATGACTCTTTAAGGGTGTGAATGGACAATAACCTCATTGAAGAAAGGAGCTCTGTCTAGGAACATTGATACTGCGTTTCCTCACAAGGTGTGTCCAGCCATCCCTCATTGGGAGTTCGTGTGGTTGGACATGTCTCGCCCCTCCCCCAATCTTCCTCCTTCCAAACCATGTCCCTTGTCACCAAATGCATGTCAATTTGCCTGTGGTGTATTATGACACAGTAGTGACTAACACACAGCCTATAACCTATATGATTATAATAGTCACCGCGGCAACCAGGCGACCAGGAATTATATGTCATTATTCGTGTGCCGGGTAATCTTTGACATGGGTCATTAGAGAGAGAGGAGTCTCAGTCAGTGCTGCAGCACACAGGCTGACAAGGCCGTGAACCAACAGTCCAAAGGGAATAGCAGGGTCTGTAATGGGCCTGACATCATTATTTAGATACCCACCATATAAAACCCTGCTTTCCTTCTGTTCCCTGTGGAGCTTGGTTATTCCAGTCTGGAGAAGTGTGCATAATGAGTGGAGCTGGGGAGAGGGATTGGCTGGCTGGCTGGATTGACGGGCGGGCGGGCGGGCAGCTCATAATGAGTGGAGTTGGGGAGAGGGATTGGCTGACTGGGTTTGATGGGCGGGCTGGCAGCTCCTGTGAACCTCCTGTGAGGTCTACCCATCCCTCTTCCCAGGGCTAGGCCTTTAAGCACCCTGAGATCCTCCTCTGAGCCAGCCAGACCCAGCCGCTGTAATACATTTATGTATGGGCCTGACCTTCTCCATAATGAATTCCTATCATAACCATTGACCTAAACCAAATTCACAAATGTCCTCCGCTGAGGTGTGCTATAAGAAGAAGAAAAGAGAAACAGAAACAAGGAACAAATCAGTCAGTGACTAATATTGTCCTTGTGTAAACTCCTGTTTTACGAGCATGTCAGTTAGCAGCTAATTATATAAAGCTCATTTCAATGCTCTGTGATGATGAACTGGTGTGATAAAGATGCCACACAATGGAAGGTTCATTTCAACTCGTTTTACAGAGGAGCTGATAAACACTGCAAAACTGACACTGGGACTGTAAAACATGCTTTAAACTGGGGTTAGCAATGAGACTCAGTTATGCGGAATGATATTCTTCAGCAATTAAAATAACATCCCAAGAGCAAGTTTTTTGTAGTTGCTATTTTGGTCTGTTCAGGGTGGTATTTCTGACTACACATTTACAGCAATACATGCTATTGCTGGCTATGATGGCTATCTGATATCTGTGAAATACGGCCTTATAAATCCAAACAAATTGTGTCCAGAATAATGTATGCTTGTGAAAGGTGTGCAGCTATGTGAGAGTATGTGACAGAGAGAGAATGCCTGCTAAGAGTATATAGAGAAAATCCATAAAATACCCAGAATGATCTCAGCGCACAACGGAAGACAGAGACTTCCCCCTACCAGTTACGATTGCAAATTCTACCCAGGGAACGGTGTACTGTAGGTGAAATCAACTTGCTATATTGGATATGAACTCCTGGCTACAGGTATATGATAAGCACATCTGTTTGCACTAACTGAGCAGATGCATTCACTGCCTTCCCTCGGCTGGAGTATTTGACTGTCTACCGCCCCCCACTACCCCCTCCCCAAACACACATGTTTACATCCCAGAAGCATTATCTGTATAGGCTACAATGGAAAGAAAGAGAGGGAAATAAGTATTGAACCCCCCTACCCATAACCCCGGCTCATCCTGCTCGTAATTAGGTCTCTTCTGCCGTTTGCAGCACACAGACGCCACAAAACAAGTG
This sequence comes from Salvelinus alpinus, assembly GCF_045679555.1. Classification (NCBI taxonomy): domain Eukaryota; kingdom Metazoa; phylum Chordata; class Actinopteri; order Salmoniformes; family Salmonidae; genus Salvelinus; species Salvelinus alpinus. The sequence continues at coordinate 24,896,179 of NC_092110.1, forward strand.
CTTCATGGGAGGAGGTATTTATCAACATTTCCATTTACTGGATACAAAAAGGACATAAGCAGTGCATGCTCCTCAGTTCACAGACAAACTCTTTTAATTCAGGGATGGAACGGAGCGTTTTTTACCATACACACAGTATGCTGTATCACGAATACAGCACGTGAGGGAGGTGTGCGCTCATAACAGGAGATCAGCTTTCATTTAGAAAAGTACTGAGTTCCGCCACGAACGGCGTTCCGCAGGTCAGAAAGTGTACTTGACAGGAAATATGCATACTGAGTGGATACTTCTCCGGCTTTTCATTTGCATTGTGTATTGATTTTGGTCCCATTTAATATAATATTATGTGTGGGTCCACGGCTGCTTTTAGCTGCTAGTTACATTGGAGGCTTAATGATAATTGCGGCTGGTTGAGGCAAACTCAGGTAGATTATTTTGCACTGGCATCAATGTGTACTCGCCCACCTCCATCTCCCTCCCTCCCCACCAGCCTGTCACACAGACACAGACGAACACACACAGGTGCAGGAGACAAAATATATAATGTACTACTAGATACTATCGTCATTTTTTTTCATTTAGCATAACAATTTCTCTGTTTCTACACTGACTCGTTTCCCAGACACTTCTCTGTTAGTGTGTCTGTGGCCCTGCAGAGAGAAGGGTTGCAGGGACATGTCAGCAGCTAATCCTCCCTAGATGCCCATCCCGATTAATACCAATATTATAATATGCTCAATCACAGTGTTGTCTTTCATAAAAATAAAATGCAAATATGTACCTCCCCCCTAATAATATGATGGTTATCGCCAGGCCTGCATATAAAACTGTTAAACCATGACTTCCAAAACACTGCAAATCATATTATTGTCATGGTCATGCTCACACAGGCCGGGATAGAGATTATTAAGCTGAACCAATAAGATGGTGTTTGGTCTACAAATGAGCCCTAATTCAGGAGACGTGTTGCCAAATAAAGCTACAGAGATCTTCATTAAGGACAGAGAAGCATAGTACAGACAGTAGGATCCCCATCGAAGCCTGGATTTCCAGAACAAATCTAACCGTAGGACAACTCAGGTGTTTGTGGTTCAGACTGTAATGCCTATGTGCTTTAAGGTTTGCCATTTCTTTAAAACTTCTACATAGAAATGGGGGATGCATGGAGGTCAATAGCAGCAGTCTTTTAGTGGGTTTAATTGTCATCCGTTGTTTACAGCTAGTGTAACCAAAAGACATGCACAAACATTCATGAGATTAAGAGGAAGTGCTGTTCAATATTTATTAGGCTTGACAAACACATCTGGGCTTAGTGAGGGGAGAACAGGGGTCTCTGTGGGGCTGGTACTGTGTTACAGGGTGGCTGGGCTGGGAGGGTGATGGGGAGGCACAGGCTGTGTGTGTGTGTGTGTGTGTGTGTGTGTGTGTGTGTGTGTGTGTGTGTGTGTGTGTGTGTGTGTGTGTGTGTGTGTGTGTGTGTGTGTGTGTGTGTGTGTGTGTGTGTGTGTGTGTGTGTGTGTGTGTGTGTGTGTGTGTGTGTGCTGCATCCTTCCACCCACCATCTCATACCCTCCAATACTACCACCTCCCTGATATGAACCTCTTGTAACAAAAAAATACAAAATGTGTGGATTGTTTTAATCATTGATGAGGACCTTTGTATTGTGTTGTAACCTCTATTAGGCCGGATTAAAGGGACAGAGGGACGCTGGCATTTGGTAAGTGTCATTGTGACAGCACTTGGTCCTGGCTGTCACTGGGAGCTTTATCGCTGGCGTTTTCTCCTCTGTGTGTGGACTAATAAACCTAGAAATTACAGTTGCCTCCCTGCTGAATCCCTGATAGGCGGAAATAATGATATCAGTACCCTACTAATCTTCGTGGCTCTGGCATCAGCCTATTGAGACACCTGTCATACTCACGTTTGACAAGGTGAATTTAATCTCTCTGTCCGTAATGACAATGGGGACAATTTCATGTTAGGAATGATATTTGTGAAGGTTTCTTTCATTTCTTTTTTTTTTCTTGTCTTTTCATTGGCTCGTCATAGTCGAATTGAAATGTCCTGTCAAAATACCAGGATTCCTGAGTATGAGCTAAACCAGACCTTGATATGAAGCAGGAATGGATCATTTCAAATTTTTCTAATTTGAAAAGGAACAAGTTGTGACAGTGGTATATTAGGCAATAGCTTTTTGAAGTCAAATTAAGATATACTGTATTACAAAATGTATCTGTGTACAAATATGCTAAGCCACTGTTTGCTAAACCACTGTTGTCCACTCCTCTGTATTATGCTCCCCCCATAACAAAAAACATTTGACAACATTGCATTTAAGCAGTATAACAGTGCATGTAATTACCAGGGCAACAGACATCATAACAACACAGCCCTTTCTCTGACTGCCGCTCATTTTCCTGGGAGACAAGTGGTAAGCCCAAGGTGGAGGCTCTGCATTGAGGAGAGGAATTTATATCAAATGGGACACTTCAATGATGGAGGCGTCCAAGGCCATCTTTGAGGGATACTAGAAAGTAAACTCTCCCAGCACTCCATCAGCTCCACGGTCTAAAAGCCCTAGCCACTATTCTGCCATATCCAGAGCACAGAGCAGAAATACATTTGACCCGCTTGGCGCAGAAAGAAGCAGAGAGAGCATTTAACTAAATGTTTTTGAGAGTCCAATGAGAGAGGAGACTTTCCATTTACTGATGAGTACTGAAATTATGTGAGCCGTTTAACTATACAATACCCCACTCCATCCCGCTACGCCTCCTACAACTGCAATTTAATCTGTTAAAAAATGTCTTCTGCCATTTGTTTGGTGGAATTTGAAAGGGAATGTAGAGAGTCTGAACTCAGTGTTCCGTGAATGTAGGTTCTGAATGAAGATTCTGAGGACACAGACCACCTATAAAGCCCATAGAGATACAGACTCAAAGAGAATCCGCATCACAGAATCAAACCATTATTCCCACTCTATTCACACCAGATATTTCAAATAGTTGTTCTAAAGTACGCACGTATTTTAATGGAGATTGTGATGGTGAAACTCAAGAATTCTTCTTGGCTATACTACAGCTAAGTGGAGACTTAGTGGAAGTTGAAGTGTTACTTTCAATAATCTTATCGCACAAATATTTTGTTACTTTGTGTCAGAGAGGGTGGTCAGTCCAAGGCATAAATTATGACAGTAGGTGAAGCCATGGTGAATGTGTTTTGTGTTAAGTTAATTTTTCCCGCGTAGATAGAGTAACTGTTTTGCATTTTCAATAGGATTCTGTCTTTTTCCATCCCCTAGTTGCTTCAAGCATCGATTGTTGTCATAGAAACTCTGTCATTAGACAAATGACTGCTTCCCCAAACTGTCAGATTAACTTTGACAGAACAATCAACACTATGTGATTTACGCCCTTGTGACAAAGAATCCTTTAGGCTTTGCAAAGTAGTGAACAATTCCACTGTGTCCCTAGTTGTCCTCTCTATCTGGGATGGTAGTGTAGGACAGGCCATGACTTATGGGAACAGACAGAATGGGGTTTCTCTCCTACTGTTTGTTCGGTGGTTTGTAAAGCTAATGGTAGTATAGTGGTTTGTACCACTGAAAAGATGCCTCTGGCTTATCACATCAGGGGGAAATCAAAGCTAGGTCATAGATCAGCCAATCAACATGGTGGTCAATCACCAAAGGACAGCTTCCTGCTCTGCTCTACAGTCACTATTGTTCCAATTAGCCAAATGAGAGCAGGTTCAAATGTATTTTTTTTTTATATACAGTACATTTGTGTACTTTTCCTCAGGACAGAACAGAATGCTTTCAAATGAAACTGATCCATAATGAGACCGATCTTCTAATAATATGTAATGTTAATTATGTATTTCATTTCACAGGAACAGCAAAGTTGAAATATTAACTTAACAAACAAACAATGCCTATCACAACAGACAGTGGATTGTGAACATCTGTTTAAAAAATCTCATTATAATGTAGTTTTTCATCATTTGGATAATATGTCATGCAAAACAACTGAGAAACCTCAAAAGTGAGAACACTACAGAATTTCCATAAGTAAGGGCAGCCAAATGCTCACAAAGTATTGGCTGTCGCCTATACGAGTCTGTGTGAGTGGGTACGTCATATCACACAGCACTGACGGCTTTGTTTGAGTCTTCAATATTTCCATCAAACTGATTGCCTGCCTTGTTTATGCTCTAATTTGAAATCTTTTTGGTTTTCCTGAAGGAGAGCATTGTTCTTTCCAGCGCTGCGCCGTCGTGTTAATGAGACTGGTTGAGAACATCATTATATTTTAAGTATCATTCGGGTGTCACAGCGGGGTGTGTAAGAAATCTGTTATAATCGGTTTTCCAGTTTCATATTCAAAGTGACAGCAGTGGCTGTTCTCTTTAATACCATGAAATCATTAGTGCCTGGGATGTTTAGTGTGCAGGAGAAAAATCTATAGTAATGAAGGCGTATTAACTACAGGTAATTTGGTTGTTCTTCAGCTCGAGTTTCTCTTCGCTATGCTGTTTGGTTTTATTTGCATTGATGTCTCCTTCAGAAGTAGTTTGCTTCTTGAACAAAGGGGCTGGCACATGTTAAGTGCTTTTGAAATCACAAGCGTTCCAGGCATGAGGGCTGGGAATGATGAAGGGGTGTAAAATACAATGTGGAAATCGATTTCACAATCGTCCCATTTGGCCTCGCTGGAGCGCCGCACAATGTCAATGCAGGCACGGTGTGGTGTGTATGTCTGTACATTTAACACACTTACAATGAAGGACTGGGTAGATTCAGCCTGGCTTTGTTAAGCCTAACAAATTCATGCATATTACCACTGGGCCTGAGAGGAGAATACATTAAAAAGCTCAGACTTTTTCAAATCCAGGTCACAGCATTGATGGGAACAAGATAATTTGGTTGGCTGCTCATGATGAACAGCCTTTAGTCAAATACTGAAACCAAGGCCATGTAGACACACCAAGAACAAACCAAATGTCAAATATGCCATTTCCTCAACAAAGGATTCATTTAGAAGGCATCAAATGTATACATCCAATGTATGTACTATAGAACGCATATACTGTAAGCTCATACAGCTCTGAATGAGAAGAGGAAGTTGACAAATGAATGTAAGTCACGCCATTCTAGCGGTCTTACTGTATCTCATTGTAATCATCTACAACGGTCACTGTCAAATTGTTAATGATCATTCTTTCTGTTCTCTAGATATACTGTTGACAGTTTTTCACATAGCTGCATTGTTGTCACCAGTTGTGTTCATCTATACTTCCCTCTCCGGGGGGGTATGTGTTTATTGAATGTAAATGGCAGATTCATGTCTACAGTGTCACAAAAGGGCCACATAAGAGGGAATGATGGAACAGACTGAAAGTGTGAACGCTCTGTCAGTAACATCTGTGTGGACGGGTAAACAGAAAACACAATGCAATTATAAGGCTTTTTCCCCATTTGTGATTAATGGCAGTGATATTCGTCAAGCCGTTTCACCATACTTAACACAACTATAGCATTATGCAGCTGTTGCATTCTCTCCTCTAAACAGAGAGAGAGAGAGAGAGGAGAGAGAGAGGAGCTAGCAGCCATCAAAATCTAGAATATTCCACTACTACCGCTTTCATTCTTCTTTTAGCTTCAGAGGAGTTGATACCGCAACATAAATCCAGAGCAGTCACCGTAACAAGGCTGTTTAAAATAACGACAGACAAGTTTGTAAAGCTTTAATCACAGCTCCATATTTAACTGGTTTTATTCTTTCAAAAAATGGCAGGGCCTTTCATGGGAGTGGGCTTGGATCAAGACAACTCTGGAACTAAAGAAGATCCTGGGGAGTCAATTAAAGGAGACCCTTCTTAATATGGCTGTGATGCAGAGCCATAACGGAGTTATCTTGGCTTCTGCCATAGGTTGAGAGATCTCTTTTGTGAAGGCACACAAAGCGCCGGTGCCTTTCACCATATCCCCGGGCACCTATTATGCAAGGGCAGGGGAAATTATGCCACAACAAATTGCTAATGATGACCCAGTGATATCTTGTTAAGTGACATTGTTTTCCCTCAGATCCCTTTGTGTCTGGGCCGTGTTCCTCGTTTAACGAGACACAAGAAAGAGCAGAGCAGCTCAATGATTTTCTTCTTCCTCCCTTTCCCCCTCCTTTTTCTCCTTTTCCTCCCTCTACCCTTTTGTTTCGCCGTTAACTCTTTCTCTGTTTCCATCCACTCGCATCCCGAGCCACTCGGAAGGTCTGATATGGCGCATGAGAACATGCTAGAGTGGGCCTGCTCAGCAGGGAAGGGTCTTTTGATGCAGACCCCCTGGGGGACGGGCACTGAACCAGCAGTACATATCACAGATGTGACAGCTTTCATGTGACAGTTAACTTTTCCTAATTAAAGCCCCAAGTCTAATTATATGCCGACCTATCTGATATTTGTGAGCAGAAAGCGGTGGTCAGGCTGACGCCGGGGTAGAGCGGATCAAGGATACCACGTGTACTGATTGGGAGGGTGGGTGTTTTTGGGAAACGGGAGGGAAGGGATGGGTGGTTCGCAGCCCCTGGCTGGGGTTTGGGCTCACCTGGGTGTGGGGGTCTGTGAATGCCAAATAGCCAGGCCCATCTTATTTGCGTCAATGCTCCTCCTGAATGTGGAAGCGTAATTATGAAATGGGGGAATAAAAACAATTTTTTTTTTAAAAGATATATATAAAAAAAGATATATAAAACAAAACAAAAATTTAAAAAAATATATATATATACAAAAAAAACATAATTAGTGAGGCAACTCCAAGCACGAGAACTGGAAATTAGTCACAGTGTAATAAATTAGCCTGTGCATATATTACATTAAATTAACACCCTTGGGGTTTTGTATTAGCAGTTTTGGCCGTGCACCCTCATGTATCTAAATAAACTATTCACTCCTTAGTTATTATATGCCCACAAAGAGACATTTCTCCCTAACTGCAATTCTTTACAAATTGGCCACACAATGTCATTTGGGTGTTGGCTCTTTGTCTCCGTAATACGCAGCAGACCATCATATCTTCGTACAGCCAAATCTGTGAGTGTCGCTAGTCTTCATGCATTTATAACCATTGCATATTTTGTGTTCCACTTTAAATTCATTAGAGCTGCAGTTTTCCTCTCTCTCGCTGTTTTCGGTACCCTGATAAACAAAGGTGAAATTAGAACTAGTTGAGTAGAGCTGGGGAGAATTTGCATCAACATAATACAGTGTGCAATAACACACCAACATCTGATTGCAGCTAAAAAAGCTGGTAAATTCCAAATTAAAAGGCATGATGTAAATTGTATTTTGTCATTAAGCCTCACCAGCTATTTTGAGGAAGAGGGAGATGGAGTGTGAGTGTGTATCCATGCATGCATGCATGCGTGTGTGTGTGTGTGTTTGGAGGGGGTACCCACGCACAGCAGCACTGCTGGTTTTGATGAGTCTTATCTAGTGTGATTATTCGTACTTGTCCTTCTGCTTGAATTAAAGCAAGAGTACTGGAGCCTGTTAAAGCCAAATACTTGAATGGCTAGTGAACTCTGACCTTCTTTCGCATCCATTTAGCTTGCAAATGAAAGCCAAGTACAGTGTGTGGAAGCCATAATGGGCCTTTCTTCTTGCGGAGTGTGGTCATTACATAGTAATTTCTTCTGGAGGCTCTTCGGGAATTGAAACACTTGGCTGGAGCAGCCCTGCCTCGTGCTGCTACAAGCAGGACCACAATGCCAACACACAAGGTGTTTGTGCTGGGCATACTCAAGCCGGATGACCACAAATGTGCTAAATTGAAGGGGTTGGTTACAGCTTGTTGCTGCATCTCGATCAGGGTTTTAGAAATTGTTATTGTGGAACTTGGCCATACACCATTGTTCACTAGTGTTTAGGTTTACCATACATTTGTTTTATGTATTGTCCATGTTGTGTTTAGAAGTTGGTGTACATAGTGTATCATTACTGCACTATGTATTGATTCATCAGTCCTTTTTTTGCAAATGAGTAGCCATATCTTTTGTTGTGTACATTAATTCAAGAAATACAAGTGCTTATTTTTGGAGGGCTATTGATTGAGTGAAATAATGACATATGTCTTCTGTAAGCCTGTGAGCTTGATAGAGTGCCATAGTGTGTGCAATATGGAAACCACTACAGCATACAGCATCCTTCCTTCATATTGTCAGCAACTCATTACTCTGGTTTAAACTTCAAATTGCATTTGTCTTTTTGAGAGTATCTTCAATAACATCCACACATCCTGAACCCCAAAATAATCCATTCAAATTGATTAGGATGTAGCACACTTGCAGGGCAGGCACAGTCCACTTGAACAATTGCAAAGAGTGAATACTTCATTCTACTTATGAAGGAGGAAATACAGACATATTTAGTTGTCTGTAAGTGTAACAATCCTTCCTGTCCCCATAACAAGTGGAGAGCTTGGGACTGAAAGACAATCCTTCCTGTCCCCATAACAAGTGGAGAGCTTGGGACTGAAAGACAATCCTTCCTGTCCCCATAATAAGTGGAGAGCTTGGGACTAAAAGACAATCCTTCCTGTCCCCATAACAAGTGGAGAGCTTGGGACTAAAAGACAATCCTTCCTGTCCCCATAACAAGTGGAGAGCTTGGGACTGAAAGACAATCCTTCCTGTCCCCATAACAAGTGGAGAGCTTGGGACTGAAAGACAATCCTTCCTGTCCCCATAATAAGTGGAGAGCTTGGGACTGAAAGACAATCCTTCCTGTCCCCATAATAAGTGGAGAGCTTGGGACTGAAAGACAATCCTTCCTGTCCCCATAACAAGTGGAGAGCTTGGGACTGAAAGACAATCCTTCCTGTCCCCATAACAAGTGGAGAGCTTGGGACTAAAAGACAATCCTTCCTGTCCCCATAACAAGTGGAGAGCTTGGGACTAAAAGACAATCCTTCCTGTCCCCATAACAAGTGGAGAGCTTGGGGCTAAAATGTTCTCGCTGCATTTCCGGCAAAACATTTGTTATTGACACAGCCTTGTTGTGTTCAATGTTCTCTACCTAGATAGTACTCTCAATATCCCAATTCATATTGATTAGCTCAAAAGAATAGAAGATAAAAATCACTGCCACCATTCAAACAAATGAGTGTTTGGAATGTTAAAGCCAATTATCTCAGAATCATCTTTTTGCAGATAGAACCTTTATAGTCCCAAGCTCTCAAAGTGTATGCTGCGTACAAGGAACATTGATGTTCTGCACTAGCTAGCTGCCCATTTTGGTTGATTGCCATAGCTGACAGTGAATTGATTAACATGCAAAAACCACAATATATTTGTGGTTTACAGGAGGTAATTACAGTGTATTAATACATTAAGGCATTTCCAGTAGGATAGCTCGACTACAACTACAGCAATACAGCTAATCATTATATATACTGTATGTTGGCCATAATGTGTACACGATGAAAGTTGTCAATGGTAAGTTCCACTGGCCTTAGCCATACCATTAACATTATCAGCCAAGCACAGTGTTGATGCATCAGATTACCCAGAACACATCAGCAGCACCCAGGAGGCAGTGATTTAATTATGCAATTAGCCTGGTGCATGATTTAAATGGCTTAATTAATAGAGACAGATTGGGAATTTGGCCAGTATAACATGTTCAGCTTGCCTACTAGTTTAGTGGGATCTTTCATAGCTAATTGCTCTCTTTGTTTAGTGTGTACTGGTATGATAGTGAAAATACTTTATTGATAATACTATACATCGCTTGTATTATTGCTTAGTTTATAAAGACGTGTTTTACTGTATTTGTAGGATATCTCATGTTTCTGTCCGTCTAACTTATTGAGAAATTCTAGAGCATCTTCTATCAGCACAGCCAGTCACAGTTCTGTAGCCCTATCCTTCCCACCAGGCTCAGCGGTTTGACTGAAGGGGTAGGATTTCACAGTTCTGTAGCCCTATCCTTCCCACCAGGCTCAGCGGTTTGACTGATGGGGTAGGATTTCACAGTTCTGTAGCCCTATCCTTCCCACCAGGCTCAGCGGTTTGACTGAAGGGGTAGGATTTCACAGTTCTGTAGCCCTATCCTTCCCACCAGGCTCAGCGGTTTGACTGAAGGGGTAGGATTTCACAGTTCTGTAGCCCTATCCTTCCCACCAGGCTCAGCGGTTTGACTGAAGGGGTAGGATTTCACAGTTCTGTAGCCCTATCCTTCCCACCAGGCTCAGCGGTTTGACTGATGGGGTAGGATTTCACAGTTCTGTAGCCCTATCCTTCCCACCAGGCTCAGCGGTTTGACTGAAGGGGTAGGATTTCACAGTTCTGTAGCCCTATCCTTCCCACCAGGCTCAGCGGTTTGACTGAAGGGGTAGGATTTCACAGCTCATGGCTGCTTTGCAGTGATTATGTTGGTGTGTTTCCAGTTTCCCTCCAGTACTTTGAAATGGATCTTGAGACAGATTTCTCTCAGGTTGGGTTTTTTGCTGCATTTGTTGGATTAGTTCAGCCTTGAGCGTGGCCGTACATTTCTGTATGCTTGATAGATGAATAGTCTGAAAGGACCAGAGGAGAGAATTATTTACCACTTGCTTGTTTGCTCTCGAAAACAAGTTGCTTAGAGATATCGAGATGAAGGAACTGAGGTAGTTCTGTAACATTGGTTATTGTAAAATGGCACTGCCACAATCATTGGAGCATGTTGTCTCATGAGTCACAGTGTGCTCCTAGTGAGTGCATATTGTTTGCAGCACTTGACATTGTAGCATAGGCTGAGGGATGCTGCTCTCCTGCCCTCATCGCGCTGACATTGTCTTGGTCTCACATGTAGTCAAGCAACAAAGATGTCCCTCAAAATAATTGCTCCTTCACAACCCATGTTATTTCATACAATGTTTAGATATCTTACTGTAGCTTTGTTGGCTTCCCATTGTTGTTAACATTAACCTACATAGCCTATTCCACAGTGTGACTACAACTGGAGAATGTTTGCAGTATTTGAAGATAGATAACTAATACATTAATTAATTATCTGTGAATCAGTAAATTACAACACATAATCAAATATTTCCATGCAGGGGCATTGCATCAAGCTGAAATAGTGCAGAAAATCCTATGAACCCTACTCCTGTTCCCCATGAAGTTGACAGTCAGAGAGAGCTGTCTGTCAGCCTGCCATGCTGTGATTGAGACATCAACCTAATCCATGTTTACACTGTCCCGTGTGTCGTGTGTCACGCCTCGCCCGGCTCACCGCTAAACACACAGAATTAGACCGTGTTTGACACCACCTGCAACCCAGTACTTGAACCCATCACTACCATGTAGTACAGACAGAATAGGAACCTAGCAGTTATTGCACTGGTGAGGGGCCAGACATCAAAATGAACGTGACTATTTTAAGAGAAGGAAAAAGGATGGATGGGTATTGTAAGTGCCACTCCTTCAATTTTTTCTCAGTCTCCCTTCCACCCTCTTCTCCTTTCTCCTCATCTCTCCTCCTCTCCCTCTCCTCTCCCCCTTTCTATCTCCCTCTGCCTCCCTCTCTTTGTTGCTTTCTCAGAGAAGTTGCTAGTGTTTACCTCTCCTTATCCAGGTTGCTAATCCCCCACCAGTGTAAGACTCCACTAAATAGGTGCTGGTGGAAAAAAAGGGAGAGGGACAGGCAGAGCCATTACAGGAGAGTTTATCAGAGTCACTCAATCTGTTATCACTCCTGTCCCTCTGTCCCTCCCGCCAGCCTCCCTCCCCTCCTGTCACAGAGCTACTGATTACAGCCAGGGCCAGTCCACACAGACGCAGCCACACACAAACACCACACACACCACACAGGCAGGGTGTGTGTGTGGCTTTGTCAGTGTGTCTGTTTTTGAGCAGTGAGTGCGTGTGTGTGTGCGTGCGTGCGTGTGTGTGTGTGTGTGTACTGTAGGGCATGCTTGTCTGTCTGTGTCTTCTGTTTTGTGTTTCTGTATAACTGAAATTACTATTATGTACAGTATATATGAATGTGTTCTACAACAGTGAAAAGACAAAGAAGCACTGAGCATCTCCGAGAGTGTTTTCAGCAGTGAAGCCTGTGTTCAAAAAGCTGCCAGTGCTGTGTTGGTTGGAAAAGTGGTCATAGGGACACGAAATGGGAGGGCTTGAGTTTACCTAAAGGATCAGTGTCAGAGGATCCGCAAAATTAGATCCTCTCAGTATTAAGACATCAACGGCTGCAATGTGTGTTTATCTTGTTGGATGGGCAGACTGGTGTTCTCAGCTAGACTGCAGACTGGTGTTCTCAGCTAGACTGCAGACTGCTAAAATGAAACTCAAAATTGAAGTGCTAGAATGAGCTTCTTCCTATTTGTATAAACCTTGTTGCCTGTCTCTCCAACATTTGCAACATTGTTTCAATATTCAAATTCGATCTCCAGCTGTCAGGAGTCGGGGAGAGACAGGCAGGCAGCGTTTCTCAGCCAGGCGAAATCATGAATCAGTTGGCATAATTTTTATGGATATATACAAAGGAATGTCAATTGAAAAAACTGCAGCTAGTTTGCAGTCTTTCCAGCTTCAGTTTGAAGTGATTGTGTTACTGTAGCTGTGTTGTTGGCTAGCTCCACTGAACAAATATGTCCTGAATGGTGAGCACATTTTCTATGCCAGGTGAAATCGCGCCTCATTAGCTCATTGTTATGGATGTATCCAAATAAATGTCTCTGGAAAACAGCTTAAACAAATGCAAAAGAAGCTACTGTTGTTTTTCTGGCTGCACTGTTTGACGTGACAGTAAGTTAGCCGTAGTTGGCTGGCTAACTAGCAAGCAAGGGATAAGAACGTTGCCAGACAGTATGGCAATGGAACATTTATAAAGAACGACCATAGATACAGAACAAAAAGACTGAACGACTGGGTTGCGTCTCTGGCAACCAAACCGATAGAATGAACGACCAGCCGGCTTCGGTAGTAACCCTAGATTTGTGTCAGGAATATATTGTGGAAGGATGAAATAGTATGAATAAATTAATCAAAATAACATTAATAACATATACAAAATATGTATCAGTGTTAGGAGTGTGTATTGGAGGCGAAGTCAGGTGCAGGAGAGCAGAGTGTAGTGAACAGGCACACTTTTTATTCCGGTCCAAAATGACAGCACAAAGTAACATAAAATGTGCCCAAACACGGAACATAGACAAAAAGTAATACGCGTGACAATATCCACAATTCCAAAATACACGTAACAGAAACAATCTTACACAAAGACATGATGGGGAACAGAGGAATAAATATATATGGATTGATTGGGGAAGGAAAACCAGGTGTGAAGTGAACAAGACAAAACAAATGGATACATGAAAAATGGAGCGGCGATGGCTAGAAAGCCGATGACGTCGACCGCCGAACGCCGCCCGAACAAGGAGAGGAGCCGACTTCGGCGGAAGTCGTGACACTCGGGCCTAACAACACCCATGCCAATATATCCTCCAAACACCGGCTTCTCAGGCATTATCACTCAAGGAGAACAAACCACTGAAGAGAGATGGACCATCCCCTGATATCTTGTCACGCTACCATATGCAGTTATGTTTTTGTCAAATGGTCTATAGAACACATCTGATACATCATAAGCTATGTCAATTTGAATTTCTGATAGTATGGCCAGTTTCTATTGATGGTCATTATGCTGTATGATTCCCTACCAAAACCATGGAGAGGGTTGCACCAAGACAATAGAGTAGGCAACTTACTCACACACGAAGCCAAGAGCTCTTAAAAGGCTACTGTTGTTATTTGATAGACACTGCTCCAGTAAGGATGGTCAGAGATACAGATCTCCTCTTACCCGCTACACTGAGCTGAGGGGGAGTTGGTGGTAGGACCCGTCAGTCAAACAGTATGAAAGGTTCAGTGGATGTTCACTGGAGCTCCTTGACCACTGTAGCTGCAGGCACCATGGCCAGCCGTAGCCTAACCCAATGACAGACTGGTTATAGTACTGTGTGTATAAGTAGGGTTGTGGCCCGTGTGCCTGAGACAGTGAATGTCATCATCTCCCCTCGGGCCACAGCTGTATGGGCTGCTGTACCCTGCACCCAACCTCTACCCTCCCCAAAGTACCAGGTGGGTCACTGACTGTAGGGCGCTGCTCTCACAGTATCACACCTTAAAGACTTGCTCTGGAACTTGGAAGTATTTTTTTAAACCTCCTGCTTTGGGCTGAAATTGTCAATGTGTAGTTCATACAGTACATGCATAATCTATGAGCAGAATTACTCAATTAGCCAATGAATTTAGATTTATTTTATCGACCTGTACAATAATTGTGATTTGCTGCAAAACTGTTATAGTACTCTGTACATTATGTGCTTTTCCATCAAGTCTACAGTACGGTGTCTGTGGGTCCTGTGGGAGCAACAGAAAAATGGCTGCAGCATGACATTTCTGCTGCACCGTCCATGTGCCGTCATATAGAACTAATGACTGTTAACACTGGACTCCATGTTTACATAGCAGTGGGCTTCTACCTCACAGCCTGTGACAAATTATGAAAGGCGGGCCTCTGTAGCCAGGCTGCATTTCATTAAACTTTAACTTGCCTTATCTCTGGCGACAGAAGACAGCATAATAAAGGCTGACAGGTATCTAAAGATCTATGTTTGGACTGGGGAAAGAGAACAGCGTGGGAGCTGTGGACAGCTTTGTCACCAAAGAAGGGACATATGTTGTCGGCTATAAAAACTCAAAGCAGCTGTTGCTGTTTTACCAAAGGAGGTAGAGGCTGTGGAGACACTTTCACTGCTTTGCACATCCAGTATGCAGTATTGTGGAATCGTTGTTTCTCTTACAATGGTCACTGCCACAAATGGGACAAAATCATTTCCATGTGTATTTGTCATATGTTTATACATTAGTTAACTTAATAAACAACTCAGGATTCATAAACAAATATTTTGGCATCATTTTTGCATCTCATTTATTTTGTGCAGATCTCAGTCCTTTGATTATTCTTTAAAACCAGAAACATTAGAATTAAATGTTTGCCTTGCTTAAATAAGACCTTCAGAAAATACTATGCATTTTTATTTTCAGTAATTACGTGTCTTCACTAGCATAAGTAATTTAAAAAGATGAATATTGGTATATTTCAATTATTTCAAGAATTACAAATACTTCAAATATGTACATACTGCCCCCAACAAGCTTACCACAGATGACAACAGCCTTTAGCATAGCCCCTGTGTCTGTGCTATATTTTCACCCACAGTGAGGCCTCTCTGAAATCCACTTTACACAAAGAGAGAAAATAGAATAGAAACTTGGATCTCAGATGCTTGTCGCATGGGGTTTATATCTCAAAAGAACAACTTGTCAAGGCCAACATTAAAGCATGTTAAAATCTTCTGCAAGAAGCAGTCGATTGATTCCATAGAACCTTGTCCATCAAGGCCACCAGGTTTTAACCAAGCCATTTGGAATGTGAAGAAGAAAGAGGTCGTTACGGCAACAAGAAGCTGCTGAAGCAGGCCATTGTAAGGGTCTAAAAGGACCTATCTACAGCTCGCTAGGCACTCCTGTAACGCAGGAGAAAGACTACCATGTAAATAAAAGCAAAGGGTTGAGCTCACAACTTTGCAGGCATGAATAAAAATGGTCACAATGACATCACAGATGCGTACACAAATAAAGTGCTCCATTCAAAGAGATACTCAGCGAGCAATTTATTTCTATTCAGCTCAGTGAAAATATATTTCTAATCTTTCATCCAGCTTAATTTATATTTCTGAACTAAATTCACGTTTTCTTCTTCATGAAACAAGCTGTGTGACTGTTTCAGTCATTTGATTGCAATAGCAGTCAAGATCAATTGATTTTAGTTAGTAAATACTACTAAATATTTAGTTTAATTTTAACAATTTTGTTAGTCGGCATAAATAAACGGTTTATAGATTTTGTGATTAAAAAAAAACTTCCTTCGAGAGCCTGTTTCTGTAGCTATATCAATACATATTGATGGACATCAGACCGTGTGATCAGATAAGGTCAGCTATGGCCTTCCCTGGGGGTAGGTAGGGCCAGCCGGCCTGAGGAGAGTAGTCTGCTCTGTTTTGAGATAGGCTTACTCCTGGAGGGGTTGCAGCAGAGTGTTGCTCCAGCCTAGCAGCAGCCAGAGTCCTGTTTTGAGTGAGCCCCTTCACATAGTCATTGTGTGAGAGGAGAGTAGCCAAGAGGTCCCTCTGACAGACTGGACAAGGCTCTCCATATGAGCACCTCGCTGCCTCCAGCCCATGGCTACCCAAAACCCAGCCTCAGCCTACACACACACACACACACACACCCAGGACACACTCCTCTCGCTTGCGTGTGGCACCACTCGAGAGGGAATGTTGTTTTATCCACTGTTTGGTGTGGTTTTGGAGTTTGAACAGGGCTCTAAGCTCAAACACAAACAGTGTGTCAGTCTGCCTAGTCTGCCCACAGCCTGTTTGTCTTCTAGCTGCTGCCCACGCTCCACTCCCATTCCACAGACACAACCTTTACATTTGGTTCTGTTCAAAAATAAATGGGATAAAGAAAACACACACACACGCACACACACATTCAGCCTGAATAAGTTTGAAATTGTGTTGCAGCTCTTTATCTGAGGTGGGACATTTAGTTGTCGATGTGTGTGTTTTGTAGAATCAATAATGAACCACATTGAGAATGTCTGTAAACAGATGGCCCATTGAAAGAGGGATGCCTTCGTTTCTCTACTTCATCTCCCCATATTTGTGCTCTTTAATTTACAACCAGATTAGGAATTGTTCTTCTATCTTGTCTCAGAGCCTCAGAGCGCTCACATGAAGTGATTGCAGGCTTTCAGTAGATAACAGCCCGGTATTTTATTGTAAATAATACCAACAGAATACCTTTGCACGCCTCTCAATAGACAACAGCATGTTCTAAGCCTTCACAGATAACTTACACCATGAGGCTACTGTCAGGAAGGATGACATGTCTGGAGTCTCAGAATGGAGAGAATAAGGAGGTGGAGGAGGAGGAAGAGAGGGAGGGATGAAGAGGAGGGTTGAGGAGGAGACTGGAACACAGTGTAAGGTATGACGTTTTGTCCGGGAAGGTTTGCCGTAATGCAGTTTTGACGGTTTTGAAATTGGCCTCGGCGAGCCCCCAAAGAGGGCCAGTGGCTCTGTGAGCACCGCAGATCCATACTCCCCAGACACCTGCTCAGCTCTCTAGCATCGTCAGATATTGACCTTCAATTCAGTCCGCATTCAGAGTTGATGAAAAGAGATAAGCGCTCTAATCTGTACGTCGTCTCGGGCTCCTCGTTATTGACTAACTGACACGCATGTATTTTAGCTGTGCTGCAGCACCACAGGATGGGATACATATACCTAATAGATGTTTATTTGAAAGAGGCTAATATGAAAATTGCCACTAAAGACGTATGAATCAATTTTCAAAAGCAAACATAATTGGATATTCCGGTACACTTATTAAATCTGAATTGGCCCAGGTCTTCTTGGCTGACAGGGAGGAACAGTTGCCCCCCTCTCTCTCCTACGTTCCATTGTGTGACATGTTATTATGCCTCGTCTCCCTCTGTCAGTCGCAGCGATTTAACAGATTGCCCGCCGAGGAGAGACTGGTTCAAAACTCAATGGAGGAGTGTGTGTGTGTGTGTGTGTGTGTGTGTGTGTGTGTGTGTGTGTGTGTGTGTGTGTGTGTGTGTGTGTGTGTGTGTGTGTGTGTGTGTGTGTGTGTGTGTGTGTGTGTGTGTGTGTGTGTGTGTGTGTGTGTGTGTGTTATAACACATGGGATTGTGGTAGGTCCTCTGACTTCCCCTCCCACCTTGGCCCTGTGCACTGTTTTCATATGGCACTCGTAGTTTGGAGGTACTTGACGATAAGTAGGGGAGTAGGAGGAAGCATCTATTGAGAGGCATCAGCTTCAATAGGTAGTAGTGAAGCCCACACTGTCTATGTCCCACACCGGCCATGAGGGCAACCGAAACAGACGCCACGACCACAAACATACACTAACACACAATCCATGCACACACACACACACACACACACACACACACACACACACACACACACACACACACACACACACACACACACACACACACACACACACACACACACACACACACACACACACACACACACACACACACACACACACACACACATGCCCACTCTACATATGCACACACACACACGCATGTACACTCATGCACGCAAACATAAACACACACACACATAGTCATGGACCCCATATCATAGAGCCATCCAGTCATTTTCATATTCATATTTACATGTATATGAGAGCCCCACATCCCAAGAATACAGATATATTTAAATTCAGACAGAATCCGTAAATACCCACCTCCAGAGAGAGCTGGGTATTTTTATTTGAGTGACATTGTCTAAATTGAAGTTTGACACTATTCACCACTCTAACCTTTATGCAAATGCAACAACATCTAAATGTGATGGACAGAATTCAATTAACTGAGATGACAGAAAATAATCTAGTGAACTGAATACATCAGGCTGTTGAAAGGTAACATAATCGTCCTGGTGGGGAAGGGGTCGGGGTCGGGGAGGGAAGGAAGGAGGGAGGGTGGAGGGGGTGGTTCATTGGGGCTGGAGAAAGAGCGAGAATGAGGGAAAGAGAGAGATGGGGGGGGGGGGGGCGAGAGAGAGAGAGAGAGAGAGAGAGAGGGCACAGAGGAAGCAGATTTAGCGCCCATTTCTAGCGTGTCTTATCTATTGGCACAAGCTCTATTTCTCCAAAGCGGAGTCTCCAGTCCAGTAAACTCTTCATCTCAAATGAGATGCCTGAAACACTGTTGCTAAGCAATTAGGGGCCTTTATGGAGCAGCTGATTCCCATCGTTCAGTGTCCATCATTACATTTTCTCCCTCACCTAATAGACTTCCATGCTGATGAACAGCAGCAGCTAACGACACACAAGGAAATAGGCTCAGACCAGACTACAAATTACAGTGTCAAACTGGCCCTCTATTTCTCCTAACGTCACAGTGTCTGACCTAAACAACTGTTGCTGTAGTCTATAAGGCTGTTTTGTCACTATCTCTGGTCCGTAATGTGTGTGGGTGTGTCTTAGATGGAGGAATATTTGAAATTCAGGGAAGATGTGTTCGTTTTAAAGCTAACTCTATATTAACATTGTGATCATTTACATAGACATACTTCCATATCATCTCAGTTCTAATAACACTGATTAAACTACATAATTAAAATGTAGAAGTTCACTATGAGAAGTCAGCGACATTCTTCAAGACTGGAGAAGTGATCAATCACATTCATTCTGATGAAGTTATTATATTTCCCAAAACGAAGTAATATTACTGTAAATATGATACTATTCATCCCAAAATTACAGTACATTCTATATCATAATCCTGATAGTAGCTGACTGCGTTAAGTGTTGCAAGAAAACAATGGGTATGATGCCTCACAGTCTCAGAAATGCTGCCTGCCTCTGAGAACGTCTGTGACTCAATATACTAGTGGCCAGGTGGGGGCACCCTTACCCAAGTTTTGAAACTGGTCCACAGCATGAAGTTATTGGTCCTTGGTCACAATGGCACCTGACAATAGGAAGTACAGTACATCAGGTAGTGTAATGTTTTTGTCTTGGATCATCATTGTTTTATCACAAACATTACTGCGTTACATTCACTGCACGGTCGGAACTAGAAGCACAAGCATTTTGCTACACTCGCATTAACATCTGCTAACCATGTGTATGTGACCAATACAATTTGATTTGATTTTTGATCAATAGATAATCAAATGCCTTCACTGTTGTTAAACACGTTTGATGCTGCTCTCTTGTTTGTTTAAGGTTGTAATTACACATAGAAAGAGTGAATCTTAGTTAATCCAGAGACTTACCGTAGAGTGTATCTGTCTCTGTGTGTTACCTCAGTGTAGAGTGTGATGGCTGGTGATGTTACAGGCAGTCTGTAGTGTGTCAACGTATAATAAAGACACTAGGTGTCTCTGCAGGGATGTCTTGCTCTGAGATGATGCTCATCCTACAGAATTTCTATTATTTTCCTACAAATAGAGATGGGCAAAAATGACAAAATACAATTATAAAATACCATAAAGATCAATTTATCAAAATACACTAATGTATTTAATTAAAATACATGTATGTTGTATTTTAAAATGCAGAAATACATTTGCAAGTAGCCGGCCCAAACAGAAAACAACATACTCAGTAACGGTTACAGAAACATTTTACTTGCTATGACTGTGATATGTTGTTGTTTAATTCACTCTGCATAAGAATGTCTGCGAAATGACCAAAATGTAAATGCACTGTATATGTGAAAATGAACATACCAAATTGAACTGCAAAGCACACTGGGTATTATTTTGGGGCTGAGCTCATTAGAATAATACTCAGCATGCTTTGCAATTGTGAATGTTTTACATATACATTTATATTTTGTTAATATAGCAGATGCTCTTATCACACTACAGGGCCATCAGACGTCTGATGCCAATGCAGGGTGTAAGGGGGGCACAAAATGGTGAACCGCTATAAAAAATACAAAAAATACAAATACAAATTACAGCTCTCGAAAGTATCTTGTTACAAAATAGTGTAGTACAAATGGCAAAATACTTAGAAGTAATTGAAATACATATTTCAAATACATGTAACAGAAATACTGCCCATCTCTGCCTACAACATACAGTACAGTATCTTTTCATGCTTTATTTCATAAAAATGTATAATAAGTAATATTGCGTGATGGGGGTTGTCAATTATTTTAATATGCTCTAGTAAATGAAATAATAACATATTTACCAGCAACCAGAGTACCAGCAACCAGTTAATTTATCATAATTGTCTATATTACCAAATATAACATCTCTATTTCAAAGTTCAATCCCCCATGTCTACATTTTACATTTCTGCTTTTATCAGTTACTAATTCTATTACAAGCCTGATTTAATCGCGAACATTTCAACATGGTAAGTAAGAAAACAGTGCAGCTCAAAAACACACAACATAATGGATGGTTAAGTGACTCCTCACCAGATCCCTTACATATAATGTACATTCCATTAGCCTCCAAACTGGCTACTGTATGGCATTTAATTAAATATAGCCTTTCAAAGAAACCCATGGCAAGCAATTTAGAGTGTGGTACA
Source organism: Salvelinus alpinus (assembly GCF_045679555.1). Lineage (NCBI taxonomy): Eukaryota > Metazoa > Chordata > Actinopteri > Salmoniformes > Salmonidae > Salvelinus > Salvelinus alpinus. Next base: position 24,917,392 of record NC_092110.1, read on the forward strand.
TTTTAAGCTTGTGTGAGGTTACTATTGCTTTTAACCAATGCTCCCACTGCATAGACAATTAATTACCATATTAAGAATGAAGTAGATTTGCCATGCACTAATCATTCTCTAATTCACTATGAACTATATAGCCTTTCAAACACTGGACAGTAATCAGGGCAGCATGCAGGAGCCTAAATATTACATAATCACTAATTATGTTTAGCTAAGGAAATATAAATTAGCAAAGGCCCATCAATATGATTGGCTATTAGCTTGGTCTGTGTGCTGTGAGGGGTGCGTTAGCTGCAGTAGAATATAAATATCTCTCAGACATGGACATGCTAACGCACGCAGACAGACACACATGGACCAGCCTCCACACACATCCGAGAGGGTGTCATTAGTCCGTCAAATTCAATACCTGAAGGAATAGCTACAATTTTACTTCTGGTATTGTGAAGTTGACGTGAGTTTTGGAGATTGGTCTGTCAATCCAACTTACTTCGGATCAATGAATGTAGACCGCAACACCTCCAATTTCTCATATGCCCACCATAACAGACTGCAGTCCCTCCAGTCCTGGTGGCAGACAGTGATGGGGCAGTCAGTTTGAGAGGCCCAGGCACCATGAGGGATGGTTTGCACCTCAGGTATAATGAGGAGTTCCTGCTCAGCCGCTGAGAGGGAGAGTGGCAGAACTCCAGCCCTGACCTCCTCCTAATCCTGGGGATGCAGTCTCTGCTGACTGCAGGCTTATTCAGGGCTTTAGGGAGAATCACAGGGGCCATCCCGGCTCCTCTGGCTCCCCTCAGATCCTATCACTGCTCCTCCCACTGACCCACAGAGACAGCAGGCACCTGCCCAGTCAGCAGGTCAAGCACTGCATTCTCTCTCTCTCTCTCTCTCTCTCTCTCTCTCTCTCTCTCTCTCTCTCTCTCTCTCTCTCTCTCTCTCTCTCTCTCTCTCTCTCTCTCTCTCTCTCTCTCTCTCTCTCTCTCTCACTCTCTCTCACACACACACTATTTATTTACTTCTCTCTCTCGCTATCGCTTTCGCTCTCTCTTTTTCTTTCTCACACATTCCAAACTGACAAATGAGGATATGGATAGCAGGCGAGTCATCGGAGGAGAGGGGAAATTGGTTAATTTTGAGAGGATGAAGAACCAGTTGGAGTGAGAACCAATATCTTCACTGGAATAAACTGTGACACATACAGTATACGCAGTATACGGTATGCATACACACCATGTGAGCTAGCCTACACCGTATTATTCAGCACTTTCAGTGCTGTTTTATCAGTCAAATGGGAATAAACTATCATAAACTAAATACTCTTACCATATAGGCGGGGGGAGAGAAAATTTGAAATTCTTTCACCTCATTTGAATTTCACACTGCAATAGTCTGAGTCAAACCATAAAAGTTGTATACCAAATTACCCCCAAACTGTCCTACAAAACATAGAATACATCATAATACATTGTTTTCCTTCTAGACATCCACAATTCAGTTCAGTCCTGCGTTATGAGAAGAACATCATAAATGAGGCCTCCACTCTACCACGTCACGTGACTGTGTGCGAGGTTTAATCGGCGTAAACAGAACCTGTGTCACAGCGGGGACCATGCTGATTGCTGACCACGCACACGACGATGTCCCCTCTGAATCCACCCTTTCATGGCCGCTTTGATGCTCACTCTAATTGGACGAGATGAACTTCAGCTGTAGCTGCTGTGGTGTGGTGGGCCTCAGCTCCACTGTACGCTTCACCTGGCCACAGTAACACTGTCTGCTTTTAACTAGCCCGCTCCCCTCTGTCCGTCTGTTTGAGATATAGAGCGGGAATAGAGGGAGATTGGGAAGACAGAGGTGTACAGTAATCTATGGCTATGTGTCCTACCCTTGCATGAAAACTCACAGCTCACTCCGTCAGGGTGTGGCAGGTTACACTGAGTAGAAGAAGTGAGGATGGACCAGGTAGGTGATGTATCTAGGAGCAAGCCTGTCTGTGAGATGAGTCATACAGGGCACCGCCGTGGTGCGTTTTCTCAGCAGATCAGCGTGGCGGTGGGAGTGAGGAGGTTGCGGGCTGTACCGGCGACAGGGTGGGAGTGGAAGTGAAGGTTGTTCCATAGCGGTGTGTTTTTCGCAGCCCTTCATTTCTCAGAGTTTGGTGGCGGGTCCATGCCCTGCTCCTGCTGCAGAGCCACCGGGTGTGAGTGGCGCTTTGTTTGACTTCCTCTCAGTGCAGGAGACACCAGCAGGGCCCAGTAATGAGTCTGCAAACAGGACTCATGAGGAAGAGAGCCGCTTTGTTCATGACTAATTGCCCTGGACCATGAGTGACGGAGACAGAGAAACTAGGGACTGAGACTATCTGGAGTTTTAGCTATAGAGCTCTACTTGGCCAAGGTGAAGGATGATGATAAAACAGGTCTTTCTGAGTCATACGTCTCCTTTTCAGAGCTCTGTGTAGGCATTATGTGCAAGACAAGGTCTTGCTAATCAGTAATAATTCTACAAGTGTCCAATTCATTTGTCTCCTTTATAGGCATGGATTTAAACACATGTTTTAGTAAACAAACAATATATCATGTTGGATCACTAAAATGTCGGCCCATAATATTTATAGAAGCTCAATTTGATGTTATAAATAAACTATTCCCCATACTACTTATTTTTCTTCCGTACAATCGCAAACAAACCAGAAAGAATCATGTCTCTTGGCTTGTGTCGACTTCACAAAAGCACAATGATTGATTATGACAAATTACTGGCTTGTATGAGCAGCCGAGAATCCTCTCTCTGCTGTAGCCCTGGAGCTGAGAAGAGAAATTGTTCCACCCAAGCGCCATAAAAACAGATTGAAACCTCAGCGCTGTGAATTAGCCGCACAGGAAGCCCTAAACCCCCTGTTTTATTCATGAGCATTAAGTCTATCTGAGCTAAGAAACCCCTGCGGTCTCTCCCACCACATCAAGGTTGCTGCGCCGCATCAATTCCACATTCGGAGGAGGTTGTTTTTGACATGCCACAATAATAATTCCTCACAAAACCCAGACAAAAGAATATCATGATCTTTGTGATATTCATGAAATGTAATCCATAGAATAGCCCTTTGGAGGAAGGATTGTTGACATATGTTTGACATTTGTATCCAAAAGCATAATTGAGAATTAATTTAGGAAAGTTGACATATTTATGACATTTTGGCCTTACTAAGGCCTCCTTTAAGAATCCATAGTGTTTCGTCTTTAGGTGCTACAAAGCAAACATCTCATATGAAGCTTTACCGCTTGCTCTGTAATATGAATATTTTGTTTTCCAAAACTTTTTTTTACATTAATTCATGAATATTGCAAAATATTAACATGAATATTGAAAATATAACATTTTTGATTTGGCAAATGTTTCTATACATTGTTGAACAAAATATACTCTACGGAAAAATCAGAGTGGAATCTCTGTTACTTTAAGGTTATGATCCAATTTGTAAGCATTACCAACAGATTGAACGTGAAAATTGATTCAAAATGGTCGCCCTTAGCTGGTGATTTGCAGAATGTGAAATGATTCAAGTAAAAGGAGGGCTGTATTGGTTGCATTTATTATTTACCATGCCAATTCCTCTGTATAAAATGGGCCATAACTTTAAAACTAGCGAGATCCCATTCTGAAACTTTGATATAACCATAGAGTATATTATGTTCAACAATATATACACATAAATAAATATACACTACCGTTCAAAAGTTTGGGGTCACTTAGAAATGTCCTTGTTTTTGAAAGAAAAGCAATTTTTTTTGTCCATTAAAAAAACATCAAATTGATCAGAAATACAGTGTAGACATTGTTAATGTTGTAAATGACTATTGCAGCTGTAAACAGCAAATTTCTTATGGAATATCTACATAATGTAGTCGTACAGAGGCCCATTATCAGCAACCATCACTCCTGTGTTCCAATGGTACGTTGTGTTAGCTAATCCAAGTTCATCATTTTAAATTGATCATTAGAAAACCCTTTTGCAATTATGTTAACACAGCTGAAATATATTGTTCTGATTAAAGAGGCAATAAAACTGGCCTTCTTTAGACTAGTTGAGTATCTGGAGCATCAGCATTAGTGGGTTCAATTACAGGCTCAAAATGTCCAGAAACAAAGAACTTTCTTCTGAAACTCATCAGTCTATTCTTGTTCTGAGAAAAGGCTATTCCATGCGAGAAATTGTCAAGAAACTGAAGATCTCGTACAACGTTGTGTACTACTCCCTTCACAGAACAGTGCAAACTGTCTCTAAACAGAATAGAAAGAGGAGTGGGAGGCCCCGGTGCACAACTGAGCATAAGGACAAGTACATTAGAGTGTCTAGTTTGAGAAACAGATGCCTCACAAGTCCTCAACTGGCAGCTTCATTAAATCGTACCCGCAAAACACCAGTCTCAACGTCAACAGTGAAGAGGAGACTCCGGGATGCTGGACTTCTTGGCAGAGTTGCAAAGAAAAATCCATATCTCAGACTGGCCAATAAAAATAAAAGATTAAGATGGGCAAAAGAACACAGACACTGGACAGAGGAACTCTGCCTACAAGGCCAGCATCCCGGAGTCGCCTCTTCACTGTTGACGTTGAGACTGGTGTTTTTGGGGTACTATTTAATGAAGCTGCCAGTTAAGAACTTGTGAGGCATCTGTTTCTCAAAAAAACGACATAAAGAAAATGTAAAAGGCACCAATAGCCTACATATCAATGCATACACACAAACTATCTAGGTCAAATAGGGGAGAGGTGTTGCTTTATCTGTTTTTTAAAACTGGGTTTGATGTTTATTTGAGCAATATGAGATGGAACAGAGTTCCATGCAATAATGGCTCTATATAATACTGTATGCTTTCTTGAATTTGTTCTGGATTTGGGGACTGTGAAAAGACTCCTGGTGGCATGTCTGGGGGGGAAGTGTGTGTGTCAGCTGTGTGTAAGTTTACTATGCAAACAATTTGGAATTTTCAACACATTAATGTTTCTTATAGAAAGAAGTGATGCAGGAAGTCTCTCCTCAACTCTTAGCCAAGAGAGACTGGCATGCATGGTATTTATATCAGCCCTCTGATTACAATGAAAAGCAAGAAGTGCCACTGTTCTAGGCCAGCTGCAGCTTAACTAGGTCTTTCCTTGCAGCACTGGACCACACGAATGGACAATAATCAAGATTAGACAAAACTAGAGCCTCAGGACTTGCTTTTTGGAGTGTTGTGTCAAAAAATCAGAGCATCTCTTCATTACGGACAGACCTCTCCCCATCTTTACAACCATTGAATCTATATGTTTTTTCCATGACAGTTTACAATTTAAGGTAATGCCAAGTAATTTAGTCTCCTCAACTAGCCACACCACTCATTACGAGATTCAGCTGAGGTCTAGAACTTAGGGAATGATTTGTACCAAATACAATGATCCAAAACAGACTGCAACTCTTTGTTAAGGGTTTCAGTGACTTCATTAGCTGTGGTTGCTGATGCGTATATGGTTGAATCATCAGCATACATGGACACACATGCTTTGTTTAATGCCAGTGGCAGGTCATTGGTAAAAATACGAAAGAGTAGAGGGCCTAGAGAGCTGCCCTGCGCTACACCACACTTTACATGTTTGACATTAGAGAAGCTTCCATTAATATCATTAATATCAATAATATCAAAGGCTGCACTGAAATCTAACAGCTCCCACAATCTTCCTATTATCAATTTCTTTCAACCAATCATCAGTCATTTGTGCCAGTGCAGAACATGTTGAGTGGCCTTCTCTATAAGCATGCTGAAAGTCTGTTGTTAATTTGTTTACAGAGAAATAGCATTGTATTTGGTCAAACACAATTTTTTCTAACAGCTTGCTAAGAGCTGGCAGCAAGCTTATAGGTCTGCTGTTAAAACCAGTAAAGGCCGCTTTACCACTCTTGGGTAGCAGAATTACTTTGGCTTCCCTCCAGGGCTGAGGACAAAGACTTTCCTCTAGGCTCAGATTAAAGATATGACAGATAGGAGTGGCTATAGAGTCAGCCACCATCCTCTGTAGCTTTCCATCTAAGTTGTCAATGCCAGGAGGTTTATCATTATCGATCGATAACAATAATTGTTCCACACTAACTTTACAGAATTCAAACTTGTAAAGCTTTTCTTTCATTATTTGTTTTTTTATTCATGAATACGATGGCTCACTGTTCGTTGTTGGCATTTCCTGCCTAAGTTTGCCCACTTTGCCAATGAAGTAATCATTAAAATAATTGGCATCATTAAATGGTTTTGTGATGAACAAGCCATGTGATTTGATGAAAGATGGAGTTGATTTTGTCTTTCTGCACATCATTTCATTTAAAATACTCAATTTTTTTCCCATCATTCTTTATATAATTGATTTTGGATTCATAATACAGTTTCTTCTTCTTTTTGTTGAGTTTAGTCACATCATTTCTCAATTTTCAGCCAGTCAGATGTGGACTTATTAGCCACTCCTTTTCCCCTGTCTCTTTCAACCATGCAGTTTATAAATTCCTTATCAATCCATGGAGCCTGAACAGTTCAAACAGTCAGTTTCTTAACAGGTGCATGTTTATCAATAATTGGAAGAAGCCATTTTGTAAATTCATCAAGTGAGCGTCTGGATGCTCCTCGTTAAATCACATCAGACCAACAAATATTTTTAACATCATCCACATAAGAGTCACAGCAAAATCTTTTGTATACACTATTTTAGGCCCAGCTGTTAGAACTTTGGCTTTCCTGGATATAGCCACTATGTTGTGATCACTGCATCCAATGGGTACAGATACAGCTTTAGAACAAAGTTTTACATTATTAGTAAAAATGTGAGCGATACATGTGGATGATCTAGATACTGACTGTTCGCACTTGGTGGCCTATAGCAACACCCCAAAGAAAAGGCTTTAGATGTGCCAAGTGAACCTGCAACCACAACACTTCAATAACATTTGACACAAGATATTCTCTAAGCATTACAGGGATATGCCTCTGAATATATACAGCAACACCTCCCCCATAAGCATTTCTGTCTTTTCTATAGATGTTATATCCTTGTATTGCTACTGCTGTATCATCAAATGAATTATCTAAGTGAGTCTCAGAAATAATATATTAATATTATCTGACGTTAATAAGTTATTGATTTCATGAACCTTATTTCTAAGGCTACATATATTAATCTGGGCTATTTTCAGCCCATTCCTGGGTAGCTTATCAGAAATAATCAAACAAAGCAAAAATATACATTCAGCAGTCCATTAATCAATTGGTGTGTGTGTGTGTGAGGTGTGGTTGAAGCTACAAACCCATTGGCTTGGCTCTCTCATCCCCTCCAGGCTTCTGGGAGGGAGAGTGGACAATGAGCCTGTCATAGCGGATGTAAGCAATGTCCCCACGCACTTTGGCAGCTTTCATGGCTGGGATCACTTCTTTCCTCTTCTGGCGCAGAGCTTCAGGATAGTCCTCGTTGAGGAAGATGTACATTCCTCTCAAGTTCTTGGCTCTTTCCAGAACAGCTGCCTTGTCCTTGAACCTCAGGAACTTGACCACTCTCAGCCTGGGCCTGTCACTTACGCTGGTGGTGGGTTTTCCCTTCCTGTGGGCGCGCTCCACCTCAATCTTCCTGTGGTCCATCTTCAATTTCAAGATAATTTCCCTCACTTTGTCCTCAGACTCCGTCCAGGTCTCATGTGGAGATTCTGCAATTCCGTCCACAACCATGTTGTTCCGCCTTGATTGTCCCTAGAGTCTGATTTATCCGTCATTGTTTTCATGGATTCACATACAGAACGGATGTCCCCTCTCAATGACTTACAGGTTGCTGTCATCTTGCCGTTCTCCTGTTTCAACTCATTGAGCTAACCCTGGGAGAACTGCAAACTGTTCTTCAGGTCCAGGTCCTGGACGTCTGTACAGTATTTGGACAAAACACACAAAACACATGAAGGACAAAAGCTATTTTCTTGTTGTTGTAACAACTGCTTGTAGAACTCTTTTTGTTTGTTTAAAAGATCCTTCACGTGTGATAGAGAGACACCGCTGTCCTCAACAGTACTCCCGTCGGCTCTGGTCTTTGCCATCGTAGCTAGCAACGTAGGTTACGCTGTTACTCCTCACAGTTCCAGACAGGGCAGGTCACAGGGAAGATTGAAAACAACAAACAACAGGGATCTAGACAGCTACAAACCCGGGACAATCCGCTGTCCCAGCCACAATGGCTAAGCCCGTCACAGGCTGCATTCAAGCCATCAAGAAAACCCCGCTAGCTTGATAAAGTTAGCTAGCTACTAAGAACTTTCCAATACACTTTCAAAACAACAAACTTTTTCAAAACAGCAAAACCGAGCCTTTCCTTGTTCTGCGGGTTTCGTGAGGAATCACTCAATAACACTACAATAAAAACCAACAAGGATTAATCGACCAAGCCATTTGTGGATGTATCAACAAGTTGTGTATGATACTGTAAGACACCAAGGAAGTGACCATGTTGTGACTAGTCATAATGAGAGAAGCATCATTCAACTCATGGAATGCTTCTCAAAATGTCATCCAAGTTACATTTTAGGGGTTAGGGGGCTTTGTGAGGGGGAGAAGGAGGGTTGGAGAACGGGAGAGAGAAAGTTTGCACATCTGCTGAAGAAATGCATTGTTGTTGATAATCCTTTGGAAATTGAAAGAGAGATGCAACGTCTCCTAAGAGGGGACGATGCAGTAGACACACAGCTTACCGCCAGGCTCCAGCGTCTGAACCACAGAGAAGTTTGGAGATCGCCACAGGGAGTTCTGAAGATTGAGGCCGAGTGGAAACAAGGTGAATAGGCCACATCTCCAGAAATTGCTGTGTAATATGCAGCAGAAAAAATGCACTTTACGAAGTCCCCCTTCTCATAGCTGCTGCAGCATATGGCAGTTCTGCTTAAATAAACAGAGGCAGTCAGTTGGCGCTTCTGCTCCAGTAATTATAGCTATACTATGATAATTGCAACAATTATTTTTTTTTATTATGATCCTGAAATCTGTGCAATGTTACATAACAGGTGTAAACAATAAGTGTGGTATCACGCTGGCAGGCATCAACACACACACACACACACACACTCACTCACTCACTCACACATATATACACACACAAACAGATGAAGATGCTTAAACGAGCCTCGCACTTAATAAGCTGAGAAACAAACACAAATGAGTCACTTTGCCAATGAGAGGAGAAATAATTGGTCTACTTCCCATTATACTAATAAACAAGCAATAATGACAAAGTTGCCATGCTGATAAGAATCACTCAGTAGGAGGCCATTTCACACTTCTTTTTTCATTCCCCTTCAATGCAATTAGATGTATCTCACAATGTCAAATAACAACAACATACAGAATTCAGTGTGACGCATCTGCATTTATTTGGGTTATTTGGGCGCGGACGTTCCCTAATTGCCCTCTCTGAATTTAGCAACTCGGGCTGCCGTCATTATGGCTGCATTGAAGTCCCAATGAGTGGAATTGTTATCTAAAAGATGGCCCCTTTTTTTCCCTGCTGTGAAACCACATTAGATCCACACAGCTTATTTCCATTCCCCCTGTCGTCTCACTAGAAATGACGCGCAGTGCTTGAAACTGTTTATTTCCAAATTCAGACCTCCTCCGCGGCAGCCATTGGCTTCAATTACCAGTTTTCCTGAGCAGAGCCATCAGGCAGTCTGACACGGAGGTCCAACCTAATTCCCACCTTCTCCAAAGTCAAGAGCATAATGTGCAGATAAAAAAGGTGGAAAATAGCCTGCCGCTCATTAGCATGCAGGGACTGCCTGTTCATTTGCTTGCTGCGAACGAAAGTTCTGACACTCAGCGCCTTCGGCAATATGAGAATAGTCCTCTTCAGACTGCACTGTGTCCTTACTGCAGTGGAAAGGTCATCCGCAAAGGCACTCAGCAACCTGCCTTGCTGCTCTCCACTGATCTGGCTAGGAGGGGGTGACAGGGTTATTGATTCTGGGAGCACATCGTTACCTGAATCAACATATTATTGCCATGTTTCACGCACAGAATTGTTTACAAGTGTCTTTACCACGGGCAAAAGCTTGTGCCGCCAGGGCGCGACCACACTCATTAGTCCATGAGCCAACGATTATGTGTTATCTGATACGCTGCTATCTGGCTTGACTGTTTGACCAGGGACACTGACCTGCATTGGCCCAGGCCCATTACCGCTCCCCTCTCTCTCTTTCCTCCCCTCTGCCCTTTACTCCCTCTCTCTCTCTGCTCCCTATGAATGTATCCATTAGCCTGCCGATGTGTAAATTGTTTTCACCTGCACGGTGGGCAGATGGGGACCAGCGTCTCTGTCGTGATTTCCTATGCATGAGCTTTCTAATCAGTTGGAGAGTAATACGATTCCCCAGCTCCTCGCAGGGAGAAGACAAGCCTCACACACACTTTCATGCACTTGCATACACTTGCACACACACACTCGCACACACACACACACACACACACACACACACACACACACACACACACACACACACACACACACACACACACACACACACACACACACACACACACACACACACACACACACACACACACACACACACACACCCACACACACACACAACACTCATACATGCGCATGGGTGCACGCACGCCACACACTAAACTCACAGACAATCACACACACTAACACTTTCACACACTCACAATCTGCAATCAATATGCATGCTGTGTTGTAGGGATATTGGTGCAGTCGTAGCAGTGATAGGGTTCATTATATGAGCTTGCCTTACATCACTGTGATGGCTTAATACAGAGCAGATCAGAGCAGAGGCTCAGGGCTGATCCTTGCCTCCACTATTCCCAATTTCATTCTAAATTGAAGGATAATTTGACCTCTAAACCCACATTAATACTAAACCCACATAAACACAACCGAGTGTGACCCTGTAGAGTGAGAATGCGAGCGATGGTTCCCTCTCCCTCACACAACAAATAAACACTCTCTAATGCCCTGATGTTGATGTGACATGTGCCCTGGCCTCTTTGCTAGAAGAGGAGGTCAAATGTCCAATGAATCCAGGGATGGATTGTCTCTTTCAATGTGGGTAGAGGTTTCCAGATAATGAGCAGTCCATGTCAATGGATTTGATGCTTTATATCAGTATTGACCTAATTATCGCCATGGTTATATCACCATCATTGTATTACTAATATCAAGTTTCAAGTTTTAATGTCACATGCACAAGTACAGTGAAATGCTTTTCTTGCAGGCTCTAAACCCAACAACGCAGTAATCAACAATGTAATACTAAAAATAGCATACGGTAGAACAAAACACGAGAAATAAAAATAAATAAAAATATTGTTATTTGCTGTTGTCATACTACTACTAAATATTAGTAGCAGTAGCAGTGGCAGTATTAGCAATGCTACTACCAAGGAATACCAGAACATTCCTCATAAATCCATCTGAAGTCCAGAGAGAGAGTAAGGAAGCTGCAGTGAGCCCAGCACCAGCTTAGCATCTGTAATGGGCTCACTCCAGAGCTCTGGCCCATCAAATGACAGATGGTTTACCTGTCCTTTACAGACAGAGAGCTGGTTAACATAGAGGTGCATTTCCACATGCTGCAGCTTTAATGAGTTGACATAGACCTATAACCTCATGCGAGAGCTCAGAAAGGCCCTGGATACCACCCTCGGCCCTGACACCATGGATCTCATCAGCCAGCCCGCCAGCCACATACACACTGGCCTCATCCATTGCCCTCCACACTGACACTGATACTGCTGTCAGCGGTCTGTCACTAAAACACCAGACTTAGTGCCTCATGTCTGAGTGCATGACGATACTCTGCTTCCCCTCTCTCTCTCTCGCTCTAACTCTCAGAGCCTGTGCCAAGGCACCAGAGGACAGAAAGGGAATGGAGAATGAATCCACTCATCAACCTGTGACATCACAAGATCTACATGACCGGAGCAACAAACAAACAAGTGTGTACTGTCCTTCTCCACGAGGCCTTGTTTCAACTATACTGTATCCATTGTCTTCTCAGACAGCACTCGAGACTTTGCTGATGCTTATTCAGATCACCAACAAATGCAACATCATGGTCAATGTAATGCCTGAAGTTGTACATTTTTTAAACATTTTTGTCATTTAGCAGATGCTCTTATCCAGAGCGATTTACAGGAGCAATTAGGGTTGCCTTGCTCAAGGGCACAGACATACAGTGCATTTGGAAAGTATTCAGACCCCTTGACTTTTTCCACATTTTGTTACATTAAAGCCTTATTCTAACATGGGTTAAATTGTTTTTTTCCCCCTCATCAATCTACACACAATACCCCATAATGACGAAGCAAAAACAGTTTTTTATAAAGTTTTGCAAATGTATAAAAAAAAGATTAAACTGAAATATCACATTTACATAAGTATTCAGACCCTTTACTCAGTACTTTGTTGAAGCACCTTTGGCAGTAAATTACAGCCTCAAGTCTTCTTTGGTATGATGCTACAAGCTTGGCACACCTGTATTTGGGGAGTTTCTCCCATTCCTCTCTGCAGATCCTCTCAAGCTCTGTCAAGTTGGATGGGGAGCGTGGCTGCTATTTTTAGGTCTCTCCGGGGATATTCGATCGGGTTCAAGTCCGGCCTCTGGCTGGGCCACTCAAGGACATTCAGAGACTTGTCCCGAAGCCACTTCTGAGTTGTCTTGTCTGTGTGCTTAGGGTCGTTGTCCTGTTGGAAGGTGAACCTTCACCCCTGTCTGAGGTCCTGAGCGCTCTGGAGAAGGTTTTCATCAAGGATCTCTCTGTACTTTACTCCGTTTATCTTTGCCTTGATCCTGACTAGTCTCCCAGTCCCTGCCGCTGAAAAACTTCCCCACAGCATGATGCTGCCATCACCATGCTTCACCGTTGGTTTTCAGGCCAAGGAGTTTAATCTTGGTTTCATCCGACCAGAGAATCTTGTTGTTCATGGTCTGAGAGTCTTTAGGTTCCCTTTGGCAAACTCCAAGCAGGCTGTCATGTGCCTTTTACTGAGGAGTGGCTTCCGTCTGGCCATTCTACCATAAATGCCTGATTGATGGAGTGCTGCAGAGATGGTTGTCCTTCTTGAAGGTTCTCCCATCTACACAGAGGAATTCTAGAGCTCTGTTAGAGTGACCATCGGGTTTTTGGTCACCCCCCGACCACGGCCCTTCTCCCCCAATTGCTCAGTTTGGCCGAGTGGCCAGCTCTAGGAAGAGTCTTGGTGGTTCCAAACTTCTTCCATTTAAGAATGATGGAGGCCACTGTGTTCTTGGGGACCTTCAATGCTGCAGAAATGTTTTGGTACCCTTCCCCAGATCTGTGCCTCAACACAATCCTGTCTCAGGGCTATACGGACAATTTCTTCAACCTCATGGCTTGGTTTTTGCTCTGATATGCACTGTCAACTGTGGGACCTTATATAGACAGGTGTGTGCCTTTCCAAAACATGTCCATTCAATTGAATTTACCACAGGTGGACTCCAATCAAGTTGTAGAAACATCTCAAGGATGATCAATGGAAACAGGATGCATCTGAGCTCAATTTCAAGTCTCATAGCAAAGGGTCTGAATGCTTATGTGAATAAGGTATCTCTGCTTTAACATTTTTATATATTTGCAAAATGTCAAAAAATGTTTTTTGCTTTGTCATTATGGGGTATTGTGTGTAGATTGCTGATTATTTATAGTATATATTTTTTTTAGAAAAAGGCTGTAACGTAACAAATTGTGGAAAGAATCAAGGGGTCTGAATACTTTCCGAAGGCACTATGTATTTCACAAAGTCGGCTCAGAGATTCAAACCAGCAACCTTTCGGTTACTGACCCAACACTCCTAACCGCTAGGCTACCTGTCATCCATAGAACACAGAGATTTGTTTTGTTTTGTAGTAGTCTGTAAATGGTCTACCTTGAATCATTTTTATTCTATTGCATTAATAATGGACACCTTTCACCTTCTTTTCAAAGGTAGGTTACATCCCGGTGACATCTCTTGCTTTTAACAGGGTACTTTCAATTCAGATCAGTTTGGCACAATTAAACTGCTTTACATTAACTCGAGCATGTGACCGACCATGAAGCATGAATTATGCTTCATAATTAGCCTGATGAGATGGCCATTCTACAGCATGCTTTGTTTTCAGATTAGCTTCAAACCACACCAATTCAAAGTGTGTGTGTGTGTGTGTGTGTGTGTGTGTGTGTGTGTGTGTGTGTGTGTGTGTGTGTGTGTGTGTGTGTGTGTGTGTGTGTGTGTGTGTGTGTGTGTGTGTGTGTGTGTGTGTGTGTGTGTGTGTGTGTGTGTGTGTGTGTGTGTGTGTGTGTGTGTGTGTGAGTGAGTGAGGACTACTTCTTACTGCAGATGTCTTCTGGAGTAGTAGGACAATTATAGTCACTGGCAGCGATGACACAGTATCTTGACATTAGACGCTCTGTCTCCAATTCCCTCTTAATCGTCATCCGTGAAGAAAAGCTTTCAGAGAAACTGTATCATCATCCCCCCTCCATGTTACTTTGTTAACTTTGCTGGTCATAAAATTTAGAAGAGGGGCTTTTTTGCACCTTTTTATCCACTTGACAGCACTTAACTAATTCACAGCCTCACACACAAACACTAACAAACACACACAAACGTATACCGCACACTCACATCCAGACACACATAGAAATGTTTATGTATTTCTTTGGATCCACAATGAAATGTTGTAACATACAATTAATTAACAAACGAACTGAATTTGACACCTATGTGATTATTGGCAATAATAAACAAACATATTTGTTGAAGGTGGACAGTTTTTTCACAGACATAACTCCTATCATTATCGAGCAACATTTAATCTTTTTAATATGACTGTGTGAAAATCAAACCATAGCTATGTCAACTTCAAGTGCACAATTGTTGAAACAATGATAAAAGCTTGTGTCAAATCACATTTGCTGATGGCATAAGCCAATTATAGAAACAAGTGACCATTGAATTAGTCCATACCTAGAACTTGAAAGCTTTTATATTCTGATGTAGAATACACTCTGTATGGGGAATCACCTTATTCGCACTTTCAATGGGACTCCCGCCAAACAATGGCCTACCCTTAGACACAGTAGAAATATTAGGTTTATTGAGTATATTATAAATATTAGGTTTATTGAGTACTAAATGCTATTCCTTCCCTTACTATTATTACCATTAGAATATGTCGCTTATTTATTGTTCATCTCAATGTCTTAGTACGTATTCAATGTTTTGAATGAATATTAAATGCAGTTTTAGATCCTTTCTAGGTTTGCCATAATAGCCAACCTTTAAAATATTTCCTTGAACTCTCACCGTTAGATGGACTGGGGGGCTGAATTAACCGCAAACACTGCTTCCATATCCTAGCCATGAATACCTAGGATATGTAAGAATAGCTACAAAATACGATGAGCCCAGCATTACAGAAAGCCCAGCCTTAGCCAACTGTTCCAAGTTTGACACGAGAAAAGAGCTGGGTGTTCATAGAAAATTATTTGGGGAGAATTTCTATAAGCTGTTTATCAAATTATTAACCACCCAGGTGTTTCTTACTGGTTAGCAGCTGAGCTCTGGCTCTGCCAAGCAGGGAAACAAAGGTCTGAAGGAATTATTTGAGATATGCACAGAATATCAATTTAATTTACTGCCGTTAATTCTCATGCAAATGATGACCTCTGTGAAGGCATGTCAATTACCCTACATACTGTATCTATTCTACAAGAAGATGGGCAGGAAGAAAGAGGCCAATAATGAATAATTGCATATATTATAATTAAAATAAAGCCGCATTTTCCCATTAAGCGTCAACTGATAAAACATAACATGCTGGCTTTCCCCCAATATGTATATGACTACTACTGTTAGTATATAGGCCTATTGTGCTGTTTATATTCCACATAGTCTCCCAGGAAAAACAGACATGCATGGTTTTATTTTCAATCATTTCTCTCAGTAAAACTGAAATATGATGGATGGGAATGTATGTTTTGATGTATTGGGATCTTATGGAATATGTAGGCTTATTTACCTCTTGAGACTGCCATGTCACTCAAGATTCAAGAGTCATATAAGAGATTTAACTTAGGTGAAGCACAGACTGGATACTGTATGTACGTCACTAGATAGTATAAGTCAAGATAAAAACATTAGGATGTATTTTTGTTTACATGGATAACCCTTAGGCAGGTTGTTGTTGGCATTGCACAAGTACATGCTGACTGACTATAATTGTCAAAATAGACTCTACATAGGGCTTCTTTCTACTGCAGATAGTGTTTCAAGGTTGCTCATATACAGATGTGAAGTTATAGCTGACTGTACATGATATCAACAGAAACATCCCTTACACTGTTGTAATGTTACAATCTAATCGGAGGATTGATCACTTGATCACAACCTCTGCTGGGCCCCAGCAAAAGAGCTGGGCTCCCGATTGGCGCAGTGGTCTAAGGAACTGCATCTCAGCGCTAGAGGCATCACTACAGACCCTGGTTTGGTTCCAGGCTGTATCACAACTGGCTGTGATTGGGAGTCCCATAGGGCAGCGCACAATTGGCCCAGCGTCGTTAGGGTATGGCCGAGGTAGGACGTCATTGTAAATAAGAATTTGTTCTTAACTGACTTGCCTAGTTAAATAATGGTTAAACAAAATAAAAAAAGAGTGATGTTGCGAGTCTTACTTTCTTTATCACCTCCAAAGTATTGCCTTTCAGCTCTGTGCAGCACAAACAAAGAGCCCGCAACAATGCAATTATACATGCAGAGGCAAACAAGGGGATTTATTCCACAACAAATAGCCTCACAGAGAAATGCTGAATAGTGGCGATTAGCATGTGAAAAGGACAGCAAAACTCCCCAGTTCAACAGCTAAAGAGCAAAGTGATGGGGCTGGAATGGGGAAAATTGCTTGATTAGGCTGGGTTTGCATTTGGAGGGGCTGACAATTACTACTACTGTGGGAGACGTGTCGGTAGCGAGACACAAAACTGATGTACCGCTATTGTAGCATCAGTCAGAACATGACATGACATTAGAGAGCTGTCAACAATGAACTTCTGAAATGCAAAGCAAGATCAGTGGTGATACTGTGGGTAGTGGAGAAAAAGGCAGCCTGCTGCATCAGGACCATGAACAGAGGACAGGGCCAGCTTATCTGTTCACTCATGTATTAGTCACGTATGGCTTCAGCCTCAGACCTTCAACAAAAACATACAGAAGACTGTTATCAAGTTTGGAGGCATGTTCTGTTGGCCTGAAGGGGTTGCGGCCTAAGAAACATGCCCTAGTTATTCTAGTTTCTGAGTCTCTACCTGATATTGATTGAAATCAGAGATGAGATGTAGGCATATGGGGCTTACCCGCTTGTTGAAGCAGCCACATCCTCTGCCCACTTTGACTCTCTGTAGGACTGCAATGACATCAAGCCAGGTCAACACAAATAGGCTATACATCCCTTCGTAGAAAATGGCAGACCTGGGCTCAAATTCTATATGTATTTTTATTTAACTAGGCAAGTCAGTTAAGAACAAATTCATATTTACAATGATGGCCTAGGGACAGTGGGTTAACTGCCTTTTCAAATCAAATCAAATGTTATTTGTCACATACACATGGTTAGCAGATGTTAATGCGAGTGTAGCGAAATGCTTGTGCTTCTAGTTCCGACAGTGCAGTAATAACCAACGAGTAATCTAACCTAACAATTCAGGAGCAGAACAACTGATTTTTACCTTGTCAGCTTGGAGATTTGATCTAGCAACCTTTTGGTTACTGGCCCAACACTCTAACCACTAGGCTACCTGCCACCCCAAGTACTGAGTATTTGTTATTTAAATACTTATCTTATCTTATTAGCTCTGTGTATTTGAGTATTTCCAAATAATGTGGCCTGAATCAACTACTTCTATTGTAAGTATTTGAAAATATTTTCTAATAATTTCCTATAAATAGGCTACTATTTGAAACTATGTTCAAACACTTCATTCAAATACTATTTTCAAATACCTGGGTTAAATGCATGGGAGTTTATTTGAGTCAGTGTATTTGAGTATTTTCAAATATTTTACAAGTGTATTTCCAATGCAAATCAATATATCAGCAGTCTACATATCTCCATGGCTTGTGAAAATTCCTCCATCTCTCACATTTATTATTTTCCATCAGTCATGAGAGTTTCATACCTCACTCTCCCTGTATGTGGCCTATGGTCATTCCCATGTAAAAGGACCCATGAGCATCAACGTGAAGTTCATAGGAGCATATCAAATTGGGTTTCAAATTAAAGCTAAAAGTCTATATTTCTAAGAAATTAAGTCATATATTTTTCTTTATTTTTTCAACCATTTTCCATTAAAAAAATTAGGAATAAGCAAATGAAGGCTTTCATTTCTGGTCAAACAGATGGAAAAGGGGTCTTGGAAAACAAATACCAGAAAAAGGTCTTAAAAGATATTAAAAATACATCAAAATACAATAATGTTGAAGTAAAACCCTGGCCAACTAATATCAACACATATTTCGTTTTGTATAAAATGTTCTG
Organism: Salvelinus alpinus; assembly: GCF_045679555.1. Classification (NCBI taxonomy): domain Eukaryota; kingdom Metazoa; phylum Chordata; class Actinopteri; order Salmoniformes; family Salmonidae; genus Salvelinus; species Salvelinus alpinus. The sequence continues at coordinate 24,936,002 of NC_092110.1, forward strand.
CCTTCTATAAGTTTATTAAACATTGCCTTTTGCCTTGATATTCCGTTACCAAAAACACACATATCTTGAAGATATTTTCTAATTTCTCTCCCTCATGAGTAGGGACGATAATAAAAGTTCACAGAAGTAACAAGGTAGACCTATCAATTAGTTATAGTGTTTTTACTGATATAATTTTGTTTATGAATTGTGAAGTGATTAAATGTCAAAATTCCGTTACCAAATCGATAACGGAATTTCGGAAAATCGTTAATGGAATTTCTTCAATTGAATTGGCTACAATGGGAAATCCTAGTAGTCACAAACCACAGTTGGGACAGCACAGTACAGCACAGTACAGCACAGTAGAGTAGGGTAAAGAAAAGTATAGTTCAGTTCAGTTCAGTTCAGTACAGTACAGTACAGCACAGCACAGTAGAGTACAGTGCAGTAAAGAAAAGTAGAGTATAGTTCAGTAGCGTAATGTACAGTAGAGTTCAGTACAGCAAAGAAAAGTAGAGCATAGTTCAATAGAGTATAGTAGAGTAGAGTTCAGTAAAGAAAAGTAGAGTATAGTACAGTGCCGTAGAGTATAGTACAGTGCACAGTAGAGCACACTAGAGTTGAGTACCCTAATGTCCTGTATTGTAATGTACTGAACTCTACTGTACTGTTCTATACTCTACTGTACTCTACTGTACTGAACTCTATTCTACTGTACTGTGGTGTACTATAATATACTGAGCTCTACTGTGCTGTACGTTGATGTCCAAACTTGTGAAACAAAGACATCTATGATTGGTTCAGATTTGGTCTGGACCAACCAAATTTGGTCTTGTTTGAGGGCAGAGCTCATTAAAATAATAACCAGCATGTAGAATAATACCCAAATAAGCAAAGGAGGATATTGCATATTTATACCTTTGTGTAACTATTTAGGATACATCACCAAGAAGAGAATGACATTCATATACATAATTATGCATGTCTGTGTAGTACAGATCAGGGACTCATGAAGAAATTACGTTACCGGGTGTAAATCCACTTCACATAATGTAGTTCAATAGCCAAAATAGATTTTTTCAAAGTCAATGTGTCATGTCATAGCTGACACCCCATTCTTTCTGCAGACATCTTTGAATTTGAATTCGGAGCAGATTTTTAAAAGTATTTGGGGAAATGTGGACATAAAAACTGAATGAGATTTTACCGAAATCCTGTTACCAAACTTTGGATCTGCACAGTTCTTCCATTAAATGTGTTTTGGTAAAATTTCCACTGTAAATTGTAAAAAAATGGTCATTGTGCAGAGATGTTTTTTGTTTGGTATATATGATTCTCAGCACAATTCTGTCACAGTGGAACAGGTATATGTGGTATAACTTTATGTACTTTACCACTACAATGTAATGCCTGTGCAACTATTATTTGTATTCCAAGTAAAAAAAATATGTATATGAATGTACCGTCCGAAAGCTGATCCTGGACCCGCGTTAAGAGCAAAACATTAGTTCGTTCTCTCTATTTTCCTGCTTTGTCCTTTTACCAGAGCAGAGGGGATCTCTGGGAAGCGGTGCTCATGACAACCAACATAAACAAGTTTCAGTAGCTATATTTATGCGTTGGTTTCACAAAACGGGGTGCCAAACCCAAGGAAAGCTGCTGTCATTGCTTTCTGTGGGGACCAGTACTATGAAATAATTGGATCTATTTAACAAAGCATGGACGAAAGGTAAGACTTGAACTCTTTTCCATTTTGGCACAGGCCCCTTTGATACCACGAGTTAGTTGGAGCTGGGGACTCTCTCGAAACTGCTGCTGCCTCCCGCCATGCTTCATTGCTTGGATAAGTGGCTAGCTAGCTATTTTGTAGGTTGACGCTAGAAAGCAACCATTTATTGAAAAAGATATGGCAGTAAATAATTTTTATAACAATACCTAGCTAGTGTATATTGTTGTCGCTATGCTAGCTAACGTTGACTAACTTAACAGGGGGTTTGCTAGCACTAGCTAGCTAGAGAGTAAGCTGTGTCACTGCGTATGCATGCAATACTGGGTTCATACGAATAAATAAAACATTGCATTCTTACAAGAATTGCTGCAACGTTAGAGAAGCTGACTAATCAGTGGTTTAAGTCGAATTATTAGCTAGCTATCCTGTTGACAGTACGTTAGCTCTGCACTACTATCTGGACCTTTATATGCACACAACTATTGTGGGCATACAGGGGGGATTGGGACACTGCTATAAGAAATATAGTTAATATGGTATCGGGACCAGTGGCAATTTTAGCCCGTAAATCTCGGTGGGGCAAAACATTTTTTAAAGTGGGATGCATGCTAGCAAAGCCACTAAACAATACATGAATAGCACTATAACTGTGACAACAAACTGTTGGGCCTACGTAAAGCTGTCCCAACATCTTACCACTGCTACACCTGGCTATCAGCAGAGCCATGTAGCATTTCGCTACACCCGCAATAACATCTGCTAAACACGTGTATGTGGAAGCCTTGTCTGGCAGCGAAACAGTTAATTCAGCCTCATTTACTGCCTTTTAAAAAAGCATAGCTGATACGGCTGACTTGCTTAAACAAATGTGGTTTCTAATGACAGTTTAGATGTACAAACTATGGAATGGAATAAAGGGAGGACAAGCGGATAAGAGGCAATCCGTAATTTCGATTAAGACATTAATGAGCGAGCTAGAACGGACGTAGTCATATTGACTATATGTCATAACTATTTGTTTAGCACTTTTGAAATGTACAGCGACAGTTCTTACAGTGTTCTCCCTGTACACCAATTCAGAACCGTAGGATAAATAAAGTGGGTAATAAGCAGACAATGAAAGCTCTTACAATTTCTCTAAAACAGGATAGGGATAGCCTCCCTTTTTTTCATTTTTCCCCCTCAATTTTCGCCTAAATGACATACCCAAATCTAACTGCCTGTAGCTCAGGCCCTGAAACAAGGATATGCATATTCTTGGTACCATTTGAAAGGAAACACTTTGAAGTTTGTGGAAATGTGAATTGAATGTAGGAGAATATAACACAATAGATCTGGTAGAAGAAAATACAAAGAAAAAAACAACCAGTGTTTTTTATCACCATCTTTGAAATGCAAGAGAAAGGTCACTGATAGGCTACAGCAAGTCAGAACAGTAGGTGAAATTAAGAGGGGTAAATAGACCAAATTATTAGGGTGAGGCACATGGGCTTCTAACATCTTACTACACAACATACACTTAGTATAACTTTCTTAGCTACAGTATACATATTAACCTGGCATATTACATCATTTATGCAGCAGCATACAATACATTTTTGGACTCACCTTGTTGTACTGTGCTCACTTGAACAGGAAGGTGTTCTGTGGTCATTCGTGGGCATATTTTGTCATCAAAGTCTGACATTTTTCTGGATTTATGGTGCTTTCGAAACAACTGGGAACTCCGGAAATAAACAAGGTCGAATCATGATGACGTCATTGATCTTCAGGTCGTAGGTCTAGAAAGAGTCCGGATTTACAATTCCAAGTTGGATGACCGTTCAAAATGTATTTTCCCAGTCAGAACTAATTTATTCCTGACTTCCCAGTTGTCTTGAACTCACTGAAGTCAAGTTTTCGAAGTTCCAAGTTAACAGTTGTTAGAGCACGGCACAAATTATGCTTCATTGACAGCATGGCCAATGTTGAATGTTTATCATTTTAAACTTGGAAAAGAGCCCCTTAATCCCAGATTTGGGACCACATAGCCACTCCACTGAATAGCAGGCTAGTGATTGCTTTGCAATGCTTGTAGTTAGCCACTGTCACTGATTCCTTCCAAACCACTCATTGTTGAATTTTCGATTTCCAACTTGTTGTGTAATGTTTGTTAGTGGTCGGCCGATTTCAAGTTTTCATAACAATCGGTAATCTGCATTTTTGACGACGATTATGGCCGATTACATTACAATCCACGAGGAGACTGCGTGGCAGGCTGACCACCTGTTACGCGAGTGCAGCAAGGAGCCAAGGTAAGTTGCTAGCTAGCATTAAACTTATCTTATAAAAAGCAATCAATCTTAACATAATCACTAGTTAACTACACAAGGTTGATGATATTACTAGTTTATCTAGCTTGTCCTGCGTTGCATATAATCAATGCAGTGCCTGTTAATTTATCATCGAATCAAGGCCTACTTCGCCAAACGGATTATGATTTAACAAAAGCGCATTCGCAAAAATCACAATCGTTGCACCAATGTACCTAACCATAAACATCAATGCCTTTCTTAAAATCAATACACAAGTATATATTTTTTAAACCTGCATATTTAGTTAAAAGAAATGCATGTTAGCAGGCAATATTAACTAGGGAAATTGTGTCACTTCTCTTGTGTTCAGTGCAAGTAAAGTCAGGGTATATGCAGCTGTTTGGGCCGCCTGGCTCGTCGCGAACTGTGTGAAGACCATTTCTTCCTAACAAAGCCCGTAATTAATTTGCCAGAATTTTACACATAATTATGACATAACATTGAAGGTTGTGCAATGTAATAGAAATATTTAGACTTAGGGTTACCACCCGTTCGATAAAATACGGAACGGTTCCATATTTCACTGAAAGAATAAATGTTTTGTTTTCGAAATTATCGTTTCTGGATTTGACTATATTAATGACCTAAGGCTCGTATTTCTGTGTGTTTATTATAATTAAGTCTATGATTTGATAGAGCAGTCTGACTGAGCGGTGGTAGGCAGCAGCAGGCTCGTAAGCATTCATTCAAACAGCACTTTTTTGCGTTTGCCAGCAACTCTTCGCAGTGCTTGAAGCACAGCGCTGTTTATGACTTCAAGCCTATCAACTCCCGAGATTAGGCTGGCAATACTATAGTGCCTATAAGAACATCCAATAGTCAAAGGTATATGAAATACAAATGGTATAGAGAGAAATAGTCCTATTATTTCTATAATAACTACAACCTAAAACTTCTTAACATGAGTCTTCAATATTCCCAGTTAAAAGGAACCACCAGCTTTCATATGTTCTCATGTTCTGAGCAAGGAATTTAAACGTTAGCTTTTTTACATGGCACATATTGCACTTTTACTTTCTTCTCCAACACTGTTTTTGCATTATTTAAACCAAATTGAAAATGTTTCATTATTTATTTGAGACTAAATTGATTTTATTTATTTATTATATTAAGTTAAAATTAAAGTGTTCATTCAGTATTTATAATTATATATATAAAAATCGGCCGATTAATTGGTATCAGCTTTTTTGGTCCTCCAATAATCGGTAACGGCGGTGAAAAATCTTAATCGGTCGACCTCTAATGTTTATGTCCAATGGCCAATGAGCACCGATACGTTTTATCTATAATTTCTCTTAATTATTTCTCTTCATATGACAAGGATTGAAAAGGATTTGCCAGTAGATTGTCGACTTGATTCATGATGATGACTGCTAGCAAAGATTCTGAAAGTTATGATGTTGACATTATCAATCCAATCAAAGCTACTGTACATATAGCGTGATTTGACGTCATTTTATCTGTGGCCAATGACCTTGAGCCTTCTTGGATGGGGCACTTCTAATGTAACTCTATGGCAGCACCCAAGGGGCTAGAATGTTCAAGCTCTACCCTTAGACTTGGCAGTGACGTAGTTTCCCCATGAGTGACAGAACACTGAGTCAATCACGACGCAGCGCTCCGTATTTTCTGCCGGCTTGCCCCACCACCACAGAAAGCATTTTGGAGCTGCCTTACTCAAGAAAACAAAAAAGAGACCATGTTTGTATCCGGCTTTATTACCTTTTCTCAATAGGGGGTGCTGTTTACACTTTGAAGATTTTTCGTTCCCAGATTAAACTGCCTCGTACTCAATTCTTGCTCGTACAATATGCATATTATTATTACTATTGGATAGAAAACACTCTCTAGTTTCTAAAACCGTTTGAATTATTTCTCTGAGTGAAACAGAACTCATTCTGCAGCTCACTTCCTGTCAAGAAGTGAGATTTCTGAAATTGAGGTCTCTGTTCCAGGGTCGGTTTATAAATTCCCTTATAAGCTATGGGGCTACATGCACTGCATACGCCTTCCCCTAGATGTCAGTAAGCGGTGAGACTTTGAATGGAGCGGATAGCACCATCTGGGGGAGTATAAAACCTCTTGGAACGGAAGTACCGACCTTTTCGACGAGGCGCCTGACGCAGGAGGGAAACCGGCATGGCGTCTTCAAAAGCTTTCGGTTTAGCAGTTCTTTATCTCCGGCTCTGATTTAATTTGTTTTTTGTCTTAAAAACTTCATAAGGTAGTTAATTTAAACCGACTTATAGCAGTTTATAGCAGTTTATTGCGATTTTCTGGAGTTTCTTTGTCAGGCGTTATCACGAGTTGGGCACCTCTCCGGTACATCGGCGTTAGCAGCTAATTTCTACAGGAGTAGAGGACATCTTTCAACCAAAAGACGATTGTTCTGGACAAAGGACCACTTGCCCAAGATTCTGATGGAAGATCATCCAAAAGTAAGAGCTATTTATGATGTTAATTCGTATATCTGTGGAAAGATGTAAAATTATTAGTTCGCCATTGATTTAGGCATGGTCTCGCTGTAACGCACGCTGAATGTCGAGTAACGTTAATTTAAAAAATCTAACACAGCGGTTGCATTAAGAACTAATGTGTCTTTCATTTGCTGTCCAACCTGTATTTTTTTGTCACGTTTACGATTAGTTATCGATTAGATTAGGTGCCTCTCCAAGATGGCGCCGGAGAGATTGCCTGAAATGTTGCTACTAATCACATTGTATAACCACGATTTGTGCTGCTAAATATGCACATTTTCGAACAAAACCTATATGCATTGTGTAATATGATGTTACAGGACTGTCATCTGATGAAGTATATCAAGGTTAGTCAAAAATTATATATCTTTTGCTGGATTGTTACGATCGCTAACCTTTGCTACTGGTAAACGGCTTGTGTTTCCGGCTATTGTGGTAAGCTAATATAATGCTAAATTGTGTTTTCGCTGTAAAACACTTAAACAATCTGAAATATTGGCTGGATTCATAAGATGTTGGTCTTTCATTTGCTGTACGCTGTGTATTTTTCAGAAATGTTTTATGATGAGTATTTCGGTATTTGACGTTGGTCTCTGTAATTATTCTGGCTGCTTCGGCACTATTTCAGATTGCAGCTGCAATGTAGAACTGTGATTTATACCTGAAATATGCACATTTTTCTAAAAAAACATATGCTATACAATAAATATGTTATCAGACTGTCATCTGATGAAGTTGTTTCTTGGTTAGTGGCTATATATATCTTTATTTGGTCGAAATTGTGATAGCTACCTATGCAGGAAAAAAATGGTGGGGAAAAAAAGTTTTGTCTTTTGCTATCGTGGTTAGCTAATAGATTTACATATTGTGTCTTCCCTGTAAAACATTTTGAAAATCAGAAATGATGGCTGGATTCACAAGATGTGTATCTTTCATCTGGTGTCTTGGACTTGTGATTTAATGATATTTAGATGCTAGTATTTACTTGTGACGCTATGCTAGGCTATGCTAGTCAGCTTTTTTACTGTGGGGGGTGCTCCCGGATCCGGGATTGGGACCAATTAGAAGTTAACTGAATGATAGATATATATTTTTTACATTGTTTGCAAACTGATATGTGACACGTATTAATGCCAAAATAACATGTAAAACAGGCTAAAATGCTCAGCCCCACCTGCCCTGAATGACGTGTTGCCACTGATCGGGACACTGCACTGCTATGACAGTTCAGTGTTATGCTTTGTTATGCTTTTGTAAGTTTGTCCAACAATAAACAATGTAGCTACCTAGCTAACAACTTAGCTTGATGTGCATTGTTCATCAAGTCCTTAATCCTAATAACAGTTCAGCCATTATCCACATATTACTTTTTATCTCTAATGTAATGCTGTATTTCCTTTATATGTGCACAGCACACCAACACATCATTCCATGGTAGCTAGGTATAACCTGTGTAGGCATTACATTGTAGTGGTTCTGTAAGTACAGACAGTTATACTACATAGTACCACAGTTATACTACAGTAGTTATTTCACTGGTAGTCACTCTGATATGAATTAGGCCTATACAATGTAAATAGTCATTTTTACTGAAGTTCTAAACTGTTCAGCTATTTATGCGTAACACCAGTGAAAAGACAACATGGTGATAGGCCTACTCCATAGTAACCATTTATTTGCAAGGGTGTCCTTAAATAATAGATATATTTATTGCCTTAAGTTTTCAGATAAAGTGTGCAAAACTCTGTGGTTATCTCAAGGAAATATGTGAGAGAGAAAAACAAGTGAAAATTAGGAACCTTGAGATGTGGAGTGCATAGAAATTAGCATGAAGAACACTATCCTGACCGTGGCCCTCTGCATCAACAGATGGTACGACTGAGACCGTACAGTGTGTCATCTGTCAGTGTAGCCACAGCTGCAGAGTTGGTATTGGGCATTGTTCATTTAAAAGGAGTATGATTCTCTGTAGGCTCAGAAAAATGTATACATACATTTAAAAATTGTGCATTATTGAGATCGAGAGCACATTTTATTGAACTATTTTTATATGATTCAGCAAATATCACTGTACAGTAAATATATGGTTGATGCTCATCCTCTAATTGAGCAATAATGCCCGAGGGGGTGTTGTATATGGCCAATATACCACGGCTAAGGCCTATTCTTAAGCACTATGCAACGCGGAGTGCCTCGATACAGCCCTTAACTGTGGTACATTGGCCATATACCACAAACCCCCGAGGTGCCTTATTGCTATTATAAACAGGTTACCAACTTAATTAGAACAGTAAAAAGTCATTTTTTGTCATACCTGTGGTATACTGTCTGAAATACCACCGCTGTCAGCCAATCAGAATTCAGGGCTTGAACCACCCAGTTTATAATGTCCCTTATGTACTGAAGGCTAGTTAATGTGCGTGCGTGTTCTTGATTTACAAGGCCATTTCACAAGACCATTTTGGGGGGAATTTCTAAAATATGATGCATGCACTTCAATGGCGTTCTTATTCAATTGCCTTAGTATATTGCTCTAATTGCCACAAACACTGTAGGAATATTTACACTAATTTGCTTGATGTAACAATAGTACATATTGTAACACTGCAGTTTATCACCACAGCCAAATGAGCAAGAGAGAAAACAATGAGTGGGTCAGATTATCACTTAAAAGTCAACAACAGTGCTCAACAGCTTAATATCTAACTAAATTGGTTAATTATGACTCGTTAAATTAATTTACCAATATTGAGACAGTGAAGTGCTCCAGAGGTTTATATACCCCCCCTCCCCCTCCAAGCAGTTGCCTTGTTTCTTTTTTATGCTTTGTATTAGTCAGAAATGTTTGTAAACTCAGCAAAAAAAGAAACGTCCTCTCACTGTCAACTGCGTTTATTTTCAGCAAACTTAACATGTGTAAATATTTGTATGAACATAACAAGATTCAACAACTGAGACATAAACTGAACAAGTTCCACAGATATGTGACTAACATAAATGGAATAATGTGTCCCTGAACAAAAGGGGGGTCAAAATAATCAAAAGTAACAGTCAGTATCTGCTGTGGCCACCAGCTGCATTAAATACTGCAGTGCATCTCCTCCTCATGGACTGCACCAGATTTGCCAGTTCTTGCTGTGCAATGTTACCCCACTCTTCCACCAAGGCACCTGCAAGTTCCCGGACATTTTGGGGGGAATGGCCCTAGCCCTCAACGTCCGATCCAACAGGTCCCAGACGTGCTCAATAGGATTGAGATCCGGGCTCTTCGCTGGCCATGGTAGAACACTGACATTCCTGTCTTGCAGGAAATCACGAACAGAACGAGCAGTATGGCTGGTGGCATTGTCATGCTGGAGGGTCATGTCAGGATGAGCCTGCAGGAAGGGTACCACATGAGAGAGGAGGATGTCTTCCCTGTAAAGCACAGTGTTGAGATTGCTTGCAATGACAACAAGCTTAGTCCGATGATGCTGTGACACACCGCCCCAGACCATGACGGACCCTCCACCTCCAAATCGATCCCACTCCAGAGTACAGACCTCGGTGTAACGCTCATTCCTTCGACGATAAACGCGAATCCAACTATCACCCCTACTGAGACAAAACTGTGGGTTTGTGCCCATAGGTGACTTTGTTGCCGGTGAGGAACTGTCCTACAAGCCCTCAGTCCAGCCTCTCTCATCCTATTGCGGACAGTCTGAGCACTGATGGAGGGACTGTGCGTTCCTGGTATAACTCGGTCAGTTGTTGTTGCCATCCTGTACCTGTCCCGCAGGTGTAATGTTCGGCTGTTCCGATCCTGTGCAGGTGTTACACTTGGTCTGCCACTGTGAGGACGATCAGCTGTCTGTCCTGTCTCCCTGTAGCGCTGTCTTAGGCGTCTCGCAGTACGGACATTGCAAGTTATTGCCCTGGTCACATCTGCAGTCCTCATGCCTCCTTGCAGCATGCCTAAGGCATGTTCACGCAGATGAGCAGGGACCCTGGGCATCTTTCTTTTGGTGTTTTTCAGAGTCAGTAGAAAGGCATAACTGTGATCTTAATTGCCTACCGTCTGTAAACTGTTAGTGTCTTAACGACCGTTCCACAGGTGCATGTTCATTAATTGTTTATGATTCATTGAACAAGCATGGGAAAACAGTGTTTAAACCCTTTACAATGAAGATCTGTGAAGTTATTTGGATTTTTACGAATTATCTTTGAAAGACAGGGTCCTGAAAAAGGGACGTTTCTTTTTTTGCTGAGTTTAGTTCATTTGTAAAAACTACTGTGTTTCATTCATCTAGTGTGCTAAGACTTAATTGTTAAGCAGTACACCAACTATGAAAATGTGCCATTTACATTCAGATGTGAACATTTTACTAGACCAATTTGTTGTTTGTATTTTGTAGCAAAATGCAGCCTGTTTTTCCAATGAGCAGAAAACAATACGACCACACACCCTTACAAACGATGCTATCATATATTACTGTAATCATGATAATTTGTGACTTCATTATTATCTTTGAATGTAGAATCAGTGCAAATAGATAAAGTTTATTTAGCAATGTTGATCAACAAAAAGTAGCCTTTTTGTGTGGCAATTGGTATTGTTTTGAAGAAAAGGCCTGGGATGTTAGAGTTCAACCCAGTGCCCTTAACTGCACCATTAGACTGACTGCCCTAATCTCAACTCCAATTAAACAGTCTGGCTACCCAGATAATTGATTAAAAGTGTTTGCAGGCAGAATACATGTGGTGACTGACTTTCTTGTGTTTGGACACTTTGGATCTCACAAGCTCTTATTTCCATGCCTGCCTGTGTTTGCAGAGCATGTTTAATCAGTTTTATCGCACTGAAGAAATATCCTATGTATACAATTACCAAGATAATATGAAATGACGTGCACTATGTGAATTTTTCTGATAGGGACCATATCCTATGATTTTGGATATTGTTGAACTTTGCATTGAGCAACGGTTCAATAGTTAGGATAATTGCTCACTTTGAGAAGGACATTTTCTAAATGAATATTGATCTATTGACCGTGTTTTTCCTGTTTTTCACAGGTTCGATGCTTGAATAGAATTTCCAGATTCATGGCAGCGAGGCGGAAAAAAGGTATTGACGAGGTAACATAGTAATTAAATAATCTCTGGAAATTATAAAATAGTACATTCGAAAATACATCTAGGCCTAACCTTTGATTAGAATAAGTTGACTCATGAATAAAGGAACAGACATGACTTGCGTCTAGGCTATGTTTAATTCTGGCTGTTGTAGTAGTTTTGTTATTGCAGGGTGCCCTATGTTCTGTACAATTTATTTTATATAATGGACGCCTGTTTATATGAATAAACAGTTTAACAGTGTAAAATAGACTTAGGGAAATGTATACCAGATAGTGTATAATATCTGAAGATTTCCCCAAACATATTTTACTCACACAGTATGCTCTTCTCAATGCACATCTTAGCTCTATCAAACTGTTTTTTCAGCTTTGGAACAACAAAGAAAAGTAGACATTATGCCGAGCAAATCTGTAGAGCAGTATACATTTAACTGTGTATATGCAAGGTGTCTAATCGTGGCTTGTTCCTTGGTACAAGCCATGTAGTTCAAGCCCATAGCTGCTTTCCTTCACTTAATGCAGTAATGCTCTTTCAGATGAAATGTCTAAGACATCTCATAATAACTTGGAGCATGCTGTCTAGAGCAGTCACTTGTGACTATGTGCAAACCCCCCCTCAGCTTGGCGATATTGTAATGAGCAAAATGGTACCGTCACTCCATTATGCATACAAGCCATTGCTGGCAGTGTGCATGTCCCTCAGGCTACAGCATTCATTAAGGGAAGCTTACCGGGCTGAAAGCTGGAGACATGTGATAACGGGATATGATTTTCATATTTAATACATTCCTTGGAAGAGCACGCGCGTGCCGCAGATTGATAGAAGAATCAATTGCTACTTTAGTGAAACACTTTCTACTTTGCCCTGCAGCTACCGATGGAATCACTCAGCCAAGAAATGAACTTTTCTTCTTTTTTACCTGCTTTGTGGATCTGCTGGGCAGAGCTGCATGGTTTACAGTGAATGTTATTAAGCAGCTAACTGTTTGGTATTTAAGACTCTTATCAGAAAAGAAACAGAAGCCATGCTTTTTATTATGTTTGGAGGGAGATTTTTTTTTAGCTTTCTCTTCCCCCCTCAGTGCCATAGCAGACAGGAATCGCAACTTGCGCAGAGGATTACTTATAAGATTAAAGTTAAAACATGGATCATGTAACATTCTTCTCAATTAGGGATTTGAAAATAAATATGACCTTGATCCAAATAAACAATGTTTTAACAGAACAAGTGATACTTTTAAAACACTCAGAGTTGTTTTTTGTTTTTGTTTTGAAAAAGCCCTTATATCCAGATTTGCAAGTGTTGCATTTAAGGAGAATAAACTGAATAATACAGGCAGAAAATTGTAAGAGCAGCTGCTTGTGGAGGGTATCCTTGACCATTTGATGCTATTTTGCCAATCTTGTCTAATTGTTAATAGTACTTCATATGGTATTTTGATTATATCCCAATTTAATTATAATACCATGGCCATTGGAATTTGCATAGCTGAAATTGGAAGGGGTGCTGTGACTAGAAACATTTTGCTCTTGAGGATTTTATTTGAGCATAATGATATCAAGTAGCAGTCAATTTTCACTTTAATCCGAGTCACACAATACACTTGCATCCCTAACAAAGGATCTCCAACAATGCCTTGCTATTTATTAGCATTTTGTTATTTGACATTGAGTAACCATGAATCTACCTGTATGCACCTGGTTATTTCCTGTTTTTCAGGGAGATGTATTACATGGCCATCCTCGGGGTGATTCCCCCTTTCCACATGCCAGGGGTTTATACCAACCATCTGTAATCTTCATGGGTCGGCAGACTTCCAGAGAGTCCACGGCTGAAGATGCCACCATAAGTGTACACTTACAAGAAGCCGAGCATCATTCGCCCCAATCATCGCTCACGTGCCTCGGAACACCGGCAAAGTGGCCTTTTGAAGGACTCCAAAGTTTCCAGAGAGGTTGTTGCCGACAGCGGAGCGCGTTTATCAGATGACATTTCAGACTCAAACGATTCCCCCGACGGCTGTAATTTGAGTGACAAACATGAAAGGATGGCGGCAGTGGTTCCATCCAGCTTAACAGCCAGCGCCGGTGTGCCTTTTGGAGGTGATTAACAACCTCCTACACCTCGAGTGACCTTGACGAGGCCTGAGAAGAATAGACTGTCATCCCAGCAGTATCAGCCATATGTCTGACAGGAATTCACCTGCAGAATACACTCGGTAGAGGGTCTGCCCACCAGGACAGCATAAAAAAAGAAGTTGGAGAGAGTCTTGCAAATATCACCGACTCAAACTGACTTGGGAAAATAATCTCAAGATGTGCTAGGTTAGATTACATACTAGAAGATATCCAGACTGTATGTTCTCCATTGTTTCACTGTACTCTATAGTACTTTATTTATTAGCAATTTGATTGAAATGTGTTCTTTTTTAAGAAATTGCTAAAATAATTTGTATTATATTCTAGTAATAATGCTATGTATACACACAGTGATTTAAATAGCCTGTTGTGTATGGGTTTTCAGAGAGGAGTGAACACCTCGGTATATCCAGTTCCAGGGGGGCTGGCAGTGACCTGTCAATCTCCCCGACGGAGTCTGACCTGGCTGAGGTACCAAAGGTGCCACAGAATGTCGTCTATGTAGACGGCCATAGCAGGAGGACAGACAGCCCGCCAGAGGAGTGCTACACCCAGGGACAGGGATCTCCACAGCATCAGCATACACAGTCAAGAATCACTTGACACTCCAGAGCCTAGGAACAGATCTGAACCAAGTAGAGAATCCACGTCTTAAGAAATACCATCGGAGAGGTATGTATGAGTTACATTACGTTGCAAGTTTTGCCTTATACTGGAAATAACGTGAGCTGTCAATTAATTTGATGAAATTCAATTGAGGCAACCCCTTATATCAGCCATCATAACAAACACTGTTCTTTTCATTGTTGATACATTTTGCTACATTTTCTTCCCAGTCTAACTATCTGTTTAATTTGGGCAGTTTATTGTTGAGTGAATTAAACAGAGGGGCAAGCTAAAGCAGCAAAGCTACAGCTCTACTTTAGGATGTTCCAAAGTGGCCAAACTGAATTGGGCTGCATAAGTAGGCTGTACTGGGGATTATGCTCAAGACTGTTGACTTGTGCCACATCTGCAGCTGACAGAGAGGATGATGGGAGTCACGCTCCACGCGACCCACCTCACTCAGTGCAGCTCAACAGCACGGGCCTTAGCCTCAGCCCAACTTATAGGGAGGGTTTAGGACCCGTGACAAACATTATTGCCATAATCCAAGATAATGCTGTAACCAAGCAATTTTCTGCTTGAGAGACCTTAGGAAGTCCGAGTGGAGGAGGATATTTGTGGCTCCATAGAGTGTTCTGGAGGGTGGGCATGTGGACTGGCACTCACACTAAGAAATCCAGCACTTGGTTTCCTCTGATTTTAAGGATCAAGAACATTCATTTTAATGACGTATACTGGGATGGATTTCACTGTGAAGGGGGTGTGCATTTCCGTCCATCAATCCAGACCTTTACTGTCCTCTGAAAAAGTCTGATTGTAGTCTATAGACCTAGCTGTAATATACAGCTTTCCTCTATATGTGTTATGATAGTTCTCAGTATACTGTATGTGTTGGTAGACTAGTAACTGTTGGGGGGGTGAAACTCAAATGTATATGTACAGTATTATAAACAACTGTAGCTTGTAAGTGATTTGGATTTTGCAATGCATTGTGTAGATTCCTCATTGCATAGGCCTTATATTATCTTGTATTTTACAAATGTTTTCCAAGGCCACACAAATACAGGCATTTTTGATAGTCCCAACTATTTTAACATGTATTTTTTATTTTTGTGGCAGATAAATTCATTATTTGGATGGAACATAAATCAAACTAACAAATTATTCTACCCAGAAACTGAACAATTCATGTTTGTGTTTTGGTATTGTGTACTCTATTGAATTGTTCCACTGTGCCCTTTAGAGAATCTGTAGGGAGTTTGCTTGTGGTGGTGGTGATGGGGAGGGGAGAATCTGAGCTCTCCATTGTTAACATGGAGCCCTGTGTATGAGGGGAAAAACAAGGCTTTGATGTAAAGCTCAGAGCAGCCTGTCTCCAGCGCCAGGCCACCTCACTCAACGTCAAGGTCAGAGTTTATATCGCTCTACCCATTCAGCTCACAGGCAGGAAAACAAGCCGTGGCAATTCATTCCATTATTCCATTTTATTTCCTCCTGGGTAAGCGAGTAGAGAACAGAAATACACACTTGGTTTTCTTCAGTACTCCTAATAACGGCTGGAGTCTAGGCTTTCAAACAGGGATGTCGTGTTGTACTCATCAAATCAATGTTTATTCGTCACGTGCACAGGATATTGATGTAAAGGGTAGAGTGAAATGCTTACTTGCAAGCTCTCCTCAATGTATTACAATGGAGCAGTATAATTCTCAGTATTAAAAAATAAGTAATACAAATTAGTTAAAAAAAAAATAGTGACGATTTAAATATGTACACAATAAGAATACAGTGCATTCGGAAAGTATTCAGACCTCTTGACTTTTACCACTTTTGTTACGTTACAGCCTTATTCTAAAAAAACAATAATAGTTTTTTTGCCTCATCAATCTACACACAATACCCCATAATGACAAAGCAAAAACGTGTTTTAAAATTCTTTGCAAATCTTTGCAAATTTATTTAAAAAGTATTCAGACCCTTTACTCTACTTTGTTGAAGAACCTTTGGCAGTGATTACAGCCTCGAGTCTTCTTGGGTATGACGCTACAAGCTTGGCACATCTGTATTTGGGGAGTTTTTCCCGTTCTTCTCTGCAGATCCTCTCAAGCTCTGTCAGGTTGGATGGGGAGTGTCGCTGCACAGCTATTTTCAGGTCTCTCCAGAGATGTTCGATCGGATTCAAGTCTGGATTCTGGCTGGGCCACTCAAGGACATTCAGAGACTTGTCCCAAAGCCACTCCTGCATTGTCTTGGCTGTGTGCTTAGCATCATTGTCCTGTTGGAAGGTGAACCTTTGCCCCAGTCTGAGGTACTGAGCGCTCTGGAGCAGGTTTTCATCAAGGAAATGTTTTGGTACCCTTCCCCAGATCTGTGCCTCGACACAATCCTGTCTCGGAGCTCTACGGACAATTCGTTTGACCTGGCTTGGTTTTTGCTCTGACATGCACTGCCAACTGTGGAACCTTATATAGACAGGTTAGTGCCTTTCCAAATCATGTCGAATCAATTGAATTTACCACCGTTGGACTGCAATAAAGTTATAGAAACATCTCAAGGATGATCAGTGAAAACAGGATGTACCTGATCTCAATTTCAAGTCTCATAGCAAAGGGTCTGAATACTAATGCAAAAAAAGGTATTTCTGTTTATAAATACATTTGCAAACATTTCTTTAAACCTGTTTTCGCTTTATCGTTATGGGGTATTGTGTGTAGTTTGCTGAGGATTTTTATCTATTGAATCAATTTTTAGAAGAAGGCTGTAACGTAACAAAATGTGGGAAAAGTCAACATATACAGTGCCTTCAGAAAGTATTCATACCCCTTGTTCCACATGTTGTATTACAGCCTGATGGATTACATTTCTATTTTTTTCTCATCCATCTACACACAACACCCCATAGTGACAAAGGGAAAACATGTTTTTAGAATTTTTGGCAAATTTATAAAAAATGAAATGCATAAATATTTCATTTACAGAAGTATTCACACTCCTGAGTCAATACTTTGTAGAAGCACCTGTGGCGGCGATTATACCGTTTTCAAAATTCTTCATGCTCTGTCAAATTGGTTGTTGATCATGGCTAGACAACTATTTTCAGGTCTTGCTATAGATTTTACAGTACCAGTAAAAAGTTTGAGCACAGCTATTATTGTAGAATAATAACGAATACATCAAAATAATGAAATGACACATGGAATCATGTAGTAACCAAAAAAGTGTTAAAACAAATCAAAATATATTTTATATTTGAGATTCTTCAAAGTAGCTACCCTTTGCCTTGATGATAGCTTTGCACACTCTTGGCATTCTCTCAACCAGCTTCATGAGGTAGTCACCTGGAATACATTTCAATAAACAGGTGTGCCTTGTTAAAAGTGAATTTGTGGAATTTCTTTCATTAATGCATTTGAGCCAATCAGTTGTGTTGTGACAAGGTAGCACTATTTGGTAAAAGACCAACTCCATATTATGTCAAGAACAGCTCAAGAACACAAAGAGAAACGACAGTCGATCATTACTTTGAGACATGAAGGTCAGTCAATCAAGGAAAATTTCAAGAAGTTTTAATGTTTCTTCAAATGCAGTCTCAAAAACCATCAATCGCTATGATGAAACTGGCTCTCATGAGGACCACCACAGGAAGGAAGAAGGAGAGTGATGGAATGCTGCATCAGATGACCTGGCCTCCACAATCACCTGATCTTAACCCAATTGAGAGGGTTTGGGATGAGTTGGACCGCAGAGTGAAGGAAAAGCAGCCAACAAGTGCTCAGCATATGTGGGAACTCCTTCAAGACTGTTGGAAAAGCATTCCAGGTGAAGCTGGTTGATAGAATGCCAAGATTGTGCAAAGCTGTCATCAAGGCAAAAGGTGTCTACTTTGAAGAATATAAAATATATTTTGATTTGTATAACACATTTTTGGTTACTACATATTTGTTCTTTCATAGTTTTGATTGTTTCCACTATTATTCTACAATGTAGAAAATAGTAAAAATATAGAAAAACCTTTGAAATGAGTAGGTGTGTCCAAACTTTTGACTGGTACTGTATATTAACCTTTATTTAAGCAGGGAGTCCCCATTGAGCCCAGGGTCTCTTTTCACAAAGTATCCCAGCTTATGCAATTTCAAATACAAAACCAGTAAAATACAGCACAACACAAATATTCTGTAATCCATGGCTTCTGGTTGGGGTATGTACGTACAGTCACGGTGGGGACGACGTCCTCGATGCACTTATTGATAAAGCCAGTGACTGATGTGGTTTACTCCTCAATGCCATCGGAAGAATCCCAGAACATGTTCCAGTCTGTGCCAGCAAAACAGTCCTGTAGTTTAGCATCTGCTTCATCTGACCACTTTTTTATAGACCGAGTCTCTGGTGCTTCCTGCTTTAATTCTGGCTTGTAAGCAGGAATCAGGAGGATAGAGTTGTGGTCGGATTGACTACCCTACCCTAATCAAATGGCTACCCTATTTGCATTGTGTGCCCCCCCAACCCCTTTTTTTATGCTGCTGCTACTCTCTGTTTATCATATATGCATAGTCACTTTAACTATACATTCATGTACATACTACCTCATTTGGGCCGACCAACCAGTGCTCCCGCACATTGGCTAACCAGGCTATCTGCATTGTGTCCCGCCACCCACCACCCGCCAAGCCCTCTTTTACGCTAATGCTACTTTCTGTTCATCATAGATGCATAGTCACTTTAACCATATCTACATGTACATACTACCTCAATCAGCCTGACTAACCGGTGTCTGTATGTAGTTTTGCTACAGTATATAGCCTGTCTTTTTACTGGTGTTTTATTTCTTTACTTACCTATTGTTCACCTAATACCTTTTTTGCACTAGTGGTTAGAGCCTGTAAGTAAGCATTTCACTGTAAAGTCTACACCTGTTCTATTCGGTGCACGTGACAATCTTTGATTTGATTTGAAAAATTACATTCCTTAGTAAGAAAGTCCCCAATCAATATTTTAAATTCTCCTAGCGGCACAGTATATACTGTTCTTGTGGTGTCAGGTCAGGTCACAGTTATTGTGTGTTCTTACTTACAACAGTTTATTGTTATATTTATTGTAGTGTTATTTGCTCCACCAGGTCAAAACCATTGATACAACTAGTAGTATTTTCCATTTTCTTTGTGTGTGAAAAGAAATACCCTGAAAGACACCAATCACTCATGTGAGACCATTACATGCGGGAAATCATGGTTAAATATCCACTGTATGCAGTGTAATATTGCTCCCAAGAGTCTGACTCTTTCATCCCTACTAACAATGCACTCATGATGATGTCGAGACTCCAAGACACACACAGCCACACCAAACGTGTGGTTTGAGACCTCGCGATGAAGCTCTCACAACAATATGGAGAGGTTTGGTGCACACAACAATTCTCTTTTCTTTTGTAAAAAGGTCCCTTTTTTGAAGAGCACTGACAAATAACGTGGAGAGAAAGATGATAACTATGCCCAAGCTACTTCAGTTGCATTGAAGAGGACTTAGTGCAGATGGATGGTGCACTACAGAATGTCATGGATATAATTCAAGCTGCCAGCTTAATCAGGATGTTACCAGGAAACAACCTGCAAAAAGGAAGGAGCAATTGTTTGCTGACCCCTAACCCCAAAGCCCATTATAGATTGTCATAAATTATTTTTGCCCCTTTTATGTTGGGTGGCTCAGGATTTCTGCTGGGGTTTCTGGGGAATTCAATGAGGGACACCCAGAGCTTAATGCTCAGGAAAGAAATGGATTCCCAAAATCCACATGCATTAGGCACCCTTTTCTCATAACCTCACATGGACAGATTAAAGTGTAAATCTCCCACCAAAATAAATCATCTTTGGGTAATTTCTTGATGGCACTCGGGGGTTGGGCTATGTTAGCTGTCCGAATTTGGTTGAAACTGGTATTTTTTATAATAGTTTTATGAGTCTGTGTTTTTTCTAGGCCCTAAAGTAGATTTTTAGGCAGCCACCTTGTGTCATAGTGGTATGACTTTTATGTAAGTTATGAACCAGTTTTGCTCTGTTTATAAACCCCTCTGTTTGTTTATTAGTTGACATTTTAATGTTTCCAGTGCTGAGGCACTTTATTTTCCTGCCTGGTACTCTGCATAAATTGACATTGAATTGAATGGTTGGTTAATTGGTTAACATTGGTTAACATGTCAATCAATTCAAATGCTACCATAGTACCTTGATCTCTTACACATACAGTGGGGCAAAAAAGTATTTAGTCAGCCACCAATTGTGCAAGTTCTCCCACTTAAAAAGATGAGAGAGGCCTGTAATTTTCATCATAGGTACAATTCAACTATGACAGACAAAGTTAGAAAGGAAAATCCAGAAAATCACATTGTAGGATTTTTTATGAATTTATTTGCAAATTATGGTGGAAAATAAGTATTTAGTCAATAACAAAAGTTTATCTCAATACTTTGTTATATACCCTTTGTTGGCAATGACAGAGGTCAAACGTTTTCTGTAAGTCTTCACAAGGTTTTCACACACTGTTGCTGGTATTTTGGCCCATTCCTCCATGCAGATCTCCTCTAGAGCAGTGATGTTTTGGGGCTGTTGCTAGGCAACACGGACTTTCAACTCCCTCCAAAGATTTTCTATGGGGTTGAGATCTGGAGACTGGCTAGGCCACTCCAGGACCTTGAAATGCTTCTTACGAAGCCACTCCTTCGTTGCCCGGGCGGTGTGTTTGGGATCATTGTCATGCTGAAAGACCCAGCCACGTTTCATCTTCAATGCCCTTGCTGATGGAAGGAGGTTTTCACTCAAAATCTCACGATACATGGCCCCATTCATTCTTTCCTTTACATGGATCAGTCGTCCTAGTCCCTTTGCAGAAAAACAGCCCCAAAGCATGATGTTTCCACCCCCATGCTTCACAGTAGCTATGGTGTTCTTTGGATGCAACTCAGCATTCTTTGTCCTCCAAACACGACGAGTTGAGTTTTTACCAAAAAGTTCTATTTTGGTTTCATCTGACCATATGACATTCTCCCAATCTTCTTCTGGATCATCCAAATGCTCTCTAGCAAACTTCAGACGGGCCTGGACATGTACTGGCTTAAGCAGGGGGACACGTCTGGCACTGCAGAATTTGAGTCCCTGGCAGCGTAGTGTGTTACTGATGGTAGGCTTTGTTACTTTGGTCCCAGCTCTCTGCAGGTCATTCACTAGGTCCCCCCGTGTGGTTCTGGGATTTTTGCTCACCGTTCTTGTGATAATTTTGACCCCACGGGGTGAGATCTTGCGTGGAGCCCCAGATCGAGGGAGATTATCAGTGGTCTTCTATATCTTCCATTTCCTAATAATTGCTCCCACAGTTGATTTCTTCAAACCAAGCTGCTTACCTATTGCAGATTCAGTCTTCCCAGCCTGGTGCAGGTCTACAATTTTGTTTCTGGTGTCCTTTGACAGCTCTTTGGTCTTGGTCATAGTGGAGTTTGGAGTGTGACTGTTTGAGGTTGTGGACAGGTGTCTTTTATACTGATAACAAGTTCAAACAGGTGCCATTAATACAGGTAACGAGTGGAGGACAGAGGAGCCTCTTAAAGAAGAAGTTACAGGTCTGTGAGAGCCAGAAATCTTGCTTGTTTGTAGGTGACCAAATACTTATTTTCCACCATAATTTGCAAATAAATTCATTAAAAATCCTACAATGTGATTTTCTGGATTTTTTTTCTCATTTTGTCTGTCATAGTTGAAGTGTACCTATGATGAAAATTACAGGCCTCTCTCATCTTTTTAAGTGGGAGAACTTGCACAATTGGTGGCTGACTAAATACTTTTTTGCCCCACTGTACATTAGGACATTCCTGTAACACCTACACCTCAAGTACAAGCATACCTTGAGTACCAAATTGAAATCAAATTAACTGAAAAAATCTGTGAAATCCATCAGCCACTTTTGTCTCTGTGTGTTCATTTGACCTATGTGTTATTTTAGGCTGTCAATCCAGGTGTTCTTCCTTCTACTGGAGAGCATCGAAGAACTATTCCACAGAAGATAAAGAAATGTGTACTGGGTCTCATTAGTTGGTGATAGCAAACGTAAAAAAGTGGTCAGGTAAGCTGTTTCCTTCATTAGAAATTATATTGGTCTTAAGTTTGGCTGCAATTCTTTTCATTATCAACCAGTGTTTGTGGAGCTGGAGGAAAATGTATTATCCTGCCGCCAAGGGCTCTCACTTTTAAATTAAGTGTCATTCATTTAAGTGTCATTGCAGCACATCTTGGTTTCTAAGGGTTTTTGAAAGACTGGATTGTCATAATAACCACACTTTGCAGCTGAATCATGGTTGTTCTAGCTTTTGAGAGTCAGGTAAATTCAACGGCTATGTGGCATTTGGAACTAAAGTGACCACTTGTCTTGTGATGTTCCATTTGTGTACACTATAAAGATCTAAAAACATGTGTCAATAAGTGTTTGCCATCGAAAGCAGGAAAGGGAATAACATCTTGTCCAATTATGTCCTTTTTGCCAGATTGATCAGAACTACTGTCACCTAGTTGTCAGCTTGTGAGTTGTGAGTGTTAGTTCTGCCATGGCCTTTGCCATGTGTTTACTGTGTGTGGTGTGGCTCATCCCTACTGTGGAGTGTACTGAGAACAGCTGCTGTGCTCTATACCCCTGACCTTTTGGGCTGCTGGACTGAGCCCCGGGGTCATGGCGATGGCTCACTCCGCTCTATCTGTTCGGCAGCCTTTGTAACGCCAGGGAAGGCTTGAATGGAGAGGACCTTGATACATGTGGAGCAGTCGTCCTTCACCAGCTTCAGAGGTTGTCAAAGACCACGTCAAAGGGTTGGTTGCCTGTTACCTGAAGAGATAGTTAGCTTTAACTTATTGACCACCGAGCCCAAGAAAATAAGGTAAGGCTTCTGTGAACTCTGCACCAGATATGTGCAATAATATGCAAATATGTGCAATAAGATCACAGGTAGAAAACTGTTTTAATTGGTCTTGCTGTTTCAGGGTCCCTCAGTGTTATATTTGCTAAATCTTGCAACTAGCCTGAGTGAGTCAAGATGGGGATATTTTGAACTCTCTGTTCCTGTAATAAATGTGAGCTATAATTGAGTCATTCAGACCAGAGATATCAGTGCTCTACAAGTGACCGAGTTCAATAGACCAATCTTACCGTCGAAATGAAAAGTGAACTGATTCAAAGAGGAATTCCAGACAAAGAGCAGATTAGTTCCTGTGTGTTTTTCTTGGTAGTTAGAGTGGAGTTTAGATGTCGGGGGTGAGAACACATTTAGAACAGGTTGAGATTGGATCGAATGGCCGTGAACTGGCCTCCATCCTCCACAAATGTAACGGAAATTTGTGTAACCTCCAGCAGAAGCCTAACTCTGTGTGTGTGAATGTGATGAGCAAATTAAACTCTATCTGTGACTTTGGTTTCTTTTGATAATCAGGAGCTCCACATTGAACCATAGCTCCAAGCTCTGCTATGGTCTGCTAAATAAAGTATCCTGATATGTTTTATACCCTACTGTGGTCGCTTGACTTTTTCTCAGTATGTAGCCAACTTATGTGTCGTTAGGTTAACTTCCATTCACAAATATCAGTTAAGTTCCAATTCTTGTCAATATATCAAGATGTCAAACTATACCACTTTTTATTTGTGTGTACCATGTGTTTTTCTTTCCATCTACAAGGTTTTTCACCATACATGCATGAATGAGCAAAAAACATGAAGAACATGATGGTTTGTGAAGTGTTTACAGTATATAGATAAGACAGTATAAGTACATTTTCTCACTGTAAGGAAAGATGTTTATGTTGTATCTTACTATGTTACATATCCATTCAGACGACAGGCCTGTGTTCCTCACGATGCTGTGTGTCTCCACCCCTGTCCTCCACACTGCAGCTCCTGTCTCCCACCTGACGCTGCTCCTCTGTGGGATCCCTGGTTCAAGCACACCCTTCTGCTGAAGGACCACCATGTCCTCACCACCGAGCGCCTCGTCCAGCTGTTCACTCCACTGCTACTGCCGCACAATGCCTCCTATAGCACCACGGTATGCATCTCACAATACACTAGTACAGTTTCTGTTACATACAGTACAGACTCCAGGGGGTTGAATCCCAGTTTTTTTCCACTTCTGGCTTGTTACTGAAGCAGTCATCATGCACTGCAAGCACATAGGGCTCTAAAGTGCTACCGATTTGGTTGCATATGCTCTAAAAATGTTGTTTTGCGACCTGGAATTTTTATTTGGGAGCACCAGTGCCCTAAAGACAAAAGCGAGCGCATATTCGTTAGCATCATGGTTGTACGGAAGAGTATTAGGGCCAAGTGATGAAAAAAAGGGATAGGTGGTGGTACCAGTTTTTAGGTTTTTTGCACGTATAGTACTTTGAAAACTTGAAATACAAGGATAAAGTTGAAACTGAGAATAAAGTTACAATTAATGGTTACTGAGCCTGTAATCAAATCCACAAATGCTGATGCTCCAGATACTCAACTAGTCTAAAGAAGGCCAGTGTTATTGCTTCTTTAATCAGAACAACAATTTTCAGCTGTGCTAACATAATTGCAAAAGGGTTTTCTAATGATCAATTTGCCTTTTAAAATGATAAGCTTGGATTAGCTAACACAACGTGCCATTGGAACACAGGAGTGATGGTTGCTGATAATGGGCCTCTGTACACCTATGTAGATATTCCATAAAAAAATCTGCCGTTTCCAGCTACAATAGTCATTTACAACATTAACAATGTCTACACTGTATTTCTGATCAAATTTATGTTATTTTAATGTACAAAATATTTGCTTTTATTTAAAAAACAAGGACATTTCTAAGTGATATATATAGGCCATATCTCAATCGATAGAAGTAAAGAATTCTGGTACTCCTACATTTTATACGTTAGGACACCATTGCTACCAATGAAAAGGTTCATTTAGAGCCCTGCAAGCACATGTCATGCATTACAAGGATATCTTTAAAAAATTTAGCGACACATACAGTGTTAAACCTCAGACAACACGATATCAGGGGCTTTCGTATGTTAGTTGTCTTTCAAAGATAGCAGCCATTGTATGGACAATCGGTGTTAAGAAGGCGATCGCACTTTGGGCCTCTTTGTCTCTGTGGGTGTGAAACATAGTGATTCCCATTCATCAGATTACTACACAGGGTGACCTTGACCGAAGGGAGACTCTGACCCATGCACTAATCGCAAATAACAGGCTCTGCCCAGACTCCTTTCATCCTGTGGCTTATTCTCCTGAAAACACAGGCCTTTAATTTGTTATTAGCTGAAGTATTGCTGTGGCCTAGGCCCGTGTGAATGAGGCAGGCATTAGACCTTCTTCACAACCGAGGCGGGAGTCTTTGAAAGTCGCTACTCATTGACCTTGCAACAGAGTATGCCTAATTAAACGGCCGATGAAATTACAGTGACTATTCACCAGGCCCACAGAGGCTGAAATATCGAGATAAGAGCATCTCATCTTCCTTCCTGAATCGTCTCTGTTACTTTCTTTGTTTGTGTGCTTAGGGTTTTCATTGTAACTGAGACACATGTAACTGTATCACAAACCAAATCAATGTGTAGGTCTATACAGATTAATCTCTTAACATTTGATGAAGGAGTGGGAAATATTTGGTCTTCACAACAAAGGATAAGTTTATTTCTTGTAATATAATCAGTTTTGAAAAATAACTATCTTATTTGTATTAAATTTCCTGGCTCTTGAAAATATGAACTGACAAAGAGAAGGGAGGTGCCGCCATCCTGATCATCATGTCCAAGTGCACCAGGAAGAGCTTGAGTCTCTCTCTCTCTCTCTCTCTCTTTTTCTCTCTTTTTCTCTCTCTCTCTGAACAGTAAACATTACACTTACAAAAGTTCCAAAATAATAAAGACATTTCAAATGTCATATTATGTGTGTATATATGCACAGTGTGGTAATGATGTGCAAATAGTCTCTCTCTCGCTCTCTCTCTTTCTCTCTCTCTCACAAACACACACAGCAGCTTATTCTCCTTCACTCTCATACACGAGAGCAAACTGAATTTCTATTCACGTCTTGCCACACAGCCTTCACCACTCTAACAAACGGGAGCATGCAGCTCGCATGCACACTCGGAGGCCCTTTGAGTATTCAAGGGCCAACAGTTGCATTCATTGATATTTAAAATGCAGTGGTTTGGGTTTGTGAGAGCTCTCTCTGCTCCGTGGTACATTTGACTATATTTAAAAAGAGAAATATCAGGAATAGGGATCAGGACATTTTTGATTGTCAGTGTTGAAGAGGAGATCAGATTGGAGTTGGTGTTTGTTCCCCTCTCAGGATATGAAAGCCTGTACACACTGTCAGTCTCCCAATGACCTGCCTATAACAACTAATATTGTACATGTACTTAAAGTTTGTCTGTGTCTAAAATCCTCCTGATCATCCCCTTCATATTAGTGCTCATTAAAAGTTGTGAACAGCCTCTGAGCTGAGAGGCAGCCTTTGAAGACAAGAGAGGGCCTATCTCTCAGATGATGATGGCTGGTTTGATACGGTGAAAGGAATCTGTATGTCATCACGCAGTATCCTCGTCTCCCAGGAGATAAGTGGAGAGGAAGGAAGAGAGCAGTTTGTCTCTATCCTCTGCCAAGTGGAGATATCTTAACGTATTTCACATTAATGTGAGGATGATTGCATTCTTTAGGCGCTTGTCTAATCTCATGGGAGGGGGAGAGAGAGAGAGCTGTGCAGTGCTCTGTCAGGATGTGTGCAGTGCTCTGTACCACAGCCAGGCCTGGTAGATTACTTGTTTAATTGGTAGTAGTTCAATTTGACTCTCCCTTCACAATGTGGAAGCAATTAGAATGTGGTTTTAATTTGCCATGGTTGCAGGCCAAAGTGCTGCTGAGGACACTTTTGTCCCGTTCCAGTGAGGAGTGCCCCTCGGTGGAGGTGGCGCGTGAGTCGTCATCCTGTGGCCTTCCCTCATTCCCCTACGACAGTGCTGTGGAGGTCCGCACAGTCAGACCTGCTCAGGAGCACCGCGCCGCAGGAATGCAAGGTCATTATTGTTCTCTCCCCATGTCTGGCTGGCCACTTGGTACAGTAACTCATGTGCTAGTCCAAGTAGTGATGCATCACTCTCCAGGTTATGATAGTGAACTGTGTAACCAGTCAAGACTAAAACTAATGAGGGAAGTTGGGAGTATGACCCTGTCTAATGATGCCTGTGTTTTTAGACTAGAACTATTTCAATCAGAAGCAATTTGCAGATGTTGCAAGTTTAGTTTTCACAACATCACAAACAGAAAAAAGTCAGTAATTGCCCAGCGAGACATAGAGGGTCGGGATGTGAGCAATGGTAGAATGGTGCCATTTCTGTTAAGTATGAGCAATCGCTATACTGAAATTAAACTTCCCTCATATGACAAAGAATCACAACACTTTTAACGTAGGCCTCTTTCTGAATCCCTGGCAGCCTGTCTTCATAGGGCCCTCTATTAAGACAAAGGGAAACCCAGAGTCCCAGCCTCCCCCTGTCTCTGAGCTCTGTGTGGGGCTCCCTTTCTTACAGGACTACAAAGTGGTGAAGAGGACAGCCAGGACGAGAGCCCCGTGGAAAGTATTCCTATTGGAGGTAAAAAGGCAGTGCTGAGCCCTGCATTCAGAGTTCTTGTGTGGCGTTTGTTTTGCTCTCACAGCCGCTGATAATGGGCTCTTTTAAATGGATGGCTGTGGCAGGATGATCAAGGTCAAACTGGGGTTAGAGTCCCACCTGAAGAGCTGTGCAATTCCTCTAATTATCTTGGAGAAACAGTGCATGTTTTCAGCCGGCCAGAGCAGAGGCGTGGCCAAATTGATCATTCACACCCATATAATGCAGCGGTTCCATTGTCAGGACACCGGGGTGTAGCTAGAGATCGGCCATTGGTTCTCATTATCTTCTAAACAATGCTATGCAGCAGCATACTTGAAAAGGCGAGATGTGAAGGTATGCTGAAAGCGGCCTGGGTTCCAGTTCACACCAGAATCTCAGAAACACTTGGCTAGCATAGATTTCATACTGAGCATTTCATCTGTGAGCATCTCCAAGGGCGCAAGCCCACAGAACCAGTCCAGAGCCACTGCTGGGCAACAGTGAGTGTTGTCTATCTGTTACCACACACTGTCAGCACAAACGGAAGGTAATGAGTTAAGAATGTGTGGCTGTATATGCTTAAAGTGACATGCATTTGTTATTTCTACAGACAAAACAACTACAATGGACAGATACTTAGATATACAGTGCCTTCGGAAAGTATTCAGACCCCTTGACTTTTTCCACATTTTGTTACGTTACAGCCTTATTCTAGAAGGGATTAAATAAATAAAAAAATACTCATCAATCTACACACAATACCCCATAATGACAAAGCGAAACAGGTTTTTAGATTTTTTTGCAAAAGTATTAAAAATAAAAAACTGAAATGTCTTATTTAAATAAGTATTCAAACCCTTTTGCTATGAGACTCGAAATTGAGGTCAGGTGCCTCCTGTTTCCATTGATCATCCTTGAAATGTTTCTACAACTTGATTTGAGTCCACCTGTGGTAAATTCAATTGATTGGACATGATTTGGAAAGGCACACACCTGTCTATATAAGGTCCCACAGTTGACAGTGCATGTCAGAGCAAAAACCAAGCCATGAGGTCAAAGGAATTGTCCGGAGAGCACAGATCTGCGGAGGGACAGATCTGGGAAGGGTACCAAAAAATGTCTGCAGCATTTAAGGTCCCCAAGAACACAGTGGCTTCCATCATCCTTAAATGGAAGAAGTTTGGAACCACCAAGACTCTTCCTAGAGTTGGCCACCCGACCAAACTGAACAATTGGGGGAGAAGGGCCTTGGTCAGGGAGGTGTTGTCACTCTGACAGAGCTCTTGAGTTCCTCTGTGGAGATAGGAGAACCTTCCTGAAAGACAACCATCTCTGCAGCACTCCACCAATCAGGCCTTTATGGTAGAGTGGCCAGACGGAAGCCACTCAGTAAAAGGCACATGACAGCCAGCTTGGAGTTTGCCAAAAGGCACCTAAAGGACTCTGACTATGAGAAACAAGATTCTCTGCTCTGATGAAATCGAGATTGAACTCGTTGGCCTTAATGCCAAGCGTCCCGTCTGGAAGAAACCTGGCACCATCCCTACGGTGAAGCATGGTGGTGGCAGCATCATGCTGTGGGGATGTTTTTCTGCGGCAGGGACTGGGAGACTAGTCTGGATCAAGGGAAAGATGAATTGAATAAAGTACAGAGCGATCCTTGATGAAAACCTGCCCCAGAGCGCCCAGGACGTCAGACTGGGGCAAAGGTTCACCTTCCAACAGGACAACGACCCTAAGTACACAGTCAAGACAACGCAGGAGTGGCTTTGGGACAAGTCTCTGAATGCCCGGACTTGAACTTGATCAAACATCTTTGGAGAGACATGAAAATAGCTGTGTACTGACGCTCCCCATCCAACCTGACAGAGCTTGAGAGGATCTACAAAGAAGAATGGGAGAAACTCCCCAAATACAGGTGTGCCAAGCTTGTTGAAGCCGCCTCAAGTCTTCTTGGGTCTGCTGCTACAAAGTACTGAGTAAAGGGTCTGAATACTTATGTAAATGTGTTAAAACATTTTTTTTTTATACATTTGCAAAAATGTCAACCTGTTTTTGCTTTGTTATTTTGGGGTATTGTGTGTAGATTGATGTGGAGAGATTAAAAATGATTGAATCCATTTTAGAATAAGGCTGTAACGTAACAAAATGTGGAAAAGGTCATAGGGTCTGAATACTTTCCGAATGCACTGTATTTGTAACATAAATGTTACATTGTTTAATCAATTCTGTAAGGCCAAACATTCATTTGTTGCCCACAGAGTCCAAAGTATTCGATCATTAGCCAACTTTTGACATTCCTAGCCTGAAACTGTGATTAAAACAACTATATTACCATTACCATTACCATGGTGGACAAATTTTACGACCTTTCAGCTTCTCTATTGATTTTAAAGCCTGTGTAGTTGTCAAATATGATACCTAATCCACTGTATATGGAAGTAGTTAGTGTTTTATTTAAAGAAAATCAATCAATCTCTTCTGAGTAGGGGGGCCTGCCAACCTGATACAGCAATAATATGGAGGGTGAATATGGTGTCGTGGAAACTGTTTCTCCTCTTGGCGTGCCCATGTACACTACTTACATACACAGTTTAGCCTGCCCTGCTCTGAAGACCCAAAGAGCCAGCCATCGGTGCGTGTTGTCTCATCAAACACACAGCCTCTGAAAGTTGGAAACTTGGGTCTTGAGTCAATATTTAAGTGGGGCATTTTGTGTTTTTTGAACAGAGACGACAAAAGCATATCAGCTGCTTAAACAGTCTGCCACGCAGGAGAGGCAGCAGAGCTCTGGAGACGAGGAGGAGGATCTGTCAGATAAGGGGAATCGTCGCCCATACCACCCCACACTACTACTCCACTGTGGCCTAATCATCGGTCAACACTGACCATATGGCTCACCGTCCCGTAAAGAATTGTTACTAGTGTCGTATAGAGAATATACCCACCGTGTGTACAGATTTTTTCGAGTAAGTCAAAGGACACAGCTTTCATCTGTGCTTTTCCTCTTCATCCATTTTCATATACAGTACCAGTCAGAAGTTTGGACACACCTACTCATTCAAGGGTTTTTCTTTATTTTTACTATTTTCTGCACTGTAGAATAAGAGTGAAGACATCAAAACTATGAAATAACACTTGGAATCATGTAGTAACCAAAAAAGTGTTTAACAAATTCAAATATTTCTTCAAAATTGCCACCCGTTGCCTTGATGACAGCTTTGCACAATCTTGGCAACCCTCAATTGGGTTGAGGTTGGGTGATTGTGGAGGCCAGGTCATCTGATGCAGCACTCCATCACTCTCCTTCTTGGTCAAATAGCCCTTACACAGCCTGGAGGTGTGTTTTGGGTCATTGTGCTGTTGAAAAATGTCTTATAGTCCCACTAAGCGCAAACCAGATGGGATGGTGTGTCGCTGAAGAATTCTGTGTTAGCCATGCTGGTTAAGTATGCCTTCAATTCTAAATAGATCACTGACAGTGTCACCAGCAAAGCTCACACATTCTCCGTGCTTCACGGCGGGAACCACATATGCAGAGATAACCCGTTCACCTATTCTGCGTTTCACAAAGACACGGCGGTTGGAACCAACAATCTCAAATTTGGACTCATCAGATCAAAGGACATATTTCCACCGGTCTAATGTCCATTGCTCGTGTTTCTTGAACCAAGCAAGTCTCTTCTTCCTATTGGTGTCCTTTTAGTAGTGGTTTCGTTGCAGCAATTTGACCATGAAGGCCTGATTCACGCAGTCTCCTCTGAACAGTTGATGTTGAGATGTCTTTGTTACTTGAACTTTGTGAAGTATTTATTTGGGCTGCAATCTGAAGTGCAGTTAACTCTAATGAACATATCCTCTGCAGCAGAAGTAACTCTGGGTCTTCCTTTCCTGTGGCGGTCCTCATGAGAGCAGGTTTCATCATAGCGCTTGATGGTTTTTGCGACTGCACTTGAAGAAACTTTAAAAGTTCTTGAAATCTTCCAGATTGACTGACCTTCATGTCTTAAAGTAATGATGGACTGTTCTCTTTGCTTATTTGAGCTGTTCTTGCCATAATATGGACTTGGTCTTTTCCCAAATATGGCTAGCTTCTGTATACCACCCCTACCATGTCACAACACAACTGATTGGCTCAAACGCATTTTGATGGAAACAATTTCCCCAAATGAACTTTTAACAAGGCACACCTGTTAATTGAAATACCTTCCAGGTGACTACCTCATGGAGCTGGTTGAGAAAATGCCAAGAGTGTGCAAAGCTGTCATCAAGGCAAAGAGTGGCTACTTTTGAATATAAAATATATTTAGATTTGTTTAACACCTTTTTGGTTACTACATGATTCCATATGTATTATTTCATAGTTTTGATGTCTTCACTATTATTCTACAATGTAGAAAATAGTAAAAATAAAGAAAATTAGTAGGTATGTCCAAACTACTTGAATGAGTAGGTATGTCCAAACTTTTGACTGGTACTGTATGAGAATACACAACACAGCTTATCATGTAATAGATTTATTGATTGATTGATTTAATTTGCCAGTTAAAAAAACACATATACTGTATACACATTACATACATTTTAAAAATGTGACCGGGATATTACAAAACACTCCCTAAATTCCATGGTGCAAAAACATTACAACATTTAGACTACATAGATACCGATACATTACATACAGACATGAAAAAAGTTGTTATATTGCTCGATCATTAGCCAACTTTTGACATTCTTTTTAAAATTTAGTTACGAAGATAGATGCACAAATCAAAATGTTTGATCTGTCTTGTTTGCTCTTTAAGGAATAAATGATGGCTATGAAGTGGATAGTGGGAGAGTTGAGTACTCTCATCAAGACCCCCTTGGTAAGAACATTATTATTCTCCTTCACTCCCTTTATGGGAAATAGGCCACCAGACACCAAAGTGGATGATGTACATTTGCATGTGGCTCTAATAATTCCCAGTTCATTTCCATTAGATCAACGGTATGCCACCCATTAACTTGTGCATGAAAACAAAAGGCCAGACTGTTATCAAGCCTAAAGTCTGCTCTCACTATAGGGTTCATGTTTCAGGAGGCTAGCTTTAAAAGCAGACCGTTGTGGTACTACGTGTACAAATTGTGTTTATACAAATATAAAATCAAGTATATTATAATAATAACTGTTTTTAAAGGAAGACTCACAAGGATTAGTTTTAAGGTGACACATCCTTTTAATTTCCAGAGCTTCCACACGTCCTGAATAGCATTTAGGCTGTTCAAATCAAAGCTTTGAGTGGTAGGAAAAGAACATCTAAATAGCTCCATGTTTTCACACATCTGAATATCAACATGACTTCATCAAAATCTGCAATTGTGCGGTCCCCAGAGCGCCTCTTCACCGGGAGCCCATTTGGGAAGGTAATGGCTGCGTAAACGTTATGAGGAATAATCTTCTCTGATTTCATGTGATTACTGGGCACCACGCTGACACAAGGGCCCAATGTGTTCGTCTCCCTGTCCAGGCCAGCGGGCTCTCCCAGTCTACCTATTAGCAGAGGAAAAGACATAATGGCCCAGCTCTATTGAGGCGCTGCTGTCTGCCAGTGCCAGCCCAATGACTGAACCTCTTTAATAAA
The DNA here is from genome assembly GCF_045679555.1 of Salvelinus alpinus. NCBI lineage: Eukaryota > Metazoa > Chordata > Actinopteri > Salmoniformes > Salmonidae > Salvelinus > Salvelinus alpinus. Next base: position 24,969,675 of record NC_092110.1, read on the forward strand.
CATGAGCCAATTTCAGACTCCAGACCCTCTCAGATGGCTCCGTCTCCACCGTCATTAAGGCGCATGTTAAGCCCAAATCTAAGGCGATAAAACAAGTGTAAATGTAGAGGAAATAGCAAGAATCACAGCTCTGATTGGCCACTGGGGTCGTGGTGGTCCTGTGCATAAATGATTGAAATGGGACTAATGAGTAGTTTTGCATGCTTGACATCTAATCTGGTCAGGGAAAGAGTGAGCTGTTGTAGGGCGATTACTAAGAGTGGTCACCATCATACCTCTTTCCTGCTCCTCTGTGATGTCCCCCCCCCCCCCCCTGGATGCTTATGTTTTAAGCATTCCACTTACCACAGTCACTTCTTGCGCTTTATTGCTTCAACAAGTGGTCTCGAAGTCCTGCACTTGAACGGAAACATAACACTGCAGGATGCTCTGCCCTTCTCTTTCTCTCTCTCTTGTTCTATCTCAATGTCTCTCTCTCCCCATCTCTTTTCCCCTTCCTCTATTCGTCTCTGTCACTCCTTCTCTTACCATCTCCTTATGTATTTTCCTTTCTTCTCCCTTTTTCATTATTTGCTTTATTTTGTCAGTGAGCCGACAAATGCCATCAAAATACTCTGGCTGGAATCAAAATAAAAAACGGCCTCCACTCTGTTGTCTTAGACAATAATTATGATTTGCCAGTTAAGCCTAGACTACAGCTGAGGGATTGTAGTTTAAAGCAGAGGCTTTGGTGAAAAAAATGCATTTATAGCCCTTTGTGTGGCTCCTCATTATGTGTGGGCCCGATTCATTAAGTAATTGGTTTGCAGTTGTTTACATGAGTATTAAGGCTCTCTATTCAGGAGCCTTTGAGAGATACATTGTGCAAATGTTGCATGTTATGAATGCAGAATGAGAGGCGGGGGCCAGTCCTATTGGCCAAGCACTACACTCGGCTGAAAAGCAAGAGAAAAGCGCTGGGTGCTGCTTTGCATAGCAATGACTCTGCCTTAATACACTTTAAAGATTAAATATATGCAGTCTATACAAGATACAAAGAGATACTCTTAACACATTTATATGTGCTCATTTCACTATTATGGCATTGGAGAGAATTGAGCTCTTTCATATTCCGTTTTTTTTCTCTCGCCTCCACACAATGTTTTTCAGTAAGACACTTTATAGAATGTGCTGTTTTATTGTATTATGAATCACGGCCAAGCAGACAGATCTGCAACAGTTTTTTTAAGGATTCATCCATTAAAAATCTTTTGCTGCCATTGTGAGTGGTAAAGCAAAATCACTTTGTGGTTGAGTGGGGCTGAAAGGAATAATGCAGGAAGGAGTGAGACTTAATAAGCAGCTGCACTCCATGTAAAGACCACTTGTTCCCCTTTGTCTGCGGGTGCATGCCTCTGCTTCCTCTTCTGCAAGAATCTTTGTGCTGTTTTTCTTCCTTTACTGTAGGCATTTCAGATGGTGTTTCTTTTCTCTTTTATTTTTTATTCAGTTTTTTCCTCATTTTTTTGGCCTGGCCTTGATTTTAGGAAGAAATGATCTCACTAAAAAAGCAACAGAAAACGTAGGTTCACCCACACAGACAGTGTGGTGAAGAAGGTGCAACAGCGCCTCTTCAACCTCAGGAGGCTGAAGAGATTTGGCTTGGCCCCTAAAACCCTCACAAACTTTTACAGATGCACAATTGAGAACATCCTGTCGTGCTGTATCACCGCCTGGTACAGCAACTGCACCGCCTGCAACCGCAGGGCTCTCCAACGGGGAACAACTACCTGTTCATCCCGCTATCATCCAGAAGGCGAGGTCAGTACAGGTGCATCAAAGTTGGTACGAGAGACTGAAAAACAGCTTCTATCTTAAGGCCATCAGACTGTTAAATAGCCATCACTAGCCGGCTTCCACCCTTTTACGCAACCCTGCACCATAGAGGCTGCTACCCCATATACATAGACTTGTAAACACTAGTCACTTTAATAATGTTTACATACTGCTTTACTCATCTCATATGTGTATATACTGTATTCTATTCTACTGTATTTTAGGCAATGCCACTCCGACATTGCTTTTTTAACTTTTAGATTTGTTTTTAGATACTACTGCGCTGTTAGATACTACTGCACTGTTGGAGCTAGGAACACACGCATTTCGCTACACCTGCAATAACATCTGCTAAATATGTGTATGTGACCAATAAAATTTGATTTGATTTATCTCTCCCTCTCCAGTCATCAGTGGCTGCTATGTTTGTGATGCCGCGTCCCTGCTTGACAAAAACCTTTACTTGACAATTCGTGTGTGGAACGTTCTCTTGGACAACAGTATGTGCTCAGGCATTCACCCCCCAATCACTCATACAAAGTGTCATAATCAGAAGTTAGCCCTCTGTCGAAGAGAGGCAAGAGGAAACGATGTGTGTGGCTCTCGCAGAACACAGGGAGGGAGAGCAGGAGGGAGAAAAATAGAGAGATTGCCCCAGAAAGAGGCAGGTAAAGAGACCGACGAACATGCAGACAAACAAACAGAGACAGATTAGACAGATATGTGGTAAAGGACTTTTGGCAGTGAAAGACGCACAGGGACAAACTGCTTTATTTCAGTGCAAATTCCTGGCAAAGTTAGACAAACACCCAGTCTGAAAACAAAACTTGCTCCTACCCCTAGGCACTTATTACTGGCCCTTCATTTGTAGATCTGAAAGCATCGACATTGTGTAAGCAATATGGGTGTAACTCCATATACTGTAACCCACTGCAATGGTCTATGATTTGATTTGGGACCAGAGAAGAGAAATAGGCAGTGATAGACAGAGAACGACAGAATAGCAGGCAGCATTGAGAGGCTACTGCCAGAGGAGGTCACTCTCCTGCATTGGGTTCCTCTTCATTCGCACCATGCCTAACATGCACCATCAAGTATCCATCTGTCTAATACCTGGTTAATCACACAATATCATGTCTTTTAATTTCTATTCATGAGTTTTTTGTTTTTGATAAGAGGAACATTTTATTAGAAAATAATTTGTCACATTCCGATAAGTAATTTGTCTAACTGAGGTAGTTTAAAACAATTTGATAATGTAGTGTAAACTTGTGAATAATTTGAAATGGTCTAGAATTCAATTGAATATATTTAGGCTATTCCATTTTATTTCTGTCAATCATTGTTGTGTTCTGTTCTGTCAAGCAGCTGTGATTCCAATGAAGGAGCTGCCTGCTTTCAATGAATGTAATTGAGTGTGAATCTGTGGCACCATTTTTACAGCTCTGCAGTTCCTCTTTATGGCCAGCAGAGAGCACTCACATGTTAGAGAGCACAGAATGGAAGCAGTGAATGCCCAGGGTTGCCTCACACTGTTGGCCCTCTGAGTGCTAGCTACATCCTACTATAGTACTCTGCTGTTTTAAACGTCTAAACAGACCTAAACAATTTAGCTATGGGTCATAGCTGGGAAGGGAGTAGGAGTTGATGGGGTGATGGGTCTCCCTCTTTTTACCCTTTTCCTTTAGACTAACGCTGTGCTAGAGTGCCTGTGCTATTAGCATTTCTTTGTGGGTGTTAGGAGCTTTAAAAAGACAGGGTAAATTAAGGCAGCATTCTCTACCAGCCTGTGCCAACAGTATATTAAATACCAGGTAAGCATCATTTTCCCAGATAGAATCAACCCTGTATAGCTTTTCGATTATTTAAGCACATCATCAAATTTAATTCCAATTAACTCATTACAAAAACAAAACAACAGTCCAAATTCACAATCATTATATAGTGCAGTTTGGATGGATAGCATATGATAAGTAAAGGATAGAGTCATAAGCCTATGTCTCCTTTACCATAGAGACTAGCAATAAGTATGTCTAATTGCGGAGAATAAAATCGTATTTTTGAAATGCAGAAGGATAATACGGGTGTTTATTTGTGTTATTGTGGAATTCTCATATAAGGGGTAGACATGATGGGTTATATTAATATATACTTGTTTTGTATCATTTGTGCCAAAGTTTCGTACAACATTTCTCCATTTTTTTAAGGCATATAACATAATGATAGATAATAATCAAATGTGAGAAAAAAGCATGAAGCTGTGATTGAACGATGGCAGTCCTGCTCACAAACCTTATTGTAATGTAGATATAACATAAGGTAAACAGTAATATGTAACAATCACAAAAACCAGGAAGGAGACTCCAAAAAGGAGGCATTTCAGTGCTAGCTATAATTTTCCACATTACATTCAACCCGGCCTACCAGAGTCTGCTAAACAGTGGCTGGCCCAGTCTGTCTTACATATTCAGATCATTGCCTCAATTAAGGCAAACTCCGCATAAGATGAACTGACATAAATGTTTATGGAAATGGAATACTAGATTGAAGGTCAGCGGCGTCCTGGGCCCACTATGGTAATGGCCCAGTCTTGAAAATCAGCCAGTCCCTGTCTGAAGTGGAACAACTGATAGATCAACCCCAATGCTGCTTTGGGAAGTTATATAAAAGAATAGTCCAATTTATTCCTGGAAACATGATTTTTAACCATCATTACAGTGGCGGGAGAAGAAGTAACATGTTGCTGTAAATGGCTGGATATTAAAGAGGGAATGTGAATATATAAACATATTGACCATGTCTGTGTTTTCACTTCCTTGTGTTACCCAACTGTTGTAAATTCAGTGTGGTTAAAATATCGTAGCCTAGATTGCTATGCCGTAACAGCTGATGGTGAATTATGTAAAATAAGTCCCTATATGGATGAAAAGGAACAGTGTTTGACAGGCTATGTTAGTGTAGAAGCAGGCTAAATGAGAAGTATCAGACCAGACATCCTTGTCTCACTCTTTTCTGTTCCATCTTCACTTCATCTAAAGCAGTGGTTCCCAAACTTTTTATAGTCCCGTATCCCTTCAAACATTCAACCTCCAGCTGCGTACCCCCTCTAGAACCAGGGTAAGCGCACTCTCAAATGTTGTTTTTTGCCATCATTGTAAGCCTGCCACACACACACTATACGATACATTTATTAAACATAAAACATAAAACCCGGCTCGTGGGAAGTGACAAAGAGCTCTTATAGAACCAGGGCACAAATAATAATCATTAAGTTTGCTCTTTATTTAGCCATCTAACATATAAAACTTTATTTGTTAATCGAAAATTGTGAATAACACCACAGGTTAATGAGAAGGGTATGCTTGAAAGGATGCACATAACTCTGCAATGTTGGGTTGTATTGGAGAGAGTCTCAGTCTTAAATCATTTTCCACACAGTCTGTGCCTGTATTTAGTTTTCATGCTAGTGAGGGCCGAGAATCCACTCTCACATAGGTACATGGTTGCAAAGGGCATCAGTGTCTTAACAGTGCAATTTGCCAAGGCAGGATACTCTGAGCGCAGCCCAATCCAGAAATCTGGCAGTGGCTTCTGATTAAATTACATTTTCACAGAACTGCTTGTTGCAATTTTGATGAGGCTCTTGTTCAGATATCGGTAAGTGGATTGGAGGGATAAGGGAAAGGGATAACGAATCCAGTTGTTTGTGTCATCCATTTTGGGAAAGTACCTGCGTAATTGCGCACCCAACTCACGCAGGTGCTTCGCTACATCACATTTGACATTGTCCGTAAGCTTGAGTTCATTTGCACACAAAAAAATCATACAATGATGGAAAGACCTGTGTGTTGTCCTTGTTAATGCAGACCGAGAAGAGCTCCAGCTTCTTAATCATAGCCTCGATTTTGTCCCGCACATTGAATATAAACTCAGCAAAAAAAGAAACGTCCCTTTTTCAGGACCCTGTCTTTCAAAGTCTGTGACGGGCGGAGTTGAATTTCTGCAGATACAACACTGTTGTGATGTGACTTACATTAATCTGATGACTGTTATTTATTGAATATGTTTAATTGTTATCCGATCAAATTAATCATGTAATAATTAACTCATTAGGATTTGGGGCACCATGGAAGAAGTTGTTATTAGAGTTACCATCTCCGGAATTCAACTCTAAAAGAGAGATATAGTGTCTATATATACAGTGGGGAGAACAAGTATTTGATACACTGCCGATTTTGCAGGTTTTCCAACTTACAAAGCATGTAGAGGTCTGTAATTTTTATCATAGGTACACTTCAACTGTGAGAGACGGAATCTAAAACAAAAATCCAGAAAATCACATTGTATGATTTTTAAGTAATTAATTTGCATTTTATTGCATGACATAAGTATTTGATACATCAGAAAAGCAGAACTTAATATTTGGTACAGAAACCTTTGTTTGCAATTACAAAGATCATACGTTTCCTGTAGTTATTGACCAGGTTTTCACACACTGCAGCAGGGATTTTGGCCCACTCCTCCATACAGACCTTCTCCAGATCCTTCAGGTTTCGGGGCTGTCGCTGGGCAATACGGACTTTCAGCTCCCTCCAAAGATTTTCTATTGGGTTCAGGTCTGGAGACTGGCTAGGCCACTCCAGGACCTTGAGATGCTTCTTACGGAGCCACTCCTTAGTTGCCCTGGCTGTGTGTTTCGGGTTGTTGTCATGCTGGAAGATCCAGCCACGACCCATCTTCAATGCTCTTACTGAGGGAGGGAGGTTTTTGGCCAAGATCTCGCGATACATGGCCCCATCCATCCTCCCCTCAATATGGTGCAGTCGTCCTGTCCCCTTTGCAGAAAAGCATCCCCAAAGAATGATGTTTCCACCTCCATGCTTCACGGTTGGGAGGGTGTTCTTGGGGTTGTACTCAACCTTCTTCTTCCTCCAAACACGGCGAGTGGAGTTTAGACCAAAAAGCTCTATTTTTGTCTCATCAGACCACATGACCTTCTCCCATTCCTCCTCTGGATCATCCAGATGGTCATTGGCAAACTTCAGACGGGCCTGGAAATGCGCTGGCTTGAGCAGGGGGACCTTGCATGCGCTGCAGGATTTCAATCCATGACGGTGTAGTGTGTTACTAATGGTTTTCTTTGAGACTGTGGTCCCAGCTCTCTTCAGGTCATTGACCAGGTCCTGCCGTGTAGTTATGGGCTGATCCCTCACCTTTCTCATGATCATTGATGCCCCACGAGGTGAGATCTTGCATGGAGCCCCAGACCGAGGGTGGTTGACCGTCATCTTCAACTTCTTCCATTTTCTAATAATTGCGCCAACAGTTGTTGCCTTCTCACCAAGCTGCTTGCCTATTGTCCTGTAGCCCATCCCAGCCTTGTGCAGGTCTACAATTTTATCCCTGATGTCCTTACACAGCTCTCTGGTCTTGGCCATTGTGGAGAGATTGGAGTCTGTTTGATTGAGTGTGTGTACAGGTGTCTTTTATACAGGTAACAAGTTCAAACAGGTGCAGTTAATACAGGTAATGAGTGGAGAACAGGAGGGCTTCTTAAAGAAAAACTAACAGGTCTGTGAGAGCCGGAATTCTTACTGGTTGGTAGGTGATCAAATACTTATGTCATGCAATAAAATGCAAATTAATTACTTAAAAATCATACAATGTGATTTTTTGGATTTTTGTTTTAGATTCCGTCTCTCACAGTTGAAGTGTACCTATGATAAAAATTACAGACCTCTACATGCTTTGTAAGTAGAAAAACCTTCAAAATCGGCAGTGTATCAAATACTTGTTCTCCCCACTGTATAAACTGAGCAAAAAAAGAAACCTCCCTTTTTCAAAGATAATTCGTAAAAATCCCAAACACTTCACAGATCTTCATTGCAAAGGGTTTAAACACTGTTTCCCATGCTTGTTCAATGAACCATAAACAATTAATGAACATGCACCTGTGGAAGGGTTGTTAAGACACTAACAGCAATTAAGGTCACAGTTATGAAACTTAGGACACTAAAGAGGCCTTTCTACTGACTCTGAAAAACACCAAAAGAAAGATTCCCAGCGTCCCTGCTCATCTACGTGAACGTGGCATGAGGCACGAGTCATGAGGACTGCAGATGTGGCCAGGGCAATAAATTGCAATGTCCGTACTGTGAGATGCCTAAGACAGCGCTACAGGGAGACAGGACGGACAGCTGATCGTCCCCGCAGTGGCAGACCACGTATAACAACACCTGCACAGGATCGGTACATCCGAACATCACACCTGCGGAGCAGGTACAGGATGGCAACAACAACTGCCTGAGTTACACCAGGAACGTGCAATCCCTCCATCAGTGCTCAGACTGTCCGCAATAGGCTGAGAGAGGCTGGACTGAGGGCTTGTAGGCCTGTTGTAGGCAGGTCCTCACCAGACATCACCGGCAACAATGTCACCTATGGGCACAAACCCACCGTCGCTGGACCAGACAGGACTGGCAAAAAGTGCTCTTCACTGATGAGTCGCGGTTTTGTCTCACCCGAGGGTGATGGTCGGATTCGTGTTTGTCATCGAAGGAATGAGCGTTACACCGAGGCCTGCACTCTGGAGCGGGATCGATTTGGAGGTGGAGGGTCAGTCATGGTCTGGGGCAGTGTGTCACAGCATCATCGGATTGAGCTTGTTGTCATTGCAAGCAATCTCAACGCTGTGTGTTACAGGGAAGACATCCTCCTCCCTCATGTGGTACCCTTCCTGCAGGCTCATCCTGACATGACCCTCCAGCATGACTGCCACCAGCCATACTGCTTGTTCTGTGCATGATTTCCTGCAAGACAGGAATGTCAGTGTTCTGCCATGGCCAGCGCAGAGCCCGGATCTCAATCCCATTGAGCACGTCTGGGACATGTTGTATCGGAGGGTGAGGGCCATTCCCCCCAGAAATGTCCGGGAACTTTTTTCGAAAAGTACAGACAATTTAAAAAAAACATTTGATTTGAAGCTCAACTTGCACTAAGACAACCTCATGGATGTTCTTATGAAAACCGATTCAGTCAGGACTAGCTACAAGGTTGCACAAATGTATGACTTGACCGTGTAACTATTGATCATGTTTTGTCTGTCTGGTATTCCTTAAATGAAACACCCTTTCAATGAAAAGCAAAGAATGTTGCTGGAGTGTTTGATCATAGTGGATTTCTGGAAACAGGTTAATGAGACTTAATCTAATCTTATAGATGTTGAAGTTCCCTTATGCCAAGAATTTCTCAGACGTAAAGGGGACTTGAACATTACTAAAGGGACAGATTTTAAAGGTGGCTTAATAGCTGCTAAGACAATCTTACAAGGTTGTTTTTAGCCTGTAATGAAGCCTAAAACATTTTGATTTTAAAGATGTTCACTGCAAGATTACAATCAGCTTCCTCTATCACGTTGACAAATTGGCTCAGGGCTGTGAATATTATTTCATATCTGTAGCAAAGTTCTACCTTTTTGAATTTGTTGAATTTGACTTATATTTGTCTAAAGTCCCAATACAAATTATTTTAAATAAATATAGGAATTTTCTTGCATAGAGCATATCTCATTTAATCATATCTGAATGTGTACCCTTTGAACAAAAAATGTGTTATCTAAAACGCTTGCTCTCGGTTTCAGGAGGACATACTGTATGCAAGGTGCCCTTTCAAATGCAGACAGACAGGCTGATTATTTGTGATTACATCCTTGCTTCGTCCCCCAATTCCCCCTTTTTTTTACCTTGGTTTCTTGACTGGCTCTGTTTTGATTTGCCTGCTCTGAGTGTCAAAGGTTTTCAGCGGTATACTCTCTTTTCTTGCCTTGAGGCATAGAGGTAGACATAATCCAAATATCTGCCGGGAAGCTTATTGATATGTCAATGTAATGGTTGCAATATAATGGTAATGCCAGCTATGTAATTGAATGCATGTATTGGAAAGCAATCTTCTCACTGTTGGAAATGTGTAGGGAGTGTTTCTTTTTGTTGTTTTTTAGGGTGGTGTGGCAAAAGCAGAAACGTAGTTTGTAAGATGGAGTGGCTTTCAATAGGATCAGAGCCAACATAATTGAGTTCATATACTCAGTGTACAGCAGTCACATTTGGCTGGGCTTGGAGAGAAGGGGGTAATTGTGAGGATGGCAATCAAAGGGGTCATGCGTTTGAATTGAGGGACACGGATGCAGATGGATGAACACCGTGTGTGTGTGTGTGTGTGTGTGTGTGTGTGTGTGTGTGTGTGTGTGTGTGTGTGTGTGTGTGTGTGTGTGTGTGTGTGTGTGTGTGTGTGTGTGTGTGTGTGTGTGTGTGTGTGTGTGTGTGTGTGTGCAAACTGTTCTATTTTTGTTCCATCTCAAATAAAATATTTTAACTGTTGGACATAAAAGTATATACAACAGCCATATGGATGTACGATAACCACGACAGATAATGGGGATATATTATGGTGGTTGTGAATAGGCCCTGTGATGATGTAAATTGAAGAGGAGGCCTTTAAAAGTAGAACAGCCTACTGCATATGCATCAAGGCACATCAAAGCCCTTTCAGGGGTCACACATTTACATAGCGATATCACTGATGCTATGGGAACCCAGCAACCCTGTCTTTGGACCACTTCTGAATAAAGAGGGGGCTTGTGGAAGTCCTTCAACGTGATTAGAACAGGAGTCAAGGAAGTTCCCTTTGGTGTTCCTTCCCTTTAAAACAGGCTTAGGCTTGGAAGTCTGGCTCCTCAAGTTCCTGATAGGCATCCTTGTAACATGCGTGTTACATACACATTTTGGTAAAGGCACTGGTACAAGAAACTAGGCGTTTGATGGTGTGAGTTGTACGTTTGATTGATGGGACATGCATAGAGCTAGAATGGTCCTCCATCTCTGCTGCCTTTATTCATGGTGTTTGTGTGATTTCACTGACTGTGACAATGATATCCGTTTTATCCTTGAAGGCCATTTACTTACTATGTGCCTGACTTATTGGACACAACTGCCATACTCTATTTAAGTCGTAAGTGTTCTCAATGTCAAAGATCACTGTCACAATGACTATTGCTTTTTGAAATTATGCTTTTAACAAGGTTATTGACAAAAACTGAAAACCTACTCTGCAGTACAGTCTAAAGGTTAGTTAGGAATGTAGCCACATCCATCCTAAATAATGCTGTCTCTATCTCTGTTTCTCATCATGAAGTAAGCTAGTTGTTAACAATATTATGAACCACTTGAGATGTTATGCTAACGACAGAATCATCCATCTATACATGGATCACAAATGGGTGTGAAAAGGGCACATGGACAATTATTCAAGATCTTGCTCTCTGTTATAGCGGTGCTACATCTGTAATTGGTATAGATTTCACAATGATCATATCAGTTCTTGTTTGGATTTGAATACCCCCATCTCTGCTTTTATGAATGTCATTGTCGTTGGTTCTGTGATATTAATTATTTATATTTTTGGGGAGATTCAGACGACAGCAACTCCAAGATAGATGCTGCCTTACGTCGTCAGCCCTACAATACGAACAATGACAACTCTTAGGATTATTATGACTGACTACCTGAGTAAAGGGATTTTATTAATTAAATGTATTTATTATTTAAACCCCCTTTTCTCCCTAATTTCGATCTTGTCTCATCGCTGCAACTCCAATGGGCTCAGGAGGGACGGTCGAGTCATGCGTCCTCCGAAACATGACCCGCCAAACTGCAGTTCTTAACACCCACCCGCACCAATCTGTCGGAAGAAACACCGTTCAACTGACGACCGAGGTCAGCCTGCAGGCGCCCGCCACAAGGAGTCGCTAAAGCACGTAGAGCCAAGTAAAGCCCCACCGGCCAAATCCTTCCCTAACCCGGATGACGCAGGACCAATTGTGCGCCACCCTATTGGACTCCCGATCACGGCCGCTTGTGATACAGCCCGGGATTGAACCCGGGTCTCTAGCACTGCGATGCAGTGCCTTAGACCGCAGCGCCACTCAGGAGGCTAGAGAAAAGGGATTCTAAACAGAAGCTGCTGAGAACGCATTAGAGAATGTCACCATACTGTTATTTTTTCTTCCATCCATTACCCTTATCTGGCTAGATTATTTTAACGTTGTAAAATGTATGCATACTGTATCATACAAAAATAATAATAATAAACCTGATGCCTCTTACTGTGGATAAAGTATATGAAGCGTTTTTTTTAAACACGCTGATGTTAACCCTGCTTCAGTCTCTTTATCTGAACGACTCTTACAACTCATAATAACAGCTTGAAATAGATTAATCTGGTCTTTTAAAGCGATTTGTTTGAACTAGGCTGGAAATCATGCATTTTGAATGCTGCTAGCATCTCCGAGTGGTCTGCATCTAGCATGCTTGAGTGTAGTGATGTGAGTCACCTGTGAAATGACAAAGAACAATGGCCACTCTGGATGTTACCAAACGACCTGCAGACCTGTTGAAGTGGCCCATCGCCCAGGACAAGATAATAATAATATATAATTTATTACATTTCTATAGCACTTTTCATGGTATCTCAAAGATGTGTCGTCGTGTTTACAGACCCACAATAGAAACAACGGATCACAATGTATGTTTTTGGAACTGTTTAGTGAAGTTGTAGTTATGTACAAAGATGATATCAGACCTGTATTAGTTTTCTTTTTCATTTCACATGTGCCTTTTCATTTTCTATGACGTTTCGAACTCCCTAATATCTTATTGCTGTAAGGAATGTTTTAGTACAGTCATGTTTTCATGTTTTATTTTTGTATAATGCTTTGTGATCCAATTATTATTTGAGTAGACATGCAGTACTCAGAAACATAATTACATTTGATAGGAAAAAAAAGATGTGGTCTTTGTTGGTTCACTTTGTTAAACCCCTCAACCTGCCCTCCCTCCCATCTACCCTTTTCCTTTTCACTCTTAACAGTACCTCTCAGTGACGGTGGCTGTGTTCGAGAGGAGCAAAACCGTAATGTGTCATGGGTAAATTGTGACTGACTGACTGATCTACAAATAATAATGATTTGTTATTTATAATGCAATATTCTATGTAGATCAGTCAGTCGGCAGTTGCCTGCACTGTCAGCTGCAATGTCAAACAATCTCAATTAATATTTACTCCACACACAGAAATGCGTACAAAGCACTCCCTTGCACTACATTTGGGAAATCTGACCATAACTCTATCTTCCTAATTACAGTTTACAAACAAAAACTCTAACAGGAAGTACCAGTGACGGGTTCAATACAGAAGTGGTCCGATGAAGACGGATGCTGTTTCACTAGTGTAGACTGGAATATGTTTCGGCATTCATCCGATGGCATTGAGGAGTTGACCACATCAATCACCAGCTTCATTATTAAGTACATCGACAATGTCGTCCCCACTGTGACCATACATACATTTCCCAAACAGAAACCATGGATTATGGTCAACATCCGCGCTGAGCTAAAGGCTAGAGGTGCCACTTTCAAGAAACGGGACACTAATCCGGACTCTTATAAGAAATTCCCGCTACGCCCTCCGACGAACCATTAAACAGACAAAGTGTCAATACAGGACTAAGATTGAATCCTATTTTACCAGCTCTGACGCTCGTAGGATGTGGCAGGGCTTGCAAACTATCACAGATTACAAAGGAAAAACCAGCCGCGAGCTGCCCAGTGACGCGAGCCTACCAGATGAGCTAAATGCCTTCTATGCTCTCTTCGAGGCAAGCAACACTGAACCAGACATTAGAGCACCAGCTGTTCCAGACGACTGTGTGATCACGCTCTCCGTAGCCAATGGGAGTAAGACCTTTAAACAGGTTAACATTCACAAGGCCGCAGGGCAAGACAGATTACCAGGACGTGTACTCCGAGCATGCGTTGACCAGCTGACAAGTGTCTTTACTGATATTTTCCAACTTCCCCCTGGCCCAGTCTGTAATACCTACATGTTTCAAGCAGACCAGCATAGCCCTGTGCCCAAGAATGCTAAGGTAACTTGTCTAAATTACTTTCGCCACGGAGCACTCACATCTGTAGCCATGAAATGCTTTGAAAGGCTGGTCATGGTTCACATCCCAGACACCCTGGACCCACTCCAAATCACATACTGATCCACAGTTGAAGCAATCTCTATTGCACTCCACACTGCCCTTTCCCACCTGGACAAGAGGAACACCTATGTGAGAATGCTGTTCATTGACTACAGCTTAGCGAAAACACCATACTGCCCTCCAAGTTCATCACATGGTTCTTATGTTCATGAAAATCCTGGAGAAGTCATGGAATTTTTAAATGGTGTTTTCCAGGTCTGGAAAAGTTTTTGACAATTATTACATTAAAAAGTCATGAAAATGAATGTAATAATTTCTGATAATGTAACTTATTTAATAACAACCAACATATCAGCCAGGATCAGAATGACACTTTAGCAGGTATGTGTTTGCACGCTTCACCTGCATGTGTGCCTTTGCTCAAGGAGAGAGAGACAGTCGGACATTGCAGCAGCAGGTAGGCCTATAATATATGATAGAGAACAGACTAACTAAGGAGCCAATTTAAAACACATATTGTACCCTCTAGTTAACTGTTTAGCTATTATTACCATGTATTAATGTTTTCGTCATGTCCCAAAAAACTTTCCACCAACACGAGCGAATAAGGCCATACAAAGTTAATTAAAAATATTATTTTTGATGAAATGTACGATTCACTCTACCATTGTATTAGTTGGGATTTGGTTCAATTGCGATGAATCGAACCATGTGAATCAAAATAATACTTTTCCCCTTATCGCGAACATACATTTTAGGAAAATAGATTAGATGTAGCCTTTCTTTTGGTTTATGTGGCTACAAAACGTGTTTATTTGGGCTTCCTATGTATGGAACATTGCAACTCAATAGATGCTAGTCAGCTTGCAAAGTAAACACTTCTAAGGTAGTTAAGATATATATAACTAAACTAGAAAAGGTACATTTCCCAAAGAAAAGTTGTGGGCTTGCTTCAGCTGAACAAAATATTTGTAGCATTCCATAGCCATTTGATCTTTGATATATTGAATGAGTTAATTATTTCAAAAGGCATAAAATGTATTTTGTCGTAATGTTGCAATGTTTTACATCAAGGGTGGTCAACTATCCTCCAGGAGAGTTTTATTCCAGTCCCCCTCTAACAAACCACATTTTAGAATTGAACTGCTCAACCAGACCTTGATAAACTGTCTCTGAAGTGTTTGAGCAGGGCTTGATCAAAAGCCTGCACACAGTAGTTCTCCAGACTGAGTGTTGACCACATGTGTTTTATACAGTTGCGTAACAGGTATTCTACTTAGGGGTGGGGTTAAGTTCCTTGCTCAGTGACAGGAGACGGTACATGGGATCAGAGAGCAGCCTCCCAGTGTTGATTCCACGTTATGTTTACTTTTTTATACATACATGGACACGCCGCCAATTGTTGGCCATGGAAATTTGATGAAAGTCATGAAGTGTTGAAAATTCCAAATTGTTTGCATAGTAAACTTACACACAGCTGACATACACTTACCCCACCAGACATGCCACCAGGGGTCTTTTCACGGTCCCCAAAACCAGAACAAATTCAAGTAGTGGAGCGGGTCGAGAGCTTCAAGTTCCTCGTTGTCTAGATCACTAAGGATCTATCATGGTCCACACACGAACACAGTCGTAAAGAGGGAAAGATAACGGCTCTTCCCCCTCTGGAGGCTGAAAAGATTTGTCCTCATCCTCAAAAATGTCTACAGCTGCAACATTGAGAGCATCTAGACTGACTGCGTCACCTCTTGGTATGGCAACTGCTTGGCTTCCAACCGCAAGGCGCTACAGAGGGTAGCGTGTACGGCACAGTACATCACTGGGGCCATGCTCCCTGCCATCTAGGACCTCTATACATGCTGTGTCAGAGGACAGCCCTAAAAAGTATCAAAGACTCCAGCCACCCAAGTTATAGATTGTTCTCTCTGCTACCGCACGGCTAGCGGTTCTGATGCAGCAAGTCTGGAATCAACAGGACCCTGAACATCTTCTACTCCCAAGCCATAACACTGCTAAATAGTTAGTCCAGGTAGCTATTTGGTTAACTATTTAACTATCTGCATTAACCCTTTTTCCCACCAACTTTTTTGACTCATCACATACACTGCTGCTACTGTTTATTTTCTGTCACTTTATTCCTAGTTATATGTAAATACCTCAATTACATCATACCCCTGCACGTCAACTTGGTACTGGTACCCTGTGTATATAGCCAAGTTATTGTTACTCATTTTGTATTAATTATTACTTTTATTATTACATGTTTTACTTTTCTATTATTTATCTATTTCCTTTCTCTCTGCATTGTTGGGAAGGTCCTGTAAGTACCCATTTCACTGTTAGTCTACACCTGTTGTTTACGAAGCATGTGACGAATAAAATTTGATTTGAAAATTCATTACACTAGTTAACATACGTTGGAAGTCACCTTGGAAGTCACCTAATCAGTGTGGCATCTCCACAGACTGGCCCTCAACCCGTTCTCCAGTTCTAAAAATATCCTGTTACTCCTATCTTGTGGGAGGTTGTCTTTCTGAATCGTACATGAAAGTTCATCTGTATCATGTCTGTAGAATATTGAACATTTGCAAAGCCATGTTATGTTGTAATATTGTAAAAGCCCATGGCATTTAGTACATCAGTAGGATTCCATTAGTCAGCTTTTAGGTGACTTTATATGCCTGAACCTTCTGAAGCAGGACTCCACACTCATTACCAGTAATGGTTGCAGCCAGCCCTGGCCTCACGCAGAAAGGGAACATGGCAGAATAATGTGGAGTTTGCTAAAAGGCTGCCTAACATAATATCCATGTTAAGGAGCAGGTCAACAGATACGGCAGATAGCTCTGTGAGAGTGGAGGTATATTGTACTAATATGTAACAACACAAACATTTCTAAAGAGAACTTTTCCTGATTTACTCTTCTGTGAGAGGCAGTGCCTGTACGCCACGTTTAACTCTTAGCTTTTAACACTATGGTAGCAGGCTGTGAATCACTATGGTAGCAGGCTGTGAATCATGACATGTCAGGGGAGATTGTGATTCAAGATTCAAAGACCTCTTACAATGTACATACTTAATGGATAGTACAGAAAATATTAGACCATCAGCTCTTTGAACATACACTACCGTTCAAAGGTTTGGGGTCACTACATAGGCTTACAGAGGCCCAATATCAGCAACCATCACTCATGTGTTCCAATGGCACGTTGTGTTAGCTAATCCAAGTTTATCATTTTAAAAGGCTAAGGCTAGTTGATCATTAGAAAAACCTTTTGCAATTATGTTAGCACAACTGAGAACTGTTGTTCTGATTAAAGAAGCAATAAAACTGGCTTTCTTTAGACTAGTTGAGTATCTGGAGCATCAGCATTTGTGGGTTCGATTACAGGCTCAAAATGGCAAGAAACAAAGAACTTTCTTCTGAAACTCGTCAGTCTATTCTTGTTCTGAGAAATGAAGGCTATTCCATGCGTGAAATTGCCAAGATACTGAAGATCTCGTACAAAGCTGTGTACTACTCCCTTTACAGAACAGCACAAACTGGCTCAAACAAGAATAGAAAGAGTGTGAGGCCCCGGTGCACAACTGAGCAAGAGGACAAGTACATTAGAGTGTCTAGTTTGAGAAACAGATGCCTCACAAGTCCTTAACTGGCAGCTTCATTAAATAGTACCCGCAAAACACCAGTCTCAGCGTCAACAGAGAAGAGGCGACTCCGGGATGCTGGCCTTCTAGGCAGAGTTCCTCTGTCCAGTGTCTGTGTTCTTTTGCCCATCTTAATCTTTTCTTTTTATTGGCCTGTCTGATATATGGCTTTTTCTTTGCAACTCTGCCTAGAAGGCCAGCATCCTGGAGTCGCATCTTCACTGTTGACGTTTGAACGGTAGTGTATAATATGAGTTCTGTTGTTGAAGCATGAAACATGGGCTACTTGCTATATGGGTCATTTTACATACGATCATCACTCCCAATTACAAAGCCAGAGTCTCTTTTGGATGGGATTGAATACATGCCATAGAACGTGTGGTTCGTATTACAATAGATATGTCTACCATTTTATTTTTTTATCTATCTACAGCCCTCTGATGTTTGTGTGGCCATGCAGAATGCACTCAATATGACAAACCATTTAACCAGCACTTACGCACTTTCAATAGAGTGTGTGTTCCCATAACAATGGCAATCCAATGATCAAGTCTGTGGTAGTATATAAGCATATGAGTCATTTCTTGACATGGCTGTCATCAGACGTACACTGTACTTTCCTATGTGCCAACTGCTCTCAATATAGGTCAAGCACCGTTCTCTTTCTGTTGCAATTTTGTACATTTACACCAAGAGTAGCTTTGAATTGCATCTATTGAACATCAAGTATTGAGTAGATCACCGTTGTTAAAGACACCTGCCTTCAGCAGGGTGCAGATAGAAATGGAATGACTAGATTTTTGCGTCTTGCAATTCTATTGGCAACACCCTGTAGGCCTATGTTCCTGTTGAAAATGCCCCCATATGACTTTGTGGCACCCTCAGGTGAAAGAGCTGTAGAAATGAAAAATTCACACTCCCACGACAATCTCAAAAGAGTTCCCTCTTGGAGCAGACTGTCCTGTATATTCTAAAGAAGCTCTATGCTTTGGTTTCCCCTGTATGATATCTGACGCTGACGTCTAAAATATGTCATTTTGCTCACTGGGTTATTTATTTTACCTGCACACTCCTTATGTATAGTATCTGAAGGAAACATGAAGGACGTTTTTAGTTTGTCACTTTGGTAATGGCTTCGGTCTGAAGTGCTCTCTCAAAGCTTTTTCATGACTTCAAACATGTAAATAGGTATTGCATCCTCTGGTAGTATTCTCCCCACCAGGGAAAGCACTGTCACTGTATTTTCATTTGAAGAAACATATTGAATATTCAAATCTAACTGCCAATGGTTTTTCTACACCTGCAGACATAATTCAATATTTGTTTTGCCTGTTAAGAGGATGGCATTTCTCACACACAACCCAAATGTGAAGATGTCTTTTACCTGAAGAAAATCATTTTAATACAATGTTCTTTCATTATCTCACAATACTGAATGTTTTGTGTGTAAAATCTGCAGTCCTTTGAGGGATGAAGAATGCAGCAGAATATTCAGCCAGACAAGGCTTTGTTGCAGGCAAATTATGTAAAAAAAATCAATAAAAAAACAATTCAGCTTTTTGGTTGAATAGTTGAGCATTGAAAAAGAGCGAATGCAGAATCTTGACTGTGGCCAGTTGAGAACAAGTTCTCATTTACAAATGCAACCTGGCCAAGACAAAGCAAAACAGTGTGACACAAACAACACAGAGTTGTATATGGGATTAACAAACGCACAGTCAATAACACAATAGAAAAATCTATATACAGTGTGTGCAAAGGTAGTAAGATTAGGGAGGTAAGACAATAAATAGGCCATAGTGGTGAAATAATTACAATTTAGCAATTAAACACTGGAGTGATAGATGTGCAGAAGATGAATGTGCAAGTAGAGATACTGGGGTGCAAATGAGCAAAAAAATAAATGACAATATGGGGATGAGGTAGTTGGGTGGGTTATTTACAGATGGGCTGTGTACAGGTGCAATGATCGGTAAGCTGCTCTGACAGCTGATGCTTAAAGTTAGTGAGGGAGATATAAGACTCCTGTCACGATCGTCATGGGAAGAAGTGGACCAAAGCGCAGCGTGGTACGTGTTCATTCTATTTATTTAATTAATGAACACCGACAAACAAAACAAAATACGAAACGTGACGTTCTGCAAGGTAAAATAACAACCAATGCAAAAATAAGAACCCACAACTGAAAGAGGGAAAAAGGACTGCCTAAGTATGATTCCCAATCAGAGACAACGATAGACAGCTGCCTCTGATTGGGAACCACAAACAAAGAAAACAAAGAAATAGGAAACATAGAAATAAAGGAACTAGAATGCCCATCCTAGTCACACCATGGCCTAACCAAAATAGAGAATAAAAACCTCTCTATGGCCAGGGTGTGACAACTCCAGCTTCAGTGATTTTTGCAATTCGTTCCAGTCATTGGCAGCGGAGAACTGGAAGGAAAGGCGGCCAAAGCAGGAGTTGGCTTTGGGGATGACCAGTGAAATATACCTGCTGGAGCGCGTGCTACGATTGGGTGCTGCTATGGTGACCAGTGAGCTGAGATAAGTTGGGGCTTTACCTTGCAAAGACTTATAGATGACCTGGAGCCAGTGGGTTTGGCGACAAATATGAAGCCAGGACCAGCCAACGAGAGCATACAGGTTGTTAGGAGTAGACCATGACAAAAATACATTAGTTTCCATCTCAATTTGACTAACAATATGATGGCATACAGTGCATTCGGAAAGTATTCAGACCCCTTCACTTTTCCACATTTTGTTACGTTACAGCCTTATTCTAAAATGGATTAAATCGTTTCCCCCCCTCATCAACCTACAAACAATAACCCAAAATGGCAAAGCAAAAACAGTTTGAGCAATTTGAGCAAATGTATAATAATAAAAAAACGGAAATATTACATTTACATAAGTATTCAGACCCTTTACTCAGTACTTTTTTGAAGCACCTTTGGCAGCGATTACAGCCTCGAGTCTTGGGTTTGACGGTACAAGATTGGCACACCTGTATTTGGGGAGTTTCTCCCATTCTTCTCTACAGATCCTCTCAAGCTCTGTCAGGTTGGAGGGGTGTCAATACACAGCTATTTTCAGTACTCTCCAGAGATGTTTAATCGGGTTCAAGTCTGGGTTCTGGCTGGGCCACTCAAGGACATTCAGAGACTTGTCCCGAAGCCACTCCTGCGTTGTCTTGGCTGTGTGCTTAAGGTCGTTCTCCTATTGGAAGGTGAACCTTCGGCCCAGTCTGGGGTCCTGAGCGATCTGGAGCAGGTTTTCATCAAGGATCTCTCTATACTTTGCTCCATTCATCTTTCCCTCGATCCTGATGAGTCTCCCAGTGCCTTCCACTGAAAACATCCCCACAGCATGATGCTGCCACCACAATGCATAGGGATGGTATTGGCCGGGTGATGAGCAGTGCCTAGTTTCCTCCAGACGTGACGTATGGCATTCAGGCCAAATAGTTAAATCTTGGTTTCATCAGACCAGAGTCCTTTAGGTCCCTTTTGACAAACTCCAAGGGGGCTGTCATGTGCCTTTTACTGAGGAGTGACTTCCATCTGACCACTCTACCATAAAGGCCTGATTGGTGGAGTGCTGCTGAGATGGTTGTCCCTCTGGAAGGTTCTGCCATCTCCACAGAGGAACTTTGGAGCTCTGTCAGAGTGACCATTCGGTTCTTGGTTTCCTTCCTGACCAATGCCCTTCTCCCCCGATTGCTCAGTTTGGCTGGGCGGCCAGCTCTAGGAAGAGTCTTGGTGGTTCCAAACTTCTTCCATTTAAGAATGATGGAGGCCACTGTGTTCTTGGGGACCTTCAATGCTGCATACATTTTTTGGTACTTTTCCCCAGATCTGTGCCTCGACACAATCCTGTCTCGGAGCTCTACGGACAATTCCTTCGACCTCATGGCTTGGTTTTTGCTCTGACATGCACTGTCAACTGTGGGACCTTATATAGACAGGTTTGTGCCTTTCCAAATCATATCCGATCAATTAAATTTACCACAGGTGAATCAAGTTGAAGAAACCTCCTAAGGATGATCAATGGAAACAGGATGCACCTGAGCTCAATTTCGAGTCATGCATGCTGACCACACTGCTCGCGTCGCGAGCACATGTACACGTAAATGTACACGTACATGTTATTCAATCATTGCACCGACACTGCTCACAAGCGTCTGCGTAGCCAGGCGCTAAGAACTTCGTTCTATTTGTGATGCTTGATGCGCTGCAAGTCCTGTCTCTCTCAACTCCTCATTGGTTTTTAGGAGCATATACCCAGTTGGTGGTGGTAATGCAGCTTAAAGTTGGTTGCCAACCGCCATATAAAGTCCAAAGAAGATGAAGAAGCCTGAAGGAGGAGAAATTACTAGAAACAAACTTGGTTTTTCACATTTATCTGTGGATGAATTGTCGGAGTAGAGGACCTTGTGCATTTCAGGTCAAATAACAATCCAATGTTTATATCCCAGGACAAATTAGCTAGGAACAGCAAGCTAGCTAGTTAAATTGCCTTAAATGTTTAATGCTCTTCGACCTGTCCCCAAATTAATATAGTTGGTTCAGAGTTCATTTTGATATTTCAACCTGTGTGTCCTGATCGCATCTGGGGTGGGTGGACAAAATCAACATTCGCATGTGTGCGAGAGGTCTGATCAGCATGTCATAGCAAAGGGTCTGAATACTTATGTAAATAAGGTATTTCTGTTTAGAACTTTTTATAAATGTGCTAAATTTTCAAAAAACCTGTTTTCGCTTTGTCATTATGGGGTATTGTGTGTAGATTGATGAAGAAAGAAATTAGCATTATTATTATTATTTTTCAATTTAACTAGGCAAGTCAGTTCAGAACAAATTCTTATTTACAATGACGGCATAGGAACAGTGGGTTAACTGCCTTGTTCAGGGGCAGAACGACAGATTTTTACCTTGTCAGCTCGGGGATTCGATCTAGCAACCTTTCGGTTACTGGCCAAACACTAGGCTGAATACTTTCCGAATGCACTGTAGCTATCATTGTTTGTTCAGGTTTTCAAAATAATCTCATTCTTAAATCAAATGTTCCTGCTGTGATAAAAATTATCAACGTATTTTGCCTACGACTCAACACTATACACAAGGGGTGCAAATTTGGTTTGAGAAGTGGGGGGGGACATAACTTGGCGATGGATCTACGGGTCCTCCCCCAGAATCTTTTGGGCCATCTAAAGATAAATTCCTGCATTTTTACACAATCCAGTATGCCGTCATCAAGCTAGGTAAGAGATCATTATTAAATATGTTTAAGTGATTAATAAGACTGAACTACATCAAAGGTAATTCAATAATAAATATTGTGTTGCACTTATTTTTTTTATTTTTTACTTTGACCTTTTTTCTCCCCAATTTCTTGATATCCAATTGGTAGTTACAGTCTTGTCCTAACGCTGCAACTCCCCTATGGACTCGGGAGAGGCGAAGGTCGAGAGCTATGAGTATTCCGAAACATGACCCTGCCAAGCCGCACTGCTTCTTGACACTGCTCGTTTAACCCGTAAGCCAGACACACCAGGAAACACCGAAGTCAGCTTGCAGGTGCCCGGTCCGCCACAAGGAGTCAATAGAGCGCGATGGGACAAGGAAATCCCGGCCAAACCCTCCCCTAACCCGGAAGACGCTAGGCCAATTATGCGCTGCCTCATGGGTCTCCTGGTCACGGTGTTGGACCTTTAACCTGTCCAGGACTGGGGTTCCGCTAGCGGCAGGGCGCCAAATACAAAATAACAGAAATCTCATAAATCTAATTTCTCAAAGATACAAGTATTCGGCACCATTTTAAAGATACAATTATCATTAATCCAGCCACAGTGTCTGATTTCAAAAATGCTTTACAGCGAAAGCTCCACAAATGATTATGTTAGGTCACCACCAAGTCACAGATAAACACAGCCATTTTTCCCGCCAAAGAGAGGAGTCACAAAAAGCACAAATAGAGATAAAATTAATCACTAACCTTTGATGGTCTTCATCAGATGACACTCATAGGACTTCATGTTACACAATACATGTATGTTTTGTTTGATAAAGTTCATATTTATATCCAAAAATCTTATTTTACATTGGCGTGTTAGATTCAGTAGTTCCAAAACATGCAGTGATATTGCAGAGAGCCACATGAATTCACAGAAATACTCATAATAAATGTTGATGAAAATACAGCTATTATACATGAAACTTTAGATACACTTTTCCTTAATGCAACCGCTGTGTCAGATTTAAAAAAAACTTTACGGAAAAAGCATAATATGAGAACGGCGCTCAGAGCCCAAACCAGCCAGAGAAATATACTACATGTTGGGTAGACAACATTATTCATAAATAAATATTCCCTTACCTTTGATGATCTTCATCAGAATGCACTCCCAGAAATCGCAGTTCCACTATAACTGCTTGTTTTGTTCGATAATGTCCATCATTTATGTCCATTTATGTCCAATAGCTTCTTTTGTTAGGGCGTTTGGTAAACAATCCAAAAGTGGGATCTGGTCCATTCGGACGAAACGTTCAAAAAGTTATATTACAGGTCGAAGAAACTTGTCAAACTAAGTATAGAATCAATCTTAAGGATGTTTTTATCATAAAAGTTCAATACTGTTCCAACCGGAGAATTCCATTGTCTGTAGAATTGCACTGGAACGAGAGCAACCTCTCAAGTGAAAGCGCGTGACTGAGAACGAGGCTGTAGGCAGACCACTTAGTAAAACAGCTCCCATCCGGCCCCCCTTCACATGAACAGCCTGAAACCACGTTCTAAAGACGGTTGACATCTAGTGGAAGCCTTAGGAAGTGAAAAATAACCCATATCCCACTGTGTATTCGATAGGGGTGAGTTCAAAAACTACAAACCTCAGATTTCCCACTTCCTGTTTGGATTTTTTCTCAGGTTTTTGCCTGCCATATGAGTTCTGTTATACTCACAGACATCATTCAAACAGTTTTAGAAACTTCGGAGTGTTTTCCATCCAATACTACTAATAATATGCATATATTAGCATCTGGGACTGAGTAGGAGGCAGTTCACTCTGGGCATGCTATTCATCCAAAAGTGAAAATGCTGCCCCCTATCCCAAACCTATCTTTTATCCAATAGCCTAACAAATGAACAACTCTTGAAAAAATACAGAGACCTTTGATTGTCATTATTAAGGCATCCTCTATATCAAATTTCAGCTAAACCGACCAGCCAGCCCGAGCTGCCTGTACGCCGGATCCCAAACAGTATAGTCAATAACTCAACTTTCGCCCAACACAATTTCCTTCCCAGTTCACACCTTTATATATATTTTTTGGGGAAACACAAAAAAACACATACACCTCAAATATACATTAATACAAAGAAACAGCAAATCCTCCATATAATTAATCTCATAGGCCTAATAGTACCATAGAACTCTTTTTACCTTCACACAATGTAGCTGGGTCACCCAATCCTGTCCCAAGGGGTCCACCACCCTGCAGCGCCCCAAACCATCACACCCCACTCAGCTTTAGGATCTTAGTGAAACATAAAAAATGTATTGGTTTGGGTGTGTTAGGCCAAGGCCAGTGTGACGGCAGAATCCCAGGGCAGCAGAGCCCCAGGGCAGCAGAGCCCCAGGGCCAGAACTGAACAGCCCAGCAGCTAGGGATTGCCTAAATATGTATCTCCCCTGAAGTGGACATGTTTTCAATACAGACTCCTTTAGTCGTGAAGAGGGCACGACAACACCTTGTCCCCCTCAGGAGACTGAAAAGATTTGGCATGGGTCCCCAGATCCTCAAAAAGTTATACAGCTGCCCCATCGAGAGCATCCTGACCGGTTGCATCACCGCCTGGGATGGCAACTGCTCGGCATCCGAACATAAGGCGCTACAGAGGGTGCATGACTGGGGCCAAGCTTCCTGCCATCCAGGACCTACAGTACCAGTTTGGACACACCTACTCATTCCAGGGTTTTTAATTTATTTTGACTATTTTCTACATTGTAGAATAATAGTGAAGACATCAAAACTGTGAAATAACACATATGAAATCATGTAAAAAACCAAAAAAGTGTTAAACAAATCAAAATATATTTTATATTTGAGATTCTTCAAAGTAGCCACTCTTTGCCTCGATGGCAGCTTTGCACACTCTTGGCATTCTCTCAACCAGTTTAATGAGGAATGCTTTTCCAACCGTCTTGAAGGAGTTCCCACATATGCTGAGCTCTTGTTGGCTGCTTTTCCTTCACTCTGCTGTCCAACTCATCCCAAACCATCTCAATTGGGTTGAGTTCGGGTGATTGTGGAGGCCAGGTCAGACATTGACCCCCCCCCCCCCTTTGTTTTTACACTGCTGCTACTCGCTGTTTATTGTCTATGCATAGTCACTTTACCCTTATCTACATGTACAATTACCTTGACTAACCTGTACCTCCGCACATTGACTCGTTACTGGTATAAAGCCTCGTTATTATAATTTTATTGTGTTACTTTTTATTAAAATTGTTACTTTAGTTTATTTTAGTAAATATTTTTTTAACTATTTCTTGAACTTCATTGTTGGTTAAGGGCTTATAAGTAAGCATTTCACGGTAAGGTCTACACCTGTTGTATTCGGCGCATGTGACAAATAACATTTTATTTGATAAGGCATCCAGACCTTATGAAAGTTGCCCAGTATACCCTTCATCTTGTAATAAATGTAATCAAATCTAGTGATACAAATCTAGTGATACATAACTTGACATTGTGGCAGGATAACCAACCTTCCAATTAATGGCAATGCATTTCTTAGCCGCTATAAATGCTTGGTTACACAGTTTCTTCAGATAACAGTCTCCAGTATCAATATTTCCAAGCAAAGAAAAACAGGGAGAAGGGAGAATCTGTAGACATTCTGAGATAAAAGAACAAACTTTTGGCCAGAATTCTGACAGCCTTCACAATAGCAGAACATATGCAAATACTGAAGGTCCCCTTTTGTATTTTAAACCTCCAGCAGACAAATGACATTTATGAGTGCATGTAATTCAGTTTCACAGGCATATAGTACGTTCTATGGATGGTCTTAAACTGCAGTCATTTATGTCTGAGATGATATGAACATGACTGAGCATTCAAACATATCTGTATACATTCATCATCAATAGCTTCTACCAGGTCTTCCTCACAATTTTGTTTGACATGTTTTGTGTCATTGGGAAAAGCCTCTGTCAACCCTTGATACAGTTTGGAAATCGACTTTGGCGGTCCATCAGACAGCCTTAAAACTTCTTGTCAATAGGGGGGGGCTATTTTCACTTTGGAAAAAATCGTACCCAATTTAAACGGCCTCGTACTCTATTCTAGATCATACAATATGCATATTATTATTACTATTGGATATAAAACACTCTCAAGTTTATAAAACTGTTTGAATTATATCTGTGAGTAAAACAGAACTCATTTTGCAGCAAACTTCCAGACAGGAAGTGAAAAATCTGAAAACGAGGCTCTGTTTCAGGGCCTGCCTATTCAATTGCCTTATATTTATCGATATGCATGCACTTCATACGCCTTCCACTAGATGTCAACAGGCAGTGGAAGGTGGAATGGGGTGTCTAGCTTGATCTGAGGTCTACCTAGGCGCGCGAAGCACCTCCATATTGTCTTCTGATAAGCGTTCGGTATACACGGCTAATATCTCCGGCTCTGATTTTATTTGATACATGTGAAAATAACATCGTAAAGTATGTTTTTTCAACCGAGTTTTATCAGATTATTCAACGTTTATTGGGACTTTTGGAGTTTTCCGTTCTTTGCGTCGAGAGAAGATGGGAACGTCATCAACATTAGCTAGCATTTTGGCGCGAATTCGACAGGAGAAAAGGACATTCTAAAACCAAACAACGATTTATTCTGAACCAAGGACTCCTTGTACAAGATTCTGATGGAAGCTCAGCAAAAGTAAGAACAATTTATGATGTAATTTCGTATTTCTGTGGAAAATGTTATTTCTATTCTCCGCCGTTTTGGCGGGCGCTGTCTCGCAATAACACAAGCTGTTTGTTATGGTAAAGTTATTTTTAAAAATCTAACACGGCGGTTGCATTAAGAACCAGTGTATCTTTCATTTGCCATACAACAAGTATTTTTATGTAAAGTTTATGATGAGTTCTTTGGTCAGATTAGGTGAGTGTCCAAAATAGCTCCGGACATTCTGGTGAATCGATGCTACATATTCACAATGTATAACCACGGTTTGCAGCTCTAAATATGCACATTTTCGAACAAAACATAAGTGTATTGTATAACCTGATGTTATAAGACTGTCATCTGATGAAGTTGGTCAAGGTTAGTGATTAATTTTATATCTTTTGCTGGTTTTTGCGATAGCTACCTTTTGCAGTGAATAAATGCATTTGTGTGTTTGGCTATTGTGGTAAGCTAATATAATTCTATATTGTGTTTTCGCTGTAAAACACTTCAAAAATCGGAAATATTGGCTGGATTCAAAAGATGTTTATCTTTCATTTGCTGTACACCATGTATTTTTCATAAATGTTTTATGATGAGTATTTAGGTATTTCACGTTGCTCTCTGTAATTATTCTGGCTGCTTTGGTGATATTTTTGATGGTAGCTGCAATGTAAAACTATGATTTATACCTCAAATATGCACATTTTCGAACAAAACATACATTTATTGTATAACATGTTATAAGACTGTCATCTGATGAAGTTGTTTCTTGGTTAGTGACTAATTATATCTCTATTTGGTCGGTTTTGTGATAGCTACCTATGCGGTAGAAACATGGTGAAAATATGCAGTTGAGTCTTTGGCTATTGTGGTTAGCTAATAGAAATACATATTGTGTTTTCGCTGTAAAACATTTTAAAAATCGGAAATGATGGCTGGATTTATCTTTCATTTGCTGTATTGGACTTGTGATTTCATGAAAATTATATTATATGATATCCCTGTCCCGTTAGGCTAGGCTATGCTAGTCAGCTTTTTTGATGAGGAGGATCCCGGATCCGGGAGAGAGAAGTGGTAGAGGTTAAAATAGCATCCGGCTTGTTCAATGTTTGCTGCACGGAGAGAATAAAGTGTTGTCATGACTCTCCTGGTCAAGGATCCAAGGCCTCAGATCAGCTTGGCAAATGGCTGACAGATAGCCAGACTCCCCTCTCTCCCACAGGAGAGCAGAGGCGGGGCTGGGCCGGTTTTATGACACCTCACACCAGTTGTAAATCTTATGCAGCGGAGATCCCTCTCCTGCTCTTCAGTACCAACCAAAGAAATTCCTTAGTCCTCCAAGAAACCTTTGCCGCCAAAACTAAAACATCCAAAAAAGCGAATATTGGAACAATATTTCTAAGATAGGAATGGTCAGTGGGGATCTAAAGATTAATCATGTTATATTGCTTTTCATGTTGTGATGTTATTAAAAACTGTATGAACCAAATATTGTAACTTAGGAAGGAAACCCCCTTCGGCTGTTACGTTTCCATCCAATATGATGTTCATTCACAATATGACGAACGATGAAACTACTTTTGTTAAGAGAGGAATGCCATTTTAGTTTTCTAACAAGATTGTAGTTTTCATGTCCCTTGCACATTAACGTGATGTTTTGCTGGTACTATTTAATGAAGCTGCCAGTTGAGGACTTGTCTGTTTCTCAAACTAGACACTCTAATGTACTTGTCCTCTTGCTCAGTTGCGCAGATGGGCCTCCCACTCCTCTTTCTATTCTGCTTAGGGCCAGTTTGCTCTGTTCTGTGAAGGAAGTAGTACATAGCGTTGTACGAAATCTTCAGTTTCTTGGCAATTTCTTGCATGGAATAGCCTTCGTTTCTCAGAACAAGAATAGACTGACGAGTTTCAGAAGAAAGTCCTTTGTTTCTGGACAGTTTTATTGCTTCTTTAACCAGAACAACAGTTTTCAGCTCTGCTAACATAATTTCAAAAGGGTTTTCTAATTGAATTTAAAATGTTAACTTGGATTAGCTAGCCATTGGAACACAGGAGTGATGGCTGCTGATAATGGGCCTCTGTCCGCTTATGTAGATAGTCCATTTAAAATCAGCTGTTTCCAGCTACAATAGTCATTTACAACACTAATAATGTCTACACTGTATTTCTGATCAATTTGATGTTGTTTTGATGGACAAAAACAAGGACATTTCTAAGTGACCCCAAACTTTTGAACGGTATTGTATGTGCGTGTATATAAACGCTGCAAAAAAAGAAACGTCCTCTCACTGTCAACTGCGTTTATATTCAGCAAACTTAACATGTGTAAATATTTGAAAGAACATAACAAGACTCAACAACTGAGACATAAACTGAACAAGTTTCACAGACATGTGACTAACAGAAATGGAATAATGTGTCCCTGGACAAAGGGGGGGTCAAAATCAAAAGTAACAGTCAGTATCTGGTGTGGCCACCAGCTGCATTAAATACTGCAGTGCATCTCCTCCTCATGGACTGCACCAGATTTGCCAGTTCTTGCTGTGAGATGTTACCCCACTCTTCCACCAAGGCACCTGCAAGTTCCCGGACATTTTTGGGGGGAATGGCCCTCACCCTCCGATCCAACAGGTCCCAGACGTGCTCAATAGGATTGAGATCCTGGCTCTTCGCTGGCCATGGCAGAACACTGACTTTCCTGTCTTTCAGGAAATCACGCACAGAATGAGCAGTATGGCTGGTTACATTGTCATGCTGGAGGGTCATGTCAGGATGAGCTTGCAGGAAGGG
The DNA here is from genome assembly GCF_045679555.1 of Salvelinus alpinus. Classification (NCBI taxonomy): domain Eukaryota; kingdom Metazoa; phylum Chordata; class Actinopteri; order Salmoniformes; family Salmonidae; genus Salvelinus; species Salvelinus alpinus. The sequence goes on from NC_092110.1 coordinate 24,999,932, forward strand.
TACCACATGAGGGAGGAGGATGTCTTCCCTGTAATGCACAGCGTTACACAGAGATTGTCTGCAATGACAACAAGCTCAGTCAAATGATGCTGTGACACACTGCCCCAGACCATGACGGACCCTCCACCTCCGAATCGATCCCGCTCCAGAGTGCAGGCCTTGGTGTAACGCTCATTCCTTCGACGATAAACGCAAATCCGACCATCACCCCTGGTGAAACAAAACCGTGACTCGTCAGTGAAGAGCACTTTTTGCCAGTCCGGTCTGGTCCAGCGACAGTGGGTTTGTGCCCATAGGCGACGTAGTTGCTGGTGACGTCTGGTGAGGACCTGCCTTACAACAGGCCAACAAGCCCTTAGTCCAGCCTCTCTCAGCCTATTGTGGACAGTCTGAGCACTGATGGAGGGATTGTGCATTCCTGGTGTAACTGTCAGTTGTTGTTGTCATCCTGTACCTGTCCCGCAGGTGTGATGTTTGTATGTACCAATCCTGTGCAGGTGTTGTTACACGTGGTCTGCCACTGCGAGGACGATCAGCTGTCTGTCCTGTCTCCCTGTAGCGCTGTCTTAGGCGTCTCACAGTACGGACATTGCAATTTATTGCCCTGGCCACGTCTGCAGTCCTCATGCCTCCTTGCAGCATGTTTAAGGAACGTTCACGCAGATGAGCAGGGACCCTGGGCATCTTTCTTTTGGTGTTTTTCAGAGTCAATAGAAAGGCCTCTTTAGTGTCCTAAGTTTTCACAACTGTGACTTTAATTTCCTACCGTCTGCAAGCTGTTAGTGTCTTAACTACCGTTCCACAGGTGCATGTTCATTAATTATTTATGGTTCATTGAACAAGCATGGGAAACAGTGTTTAAACCCTTTGCAATGAAGATCTGTGAAGTTATATGGATTTTTATGAATTATCTTTGAAAGACAGGGTCCTGAAAAAGGGAGTTTTCTTTTTTTTGCTGAGTTTATATATATACTATATCTGTCACGTTCCTGACCTGTTTTCCTTTGTGTTGTATTTATTTAGTTGGTCAGGGCGTGAGTTGGGTGGGTTTGTCTATGTGTGATTTTCTACGTTGGGATTTTGTGTTCGGCCTGGTATGATTCTCAATCAGAGGCAGCTGTCAATCGTTGTCCCTGATTGAGAATCATACTAAGGCAGCCGGGGTTTCACGTGTGTTTTGTGGGTGTTTGTCTTTCGTGTTAGTATTCGTGCCACACGGGACTGTTTTCGGTTGTATTCTATTTGTTATTTTGTTTCATGTTAGTGTTCAGTTTCGATATAATAAATCATCATGAGCACTACCCACTCCGCGTATTGGTCCGATCCTTCTCGCCTCTCCTCGTCCGAGGAGGAGGAAGAATATGACAGCCGTTACAGAAACACCCACCAAAAAAGGATCAAGCAGAGTGGGAACAGACAGCAGCAGCAGCAGAGACCGAAGACACAGGACTCATGGACTTGGGAGGAGATCCTGGACGGCAAGGGACCCTGGGCTCAGCCAGGGGAATATCGCCGTCCCAAGGCGGAGTTGGAGGCAGCGAAGGCAGAGAGGCGCTGGTATGAGGAGGCAGCGCGGCGACGCAGTTGGGAGCCCGAGAGTCAGACTCAAAAAATTATTGGGGGGGGCACACGCGGAGTGTGGCAAAGCCGGGTAGGAGACCTGAGCCAACTCCCCGTGCTTACCGTGGAGTGAGAGGGCGTCGTACTGGTCAGACACCGTGTTATGCAGTGGAGCGCACGGTGTCCCCAGTACGCGTGCTTAGCCCAGTGCGGGCTATTCCACCTCGCCGCACTGGTAGGGCTAGGTTGGGCATCGAGCCGGGTGTCATGAAGCCGGCCCAACGTATCTGGCCTCCAGTGCGTCTCCTCGGGCCGGCGTACATGGCACCAGCCTTACAAAGGGTGTCCCCGGTTCGCCAGCATAGCCCAGTGCGGGCTATTCCACCTCGCCGCACTGGCAGGGCTACGGGGACCATTCAACCTGGTAAGGTTGGGCGGGCTCGGTGCTCAAGAGCGCGTGTCCTCCTTCACGGTCCGGTAATTCCGGTGCCACCTCCACGTACCAGTCCTCCGGTGGCAGCCCCCCGTACCAGGCTGTCTCTCCGGGTTCTCTCTCCGGTTGCTCTCATCTGCCCAGCGCTGTCTGAGCTGCCTGCCTGCCCAGCGCTGTCAGAGCTGCCCGTCTGTCCCGAGCCGTCAGAGCTGCCCGTCTGTCCCGAGCCGTCAGAGCTGCCCGTCTGTCCCGAGCCGTCAGAGGTGCCCGTCTGTCCCGAGCCGACAGAGCTGTCCGTCTGTCCCGAGCCGTCAGAGCTGCCCGTCTTTCCCGAGCCGCTAGAGCCGTCCGCCAGACAGGAGCAGCCAGTGCCGTCCGCCAGACAGGAGCAGTCAGTGCCGTCCGCCAGACAGGAGCAGCCAGTACCGTCCGCCAGACAGGAGCAGCCAGTACCGTCCGCCAGACAGGAGCAGCCAGTACCGTCTGCCAGGCAGGAGCAGCCAGTACCGTCCGCCAGACAGGAGCAGCCAGTGCCGTCCGCCAGACAGGAGCAGCCAGTGCCGTCAGCCAGCCAGGATCCGCCAGAGCCAGCCAGCCAGGATCCGCCAGAGCCAGCCAGCCAGGATCCGCCAGAGCCGGCCAGCCATGAGCAGCAAGAGCCGTCAGCCAGCCATGAGCAGAAAGTGCCGTCCAGCCATGAGCAGCCAGAGCCGTCCAGCCAGGATCCGCCAGAGCCGTCCAGCCAGGATCCGCCAGGTCCAGCCAGCCAGGATCCGCCAGGGCCGCCAGCCAGCCAGTATCCGCCAGGGCCGCCAGCCAGCCAGGATCCGCCAGGGCCGCCAGCCAGCCAGGATCCGCCAGGGCCGCCAGCCAGCCAGGATCCGCCAGAGCCAGCCAGCCAGGATCCGCCAGAGCCAGCCAGCCAGGATCCGCCAGCCAGCCAGGAGCTGCCAGAACCATCTGTCAGTCCAGTACTGCCCCTCAGTCCGGTGCTGCCCCTCAGTCCGGTGCTGCCCCTCAGTCCGGTGCTGCCCCTCAGTCCGGAGCTGCCCCTCAGTCCGGAGCTGCCCCTCAGTCCGGAGCTGCCCCTTAGTCCGGTGCTGCCCTTTAATCCAATGGGGTTTATATGGAGGGTGGCCATTGGGAGGAGGCCACGGAAGCGGGGATTGACTATGGTGGGGTGGGGACCACGACCAGCGCCAGAGCCGCCACCGTGGACAGACGCCCACCCAGACCCTCCCCTAGAGTTTATGGTGGTGCGCCCGGAGTTCGCACCTTAAGGGGGGGGGTTCTGTCACGTTCCTGACCTGTTTTCCTTTGTGTTGTATTTATTTAGTTGGTCAGGGCGTGAGTTGGGTGGGTTTCTCTATGTGTGATTTTCTACGTTGGGATTTTGTGTTCGGCCTGGTATGATTCTCAATCAGAGGCAGCTGTCAATCGTTGTCCCTGATTGAGAATCATACTAAGGCAGCCGGGGTTTCACGTGTGTTTTGTGGGTGTTTGTCTTTCGTGTTAGTATTCGTGCCACACGGGACTGTTTTCGGTTGTATTCTATTTGTTATTTTGTTTCATGTTAGTGTTCAGTTTCGATATAATAAATCATCATGAGCACTACCCACTCCGCGTATTGGTCCGATCCTTCTCGCCTCTCCTCGTCCGAGGAGGAGGAAGAATATGACAGCCGTTACAATATCTCTCTTTTAGAGTTGAATTCCGGAGATGGTAACTCTAATAACAACTTCTTCCATGGTGCCCCAAATCCTAATGAGTTAATTATTATATGATTAATTTGATCGGATAACAATTCTATGTGTCGAACTGCTTTGCTTTATCTTGGCCAGGTCGCAATTGTAAATGAGAACGTGTTCTCAATTTGCCTACCTGGTTAAATAAAGGTTAAATTAAAAAAAATAAAAAAATAAAAAAAAATTAAACATATTCAATAAATAATATTGCTTGGCTGTCTGACCCTGCTGGGACCGCTATCACCATCTGATCCTGTTAAGACATGAGCAGTGTTGTGTACTGACTGTGCACTAGAGGGCTGCATTCCCGCGGGATGCCTGCGGGTCCGACAGAGATCATTGTGGCGCGGTCTTCATTTTTCATGCTGCGGGCGGTCAGACAGACGACTTGGGATGAATTTTGTTTTTTGGGTCACACAGATTATTTGGAAATGGTCCTCTTTCTGCTTTGTATGCGTTACCCAGCTATTGTATTAGAAGCACATATGTTTTTGCATTATTCACTTCAGTAGCCTACCTCTACTAGTTGGACATGAGAGTTCAAGTGCGCCTAGTATGTGTGGTCTCATTGAAATAGAGTAGGCTGCCAACATGGGCAGAGAATCACTTGGTAGATTTTTTACATTTTTATTTCACCTTTATTTATCCAGGTAGGCTAGTTGAGAACAAGTTCTCATTTGCAACTGCGACCTGGCCAAGATAAAGCATAGCAATTCGACACATACAACAACACAGAGTTACACATGGAATAAACAAAACATAGTCAATAATACAGTAGAACAAAAGAAAACAAAAAGTATATATACAGTGAGTGCAAATGAGGTAAAATAAGGGAGTTAAGGCAATAAATAGGCCATGGTGGCCAAGTAATTACAATATAGCAATTAAACACTGGAATGGTAGATGTGCAGAAGATGAATGTGCAAGTAGAGATACTGGGGTGCAAAGGAGCAAGATAAATAAATAAATACTGTATAGGGATGAGGTAGGTAGATAGATGGGCTGTTTACAGATGGGCTATGTGCAGGTGCAGTGATCTGTGTGCTGCTCTGACAGCTGGTGCTTAAAGCTAGTGAGGGAGATATGAGTCTCCAGCTTCAGAGATTTTCGCAGTTTGTTCCAGTCATTGGCAGCAGAGAACTGGAAGGAAAGATGACCAAAGGAGGAATTGGCTTTGGGGGTGACCATTGAGATATGCCTGCTGGAGCGCGTGCTTCGGATGGGTGCTGCTATGGTGACCAGTGAGCTGAGATAAGGCGGTGCTTTACCTAGCAGAGACTTGTAGATAACCTGTAGCCAGTGGGTTTGGCGACGAGTATGAAGCGAGGGCCAACCAACGAGAGCGTACAGGTCGCAATGGTGGGTAGTGTATGGGGCTTTGATGACAAAATGGATGGCACTGTGATAGACTGCATCCAGTTTGTTGAGTAGAGTGTTGGAGGCTATTTTAGAGATGACATCACCGAAGTCTAGCATCGGTAGGATGGTCAGTTTTACGAGGGTATGTTTGGCAGCATGAGTGAAGGATGCTTTGTTGCGATATAGGAAGCCAATTCTAGATTTAATTTTGGATTGGAGATGCTTAATGTGAGTCTGGAAGGAGAGTTTATAGTCTAACCAGACACCTAGGTATTTGTAGTTGTCCACGTATTCTAAGTCAGAGCCTTCCAGAGTAGTGATGCTGGATGGGCGAGCAGGTGCGGACAGTGATCGGTTCAATTTTTAAAAATCATAATTAAAAAGGAAAAGGCACAACGCGCACATAGGTTAGGCTTTTCATTTTCAATAAGTATCGATTACCCATTTATTTGTGTCTGCCTGCAAATCGGCATCCTAAAAGGTAGGCTATATCCTATAGGCCTATACCAAACGTAGCAAGTGTTGCTGTCATCATTCTTGCTGCTTCAAGTTCAGTAGCCATATCTGCTAGATCAGGTGCGATTGTGGTCTCAATTAAATAGAGTAGGCTATAGTCTATGCATGTGGGAAAAGCACAGGCAGTTATCTTTCAGAGGAAATGTACTTCCTAAATAGTTTACTACATTGCCTAGAAATAGGCCTAAATATTGATCACCCATATTTATCTGTCTGAAAATCTTCCCTCTCCTAAAAGCTAGGCTATAAAAATATCCAGTGGCAACCAGACATTCAGCCACCTGTTTAGCAAAAAATACAGTGCCTTCGGAAATTATTCAGACCCCTTGACTTTTTCCACATTTTGTTAGGTTGCAGCCTTATTCTAAAATTGATTAAATAAATACAAATCCTCAGCAGTCTACACACAATACCCCATCATGACAAAGCTAAAACAGTTGACTGGATATGATTTGGAAAGGCACACACCTGTCTATATAAGGTCCCACAGTTGACAGTGCATGTCAGAGCAAAAACCAAGCCATGAGGTCAAAGGAATTGTTCGGAGAGCTCCGAAACAGAATTGTGTTGAGGCACAGATCTGGGGAAGGGTACCAAAAAATGTCTGCAGCATTGCCAGCTACAGTTGAAGTCGGAAGTTTACGTACACCTTTGCCAAATACATTTAAACGCAGTTTTTCACAATTCCTGACATTTAATCCGAGTAAAAATTCCCTGTTTTAGGTCAGTTAGGATCCCCACTTCATTTTAAGAATCTGAAATGTCAGAATATTAGTAGAGAGAATGATTTATTTCAGCTTTTGTTTCTTTCATCACACCAAGTGGGTCAGGAGTTTACATACACTCCATTAGTATTTGGTAGCATTGCCTTTAAATAGTTTAACTTGGGTCAAATGTTTCGGGTAGCCTTCCACAAGCTTCCCACAATAAGTTGGGTGAATTCTGGCCCATTCCTCCTGACAGAGCTGCAGTAACTGAGTCAGGTTTGTAGGCCTCCTTGCTCGCACACGCTTTTTCAGTTCTGCCGACAAATTTTCTATGGGATTGAGGTCAGGGCTTTGTGACGGCCACTCCAATACCTTGACATTGCTGTCCTTAAGCCATTTTGCTACAACTTTGGAAGTATGCTTGGGGTCATTGTCCGCTTGGAAGACCCATTTGCGACCAAGCTTTAACTTCCTGACTGATGTCTTGAGATGTTGCTTCAATTTATCCACATACTTTTCCTGCCTCATGATGCCATCTATTTTGTGAAGTGCACCAGTCCCTCCTGCAGCAAAGCACCCCCACAACATGATGCTTCCACTCCCATGCTTCACGGTTGGGATGGTGTTCTTCAGCTTGCAAGCATCCCCCTTTTTCATCCAAACATAACGATGGTCATTATGACCAAACAGTTCTTTTTTTGATCCATCAGACCAGAGGACATTTCTCCAAAAAGTACAATCTTTGTCCCCATGTGCAGTTGCGAACCATTGTCTGGCTATTTTATGGCGGTTTTGGAGCAGTGGCTTCTTCCTTGCTGAGCGGCCTTTCAGGTTATGTCGATATAAGACTCATTTTACTGTGGATATAGATACTTTTGTACCTGTTTCCTCCAGCATCTTCACAAGGTCCTTTGCTGTTGTTCTGGGATTGATTTGCACTTTTCACACCAAAGTACGTTATTCTCTAGGAGACGGAACGCGTCTCCTTCCTGAGCGATATGCCAGCTGCGTGGACCCATGGTGTTTATACTTGCATACTATTGTTTGTACAGATGAACGTGGTACCTTCAGGCGTTTGGAAATTGCTCCCAAGGATGAACCAGACTTGTGGAGGTCTACAATTGTTTTTCTGAGGTCTTGGCTGATTTCTTTTGATTTTCCCATGATGTCAAGCAAAGAGGCACTGAGTTTGAAGGTAGGCCTTGAAATAAATCCACAGGTACACCTCCAATTGACTCAAATGATGTCAAATAGCCTTTCAGAAGCTTCTAAAGCTATGACATAATTTTCTGAAATTTTCCTAGCTGTTTAAAGGCACAGTCAACTTGTGTATGTAAACCTCTGATCCACTGGAATTGTGATTCAGTGAATTATAAGTGAAATAATCTGTCTGTAAACAATTGTTGGAAAAATGACTTGTGTCATGCACAAAGTAGATGTCCTAACCGACTTGCCAAAACTATAGTTTGTTAACAAGAAATTTGTGGAGTGGTTGAAAAACGAGTTTTAATTACTCCAACCTAAGTGTATGTAAACTTCCGACTTCAACTGTACATCTGTCAACGAAAGAGTAGCCAGTTTCTGCTCTGCTTGCTTTTACAACCCGGTGAAAGACTTACATACTGAACTATGCTCAACTCTCTCTCCAACCTTCCAGAAGCTTTGCCTGTCAGCCCGCTCTATCGTGTCCATGTGGTTCTAAAGCCAGCCGGCTGAACACTCCAAACAGTCTACCCTACTGCTCGGCGGCGTCGGCATGGTACTAAAACACACGTCGCCTCTTTTTGTATCATATTGTAATGATAAAACTGTAGGGGGACAAAAATGGAATTTCAGAATGTGGGGGGACATGTCCCCCTGTCCCCAGTGAAATTTGCGCTCCTGCTATACACTCATTTGCATTTTGGTCTTTTATCTTGAGCATCTTTTTTTTAATCAGCACTGAAAGGAAGAAGATCCAGATGAAAGCAAGTGGCAAAGTTAAACCCTCAGCAACAATAGACTAATATGGTTGCAGTATGATATTTGCATACTAGATGTTTTTGTAATGTATTCTCGCTCGCTGGACAAGTTGAGTTTTCGAGTGCGCACCTTCCATTCTCCACTATTTTTTATCAGAGAATAATGATTTAAGGGAAGGTCATTTGATCCTCTGTCTCAATAGGCCTCAATTAAATATTCATTAATTCTGATGTGGTCTCCTTTAACAGCTTCTCTGGGTATGTGTGTTGAGGAGACAAAGGATGTGCTTTTGATTATACAAGCTTGGGCTGTATTAAATACATCAGCAACCATTATGGTGAGTTAAACAGTCTTGTTTCTGATCAACAGATTTAGTGATAAGTTTGCGTTAGCCAAGATTTGTGTTTTAGGCCTCTGGTGCGGAACAAAAGCAGTGTGTCATTTAATCAACCTGAACCCCTATATATTGTGTTTATGTGGCTTCATACGGCAAAATCAGGGTCCTTATTAAGTCTAAGCGAACTGTAGCATTGCCAGCTACAGTTGAAGTCGGGAGTTTACATACACCTTTGCCAAATACATTTAAACTCAGTTTTTCACAATTCCTGACATTTAATATGAGTAAAAATTCCCTGTCTTAGGTCAGTTAGGATCACCACTTTATTTTAAGAATGTGAAATGTCAGAATAATAGTAGAGAGAATGATTTATTTCAGCTTTTATTTCTTTCAACACATTCCCAGTGGATCATAAGTTTACATACACCTAATTAGCATTTGGTAATATTGCCTTTAAATTGTTTAACTTGGGTCAAACATTTCAGTTTGCCTTCCACAAGCTTCCCACAATAAGTGGGGTGCATTTTGGCCCATTGCTCCTGACAGAGCTGCAGTAACTGAGTCAGGTTTGTAGACCTCCTTGCTCGCACACGCTTTCTCAGTTCTGCCCACAAATTTTCTATAGGATTGAGGTCAGGGCTTTGTGATGCCCACTCCAATATCTTGACTTTGTTGTTCTTAACTTCTCTGATCTACGGATCCCGGATACGGGTTTGAATTCGACAACATACGGTGAATGCCACAAATAGTCATATTAAACATTCCTGAAAATACAAGTGTCTCACATGCTTCAAAAGCCTAGAATCCTGCTAATCCAACTGCGTTGTCAGATTTAAAAAAGGATTTACTGCGAAAGAATACGATGCGATTATCTGAGCACAGAGCCCCATACCAAACTACTTTTTCAACCAGTACAGGTGTAACAAAATCACAGATAGCAATGAAATAAATAATTTACCTTTGAAGATCTTGCTCTGTTTGCAATCCCAAGGCTCATTGTTACACAATGAATGGTCTTTTGTTCGGTTAAATCCATTTTTATAGCCTAACACAAAACATTTTGTGAACGCTTATCTCGTTGAATTTCGTGTCATTCAATTTTCGACGAAACATTCGATGGAAATACACAGACTAAACCTGACTTTATCCAGTCATGTTTGGTTTCCTTCCAATCAACTGTTTGTTTGTAACACAAATTGTTTGTAACACAAACAAACTTGATGGGTCATTTCGCGGGACGTATTGACCCGAAAAAAACGATTGGAAGACAACAAGTAACGACCTCATTGTGCACCAATTATATGACCGCTGTTTCGTTGATTGACTGTATTTTAACCCAATGACCACTGATCGTCTTGAAATCTAGCTGGGTAGATAGCCAATGAGCAGAGGTAAACGGCAATATCTAATGTTTGTGTTTTGGAAGACCAACCCATGTAGTACACTCCGGCGTAAAGATCGTCATTCGCCATTGAAGTTCCATACTGGAAGTAGCCAAACTCATTACGCACAGAACTGTTTCGGTAACAAGCATCTTCAGATGTTTATATATCGAAAATCATGGCGAATAAGTCAGGGAAAGCTAAATCTAAGACTAGATATACGAATGTAGACAAAATGATAGAGGAAATTGATCGTGAAAGTGAAACATATGCTTTTGGAAGACGACTCAGTTAGCGACCATGACTCAAATGGAGGCATATTTTTTGAACGGAGAGGACATTGTTTTGGTCTGGTAAGTTCTTCTCATGCTAATGCCGTTGTTTGAAATTAATAATATAAAATATTATTTGTGATTGTTTTTACATTTTATTTGCAATATATAAAAATGTAATGAAATGTGTAAAGTACACATTGGCTATACTTCCTCCAGCGGCATGCTTCCTCAGTCTACATATTATGGATTAGAGGGAGCATGGTCGAGATGCGTGTGTCTGCCGCCAACGTGTCCATCCCCCTCTGAAGCTGGTTCATCCAGCTGGACCCCTGCTGTCTCTGGCTCCACACCTCCCGGGCCATCTAGAGGTAAACTGTTCATATTTACTCTTGAGGGCCATATAAATTGATTTGATTTGATAGAGGACTGAGGGTCTTCCAAATATTGAAAGTGTGTAAATAGTTACCCATGTTATTTTGTAAATGTATATATTTTTTCCCCCATTTTTTCCCCTCCATTTTTTGGGGGGGTGTGTTAGAATACCATTTTGGTATTTTGTATATAGTTATTTGTTTCAAAATGTATACCTTCACCAATTTGGCCACTTGGGTACATTTGGGCTACTTGTGTGGGACACCTGGGTGACTTCATGATAAATGTCATGTAGCACACTCATTTTGGAAGTTATCATTCTGAAACTTTGCACAAGTACTGTTGCCCTCTTATGTTTTTCACTGAAATTGTCCCCATATTCATATCTGAATGTTTGTTTTATCTTGTTCATTTTAAAGATGATGATACAACAATTAAAAAGAAAAAAACGTATGTTTTTTTCATTGTATTATCTAATCCAGATCTATTGTGTTATATTCTCCTACATTCAATTCACATTTACACAAACTTCAGAGTGTTTTCTTTCAAATGGTACCAAGAATATGCATATCCTTGCTCCTGGGCCTGAGCTAGAGGCAGTTAGATTTGGGTATGTCTTCAGGCGGAAATTGAAAGAAGGAGGGGGGTAGTTATAAGAGGCCATTTTGTCACAACTTTGGAAGTATGCTTGGAGTCATTGTCCATTTGGAAGACCCATTTATGACCAAGCATTAACTTCCTGACTGATGTCTTGAGATGTTGCCTCAATATATCCACATAATTATTTATTCCTCATGATGCCATCTATTTTGTGAAGTGCACCAGACCCTCCTGCAGCAAAGCACCCCCACAACATGATGCTGACACCAGCGTGCTTCACGATTGGGATGGTGTTCTTCGGCTTGCAAGCCTCCCCCTTTATCTTCCAAACATAATTTTTTTATTTTTTATTTAACCTTTATTTAACCAGGAAGGGCTCATTGAGATTTAAAATCTCTTTTTCAAGAGCGTCCTGGCCAAGATAGGCAGCACCAAGTCATTACAAAAATTACAGACAAACAACAAGAAAAACTACAAGTAATCTAGTAAAAACCATAGAATTCACAAGAGTATAACAAAAATCGAAAACAGCAAATTAAAAACATTGACAGGTCAGGGAATCAGTCTCAAGATCATTCATCAGTGATTTAAAAATACCAATCGGGACAAGTTCTTCCAGTTTAAAAGTATTTTGTAAGGCGTTCCAAGACGATGGCGCAGAGTACATAAAAGCCCTTTTACCAAATTCAGTTTGGACATTTGGAACAGTTAGCAGGATAAAGTCCAGCGAACGAAGAGAGTACCCACCACATTTCTGAACAATAAACATGCCCAAATAAAAAGGTAGTAAACCCAAAATGGCTTTATAAATAAAAGTATACCAGTGACTGAGCCTACGAGTGACTAGAGAAGGCCAGCCAACCCTGGTATACAAAGTGCAGTGGTGCGTAAGGGTTTTGCAGTTTAAAATAAATCTCAATGTGCCATGGTAAAGGGTATCAATTGATCTCAAACACTGAGCGGAAGCATTCATATATAAAATATCCCCATAGTCTAGTAAAGGCATAAATGTAGCTGATACTAGCCTCCTTCTGGCTTCAAAAGAAAAACAGTCCTTATTCCTAAAATAAAATCCCAATTTCGGCTTCAATTTGTTTGTAAGTTGTTGAATATGCAATTTAAAAGAGAGGCCGTCATCAATTAAAATTCCAAGATATTTATATGAGGTTACAACCTCAATCTCCTTGCCCCGACAGGTAGTAATAGGTGAAAGGTTCAGAGGTCTATTTCTTGCTTTAGAAAACACCATTAGTTTAGTTTTGTCAGTAATGAGGATAAGCTTCAATTGACACAAGGTATGTTGAACAGTATAAAAGCAGTTAGCAAGTTCTGGAAAGCTTTTGTAAGAGACGAGGCACAACAGTAAATAACAGTATCATCAGCATAAAAATGAAGTTGCGCATTTTGGACATTTTTGTCTAAATAATTTATATAAATAGTGAATAAGAGAGGACCAAGTACAGAGCCTTGGGGCACACCATTAAAGACAGACAATTTAACAGACATAAGCCCATCAAATTGAGTGTACTGAGTTCTATCCGACAGATAGTTAGCAAACCATGCAACTGCATGCTCTGAAAGACCTACACTCGACAATCTCTGCCTTAGTATAGCATGATCAACTGTATCAAAAGCCTTAGAGAGATCAATAAAAAGTAAGACACAGTGCTGTTTTTTGTCAAGGGCTTCAGTGATATCATTTAAAACCTTCATGGCTGCTGTAATTGTGCTATGCTTCTTCCTGAAGCCCGATTGGTACATTGATAAAATAGAGTTAGTAAATAAAAACTCTTTTAGCTGTTCACTCACAAGGGTTTCAAGTATTTTCACCAGGGGTGACAGCTTTGAGATAGGCCTATAATTATTTAAAAGAGTTGGATCTCCCCCTTTTAAAAGTGGTAGGATAAATGCTGATTTCCAGATTTTCGGAATTTCATTACATTCCAGGGTTAGATTGAACAGATATGTAAGTGGTTCAGCTATGAAATCAGCTGCCAGATTTAAAAAGCAGGGATCCAAAAGATCAGGACCTGCAGGCTTTCTCTGATCTAAGGATTTCAGGGCTTTATGTACCACCTGCACTGAGAATGGCAAAAAGCAAAAGGTTTGACCAGCTCTCACTGGTTCATCCACACAGGGTTGTACAGAGACAGAGGACACTGGTTCATCCACACAGGGTTGTACAGAGACAGAGGACACTGAATCAAACAGCCTATCAGATGATACAAAGTGCTCATTGAAACAATTCATCATTTCAGTTTTGTCATATACAGCAACAGAGTCCTTCAAAACACATGACGGTAATTCATTAACATTACTGTTACCAGACATAGACTTAATAGCCTTCCAAAACTTTCTAGGGTCATTCAGGTTATCAGTGGTAACAGACATAAAATATTCAGACTAACTGCCTAAAATAAGCCAATCAGCATCAGAACATGATTTCCTTGCTTTAGCCTAGGCTAGATTACGGTCGTGAATAATGCAAGACAGCTCAGAAGAAAACCATGGATTATCCCGCCCTTTAACCCTGAACCTGCGGAATGGGGCATGTTTGTTAACTATTTGGAAAAAAACATCATGAAAGAATATCCAAGCAGTTTCCACATCAGGGATAAGCTCAATCTTGCTCCAGTCAAAATAAAACAAATCATGAAAGAAAGCCTGCTCATTAAAACACTTCAAATTTATCTTACGAATATAACGTGGGTTTGTCTTAGGAACCTTAGTATTTCTAACAGCAACAACAGCACAATGGTCACTTAAATCATTACAAAAAACACCAACCGTAGAATATTTATGTGGAACATTTGTTAATATCAAATCAATCAGGGTAGATTTGACCATAATGATGGTCATTATGGCCAAACAGTTCTATTGATGTTTCATCAGATCAGTGGACATTTCTCCAAAAGTACAATCTTTGTCCCCATGTGCAGTTGCAAATCGTAGTCTGGCTTTTTTATGGCGGTTTTGGAGCAGTGGCTTCTTCGTGGCTGAGCAGCCTTTCAGGTTATGTCGATATAGGACTAGTTTTACTGTGGATATTGATACTTTTGTACCTGTTTCCTCCAGCATCTTCACAAGGTCCTTTGCTGTTGTTCTGGGATTGATTTGCACTTTTCGCACCAAAGTACGTTCATTTCTAGGAGACAGAACTCATCTCCTCTCCTGAGCGGTATGACTGCTGCGTGATCCCATGGTGTTTATACTTCCGTACTATTGTTTGTACAGATAAACGTGGTACCTTCAGGCATTTGGAAATTGCTCCCAAGAATGAACCAGACTTGTGGAGGTCTAAAAATGTTTTTCTGAGATCTGGGCTGATTTCTTTTGATTCTCCCATGATGTCAAGCAAAGAGGCACTGAGTTTGAAGGTAGTCCTTGAAATACATCCACAGGTACACCTCCAATTGACAAAATAAATGTCAATTAGCCTTTCAGAAGCTGAATTTTCCAAGCTGTTTAAAGGCACAGTCAACTTAGCGTATGTAAACTTCTGACCCACTGGAATTGTGATACAGTGAATTATAGGTGAAATAATCTGTCTGTAAACAATTGTTGAAAAAATGACCTGTGTCATGCACTTATACTTCCGGCGCCGACAGAGATGGCCGCCTCGCTTCGCGTTCCCAGGAAACTATGCAGTATTTCGTTTTTTTATGTGTTATTTCTTACAATGTTACCCCAGAAAATCTTAGGTTTTATTACATACAATCGGGAGGAACTATTGGATATAAGAGCAACGTCAACTCACCAACATTACGACCAGGAATTTCCCGAAGCGGATCCTCTGTTTGGCCTACCACCCAGGACAATGGATCGGATCCCAGCCGGCGACCCAAAAACAACAGCGCCGTAGAATGGGCAGACGGAGCGGTCTTCTGGTCAGGCTCCGTAGACGGGCACATCGCGCACCGCTCCTGACTACTCATACTACTCGCCAATGTCCAGTCTCTTGACAACAAGGTAGACGAAATCCGAGCAAGGGTAGCATTCCAGAGAGACATCATAACGTTCTTTGTTTCACGGAAACATGGCTCAGTCTGAGTCGGTACAGCCACCTGGTTTCTTCATGCATCGCGCCGACAGAAACAAGTATCTCTCTGGTAAGAAGAAGGGCGGGGGTGTATGCCTTATGATTAACGAGACGTGGTGTGATCATAACAACATACAGGAACTGTCACGCCCTGACCATAGAGAACCATTGTTTCTCTATGGTATAGTAGGTCAGGGCGTGACTAGGGGGTGATTTAGTATATGTATGTCTATGTTGTATTCTAGTTTATTAATTCTATGTGGGTATTCTAGTTTTCATATTTCTAGGTTGGTGTGCTTGATATGGTTATCAATTAGAGGCAGCTGGTTATCGTTGTCTCTAATTGGGGATCATATTTAAGACACATTTTCCCCACCTGTGCTTTATGGGATATTGTTTTGAGTTAGTGTATGTTACACCGCTTAGTTACGGTTCGTTGTTTGTTTCGTTCTTTCTTTGTTGTTTTGTGCCTTTCTAATATTAAATATGTGGAAACCATATCGCGCTGCACCTTGTTCCGATATTTATTCCAGCGAACGTGACAGGAACTCAAGTCCTTTTGTTCACCTGACTTAGAATTCCTCACAATCAAATGCTGACCGCATTATCTACCAAGAGATTTCTCTTCGATCATAATCACAGTCGTGTATATTCCCCCGCAAGCAGACACATCGACGGCCCTGAAAGAACTTCATTCGACTCTATGTAAACTGGAAACCACATATCCTGAGGCTGCATTTATTGTAGCTGGGAATTTTAACAAGGCTAATCTGAAAACAAGGCTCCCCAAATTCTATCAGAATATCGATTGTGCTACCAGGGCTGGCAAAACCCCAGACCATTGTTATTCTAACTTCCGTGACGCATATAAGGCCCTCCCCCGCCCTCCCTTTGGAAAAGCTGACCACGACTCCATTTTGTTGCTCCCAGCCTATAGACAGAAACTAAAACCGGAAGCACCCGCGCTCAGGTCTGTTCAACGCTGGTCCAACCAATCGGATTCCACGCTTCAAGATTGCTTCGATCACGTGGACTGGGATATGTTCCGCATTGCGGCGAACAACAACATTGATGAATACGCTGATTCGGTGAGCGAGTTTATTAGCAAGTGCATCGTTGATGTTGTACACACAGCTTCTATTAAAACATTCCCTAACCAGAAACTGTGGATTGATGGCAGTATTGGTGCAAAACTGCTTTTAATCAGGGCAAGGTGACCGGAAACATGACCGAATACAAACAGTGTAGCTATTCCCTCCGCAAGGCAATCAAACAAGCTAAGCGTCAGTATAGAGACAAAGTGGAGTCACAATTCAACAGCTCAGACATGAGAGGTATGTGGCAGGGTCTACAGTCAATCACGGACTACAAAAGAAAACCAGCCCTGTCGCGGACCACGATGTCTTGCTCCCAGACAGACTAAACAACTCTTTTGCTCGCTTTGAGGACAATACAGTGTCACTGACACGGCCCGCTATCAAAACCTGCGGGCTCTCTTTCACTGTAGCCAACGTGAGTAAAACATTTAAACGTGTTAACCCTCGCAAGGCTGCAGGCCCAGACGGCATCCCCGGCCACGTCCTCAGAGCATGCGCAGACCAGCTGGCTGGTGTGTTTACAGACATATTCAATCAATCCTTATCCCAGTCTGCTGTTCCCACATGCTTCAAGAGGGCCACCATTGTTCCTGTTCCCAAGAAAGCTAAGGTAACTGAGCTAAATGACTACCGCCCTGTAGGACTCACTTCCGTCATCATGAAGTGCTTTGAGAGACTAGTTAAGGACCATATCACCTCCACCCTACCTGACACCCTAGACCCACTCCAATTTGCTTACCGCCCCAATAGGTCCACAGACGACGCAATTGCCATCACACTGCACACTGCCCTAACCCATCTGGACAAGAGGAATACCAATGTAAGAATGTTGTTCATCGATTACAGCTCAGCATTTAACACCATAGTACCCTCCAAACTCGTCATTAAGCTCGAGACCCTGGGTCTCGACCCCGCCCTGTGCAACTGGGTCCTGGACTTCCTGACGGGGCGCCCCCAGGTGGTGAGGGTAGGTAACAACATCTCCACCCCGCTGATCCTCAACACTTGGTTCCCACAAGGGTGCATTCTCAGCCCTCTCCTGTACTCCCTGTTCACCCACGACTGCGTGGCCATGCACGCCTACAACTCAATCATCAAGTTTGCAGACGACACTACAGTGGTAGGCTTGATTACCAACAACGACGAGACCCTCGCAGTGTGGTGTCAGGAAAATAACCTCACACTCAATGTCAACAAAACAAAGGAGATGATCGTGGACTTCAGGAAACAGCAGAGGGAGCAGCCCCCTATCTACATTGACGGGACAGTAGTGGAGAGGGTGGAGAGTTTTAAGTTCCACAGCAACGCCTCTTCAACCTCAGGAGGCTGAAGAAATTCGGCTTGTTACCAAAAACACTCACAAACTTTTACAGATGCACAATCGAGAGCATCCTGTCGGGCTGTATCACCGCCTGGTACGGCAACTACTCTGCCCATAACCGTAAGGCTCTCCAGAGGGTAGTGAGGTCTGCACAACGCATTACCAGGTGCAAACTACCTGCCCTCCAGGACACCTACACCACCCGATGTCACAGGAAGGTCAAAAAGATCATCAAGGACAACAACCACCCGAGCCACTGCCTGTTCACCCCGCTATCATCCAGAAGGCGAGGTCAGTACAGGTGCATCAAAGCGGGTACCGAGAGACTGAAAAACAGCTTCTATCTCAAGGCCATCAGACTGTTAAACAGCCATCACTAACATTGAGTGGCTGCTGCCAACATACTGACTCAACTCGAGCCACTTCAATAATTGATGTAATCAATTTATCACTAGCCACTTTATATAATGCTTACATACCCTACATTACTCATCTCATATGCATATACTGTACGCTATACCATCTACTGAATCTTGCCATTTTGATGTAATTAAATGTATCACTAGCCACTTTAAACAATGCCACTTTATATAATGTTTTCATACCCTACATTAATCATCTCATATGTATATACTGTACTCTATACCATCTACTGCATCTTGTCATCTTGATGTAATGTATCACTAGCCACTTTAAACAATGCCACTTTATATAATGTTTTCATACCCTACATTAATCATCTCATATGTATATACTGTACTCTATACCATTTACTGCATCTTGCCAATGCCGTTCGGGCATCACTCATTCATATATTTTTATGTACATATACGTATTCATTCCTTTACACCTGTGTGTATAAGGTAGTTGTTGTGAAATTGTTAGGTTATATTACTTGTTAGATATTTCTGCATGGTCGGAACTAGAAGCACAAGCATTTCACTACACTCGCGTTAACATCTGCTAACCATGTGTATGTGACAAATAAATTTGATTTGATTTGAGTAGATGTCCTAACCGACTTGCCAAAACTATATTTTGTTAACAAGAAATTTGTGGAGTGGTTGAAAACGAGGTTTAATGACTCCAACCTAAGTGTATGTAAACTTCCGACTTCAACTGTATGTCACCCAAGCTGACATTTTAGTTATAGTACCTGCGAAACAGCAGTCTCAACATCAACAGTAAAGAAGCGACTCCGGGATGCTGGCCTTCTAAGCAGAGTCGAAAAGAAAAATCCCATATTTCAGACTGGCCAATGAAAAGAAAAGATTAAGATGGGCAAAAGAACACAGACACTGGACAGAGGAACTCTGCCTAGAAGGCCAGTATCCCGGAGTCGCCTCTTCACTGTTGACATTGATTTTTGTGGGTACTATTTAATGAAGCTGCCAGTTGAGGACTGGTGAGGCATCTGTTTCTCAAACTAGAAACTCCAATATACTTGTTCTCTTGCTAAGTTGTGCACCGGGGCCTCCCACTCCTCTTTCTATTCTGGTTAGAGCCAGTTTGTGATGTTCTTTGAAGGGAGTAATACACAGCCCTGTACGAGACCTTCAGTTTCTTGGCAATTTCTTGCATGGAATAGCCTTAATATCTCAGAACAAGAATAGACTGAGGAGTTTGAGAAGAAAGGTCTTTGTTCCTGGCCATTTTGAGCCTTTAATCAAACCCACAAATGCTGATGCTCCAGATACTCAACTAGTCTAAAGAAGACAGTTTTATTGCTTCTTTATTCAGGACAACAGTTTTCAGCTGTTCTAACATATTAGCAAAAGGGTTTTCTAATGATCAATTAGCCTTTTAAAATGATAAACTTGGATTAGCTAACACAATGTGCCATTGTAACACAGGAGTGATGGTTGCTGATAATGGGCCTCTGTACGCCTATGTAGATATTCCATAAAGAAATCAGCCGTTTCCAGCTACAAGTCATTTACAACATTAGCAATGTCTACACTGTATTTCTGATCAATTTTATGTTATTTTAATGGATAAAAATGTGCTTTTCTTTCAAAAACAAGGACATTTCTAAGTGACCCCAAACTTTTGAATGGTAGTGTATATTGTTTTATACGAATACAATTGTTTAGAGAAAGATATTTAGTTTTAACAAGCAATTAAAAACTCTAGCACCCTACCCTTGCGAGGATACCAACACTGAGCCTTTTTCAAGAGTGTTTTGTGAGGGATCTCAGACCATTCCTCCATATAGTCTTTCCAGATCCTTGATATCCTTCGTCTGCACTTTACGGCTGTGTAACGGAGACACAGGGAATATGGAAACAGGTGCAGTTGGTGTGTTTAATAGGAACGAACATGGAGTGAATAAAAAAATAGGAGTAGCGTGGCCTCCCGAGTGGGGCAGTGATCTAAGGCACTGGATCGCAGTGCTAGCTGTGCTACTAGAGAGTCTGGGTTTGAGTCCAGGCTGTCACAGCACTGGGAGACCCATGGGGCAGTGCACAATTGGCCCAGCGTTTTCCGGGTTAGGGGAGGGTTTGGCCGCAGGGTTGTCCTTGTCCCATCGCGCACTAGCAACTCTTGTGGCGGCCTGGGCGCAGTGCACGCTGACATGGTCGCCAGGTGTACAGTGTTTCCTCCGACACATTGGTGCGGCTGGCTTCCGGGTTAAGTGGGCATTGTGTCAAGAAGCAGTGCGGCTTGGTTGGGTTGTATTTTGGAGGACGCACGGCTCTCGACCTTTTCCGCTCACGAGTCCGTACGGGAGTTGCAGAGATGAGACAAGACTGTAACTACCAATTGGATACCACGAAATTGGGGAGAAAATGTGGTAAAAAAAAACAGGAGTAACGTCTAAACATGAAAACAGGAAACTGTCATGACTGTTCACAAGAATCCAAATAGGTAAGATCAGTTTGCAATGAATAACTTTAATCAGACCCCCTCTCACCCGTAGAGGGGGAAGGAAAGAACTAGTGGGGATTAACAACTCACGTCCTGTTGTAAATCAAGAGAGAAGATCCAAGCTTTCCCTCTCCAAATTAACCAAAGGAATGTGCTTTGTCGCAAAACAAATATTTTTCCAGCGGAAAGTCTAACACGTTCAAAAGCAACTACTGGAACAATATTTCTAACATAGAACTTGGGGGAATGGTCAGAGGCGATCTATAGAACACAAATGTCATTTTGTTTGATATTTTGTGATGTCATTAAACATGTTACAAAGGAAATACTGTAACTTGGAAAGTGTACCCACTACATATTTGAAGTTTCCATACTATGCATTGTGCATGTAAAAGAGAGGGATGTGATTTGAGAAGCTATAAGAGATAATTGTTTTTCATAACTTTGCACAGTGAGTAATCACCGCCCCAGAGTAAAGTCAGGAAGCCTGCCCCATCTGCTGGAACCACCCCTTTCGAGCAAAAGGTTTGAATGATGGGTGAAGAAAAAACACATTAGACCAAAAAAGCGTAAAGCTGCAGTTGCACATTTTAAATGGTTTGAACATTGAATCTTATCACGAGGTTGAGATGATAAAATCACCTCCAGGACAACCACTGGTACAGCTGATTAGCTTCCCAAGTAAATCATCTTCTAAAGCGAATTGAAGTAGGACCATCCGGTTACTCTGCTCAAACCATGGTATTACGCTACTCTCATCCCCTCACTGGGTAACCATCGATATGGCTGGCTAGCCTATCTTCAAAGAAGCATCTTCAAGAGCGAATGGAAGGAAAATCAACTCTGTAGTTTTGTTCAGGACTACAAGACAAGTCACAGGATACCGGACAACTACAAAGAAGAACAACAGTGGAAGACTTGTTGGAACCATTTCGGACAGTCAGAGCCTTAGAAGCATGTCGCGAAAAGGCCCAACCTCCTTTCCAAGGCTGCCCATTTCACAGAGAGATCCCCCGCAAACCCAAGCATTTCACGTAAATACATTCATGATTTCATAAAAAAGTGGGAGGCAGTTTGTGTGCAAAGTATATGGTTTCTGTAGGTGAAAGTAGTTTCTGAATGTACCAATGTTAAACCTCTCTGCGCTACGGATCCCTTTAGCGGGATAATTTTCCTAAACAACCACTGAATTGCAGGGCACCAAATTTCCATACTATGCATTGTGCATGTAAAAGAGAGGGATGTGATTTGAGAAGCTATAAGAGATTATACATATAATAAATATAAATATACAAAAAAAAATTATAATCATGCAATCACAAGTGAAATATACCAAAACACAGCTTAGCTTGTTGTTAATCCACCTATCGTGTCAGATTTTGAAAATATGCTTTACAGCGAAAGCAATCCAAGCTTTTGTGAGTGTATCAATCAATGCTAGAACAGCTAGCCCCAAATTAGCATGGTCACGAAAGTCAGAAAAGCAATAAAATTAATCGCTTACCTTTGATAATCTTCGGATGTTTGCACTCACGAGACTCCCAGCTACACAATAAATGTTATTTTTGTTCGATAAATATTTCTTTTATAACAAAAAAAACGCCATTTGGGTTGCCCGTTATGTTCAGAAAACCACTGCCTCGTTCCGTTCGACGAAATTTCCAAAAAGTATCTGTAATGTTCGTAGAAACATGTCAAATGTTTTTTATAATCAATCCTCAGGTTGTTTTTAACATACATAATCGATAATATTTCAACCGGACCGTAACCTATTCAGTAAAAGAGAGAAAGAAAATGGAGAGCTACCCCTCTCGCGCGCAGGAACGAATCAAAGGACACCTGACTAGTTTTGAAAAATCTCACTCATTTTTCAAAATAAAAGCCTGAAACTATGTCTAAAGCCTGGTCACAGCCTGAGGAAGCCATTGGAAAAAGAATCTGGTTGATACCCCTTTAAATGGAAGAAAGACGGGCAATGAAACACAGATAAAAAAAATAATAAAATCACTTCCGGGTTAGGTTTCCTCAGGTTTTCGCCTGCACAATCAGTTTTGTTATACTCACAGACAATATTTTGACAGTTTTGGATACTTTGGAGTGTTTTCTATCCTAATCTGTAAATTACTGTATATCCGTTTATCTTGGGAACGTTATTCTAAAAAATTAAAAAATCTGACCCCTAGCATCAAGAAGTTAAGTGTCTCTGTCACTCTCTTTCTCCCTCTCCATCTCTTCTTTAACAAGCAGCCATGTTGTTGTCATTCCGCTAGGGACCTGTTTTCAGTGTATTAAGTCTCCAGTCAATAACTGGTGCAGAGTGTGTATGTTTGTCCTGTGTTCCCATTTAATTAGCTTGTAAATAAATAATTAAACCAATTTGTGTAGTACTAAATCATAAGTAAGGCTCGGGTTTTTGCAGATGCAAGGAGGTTACGACTGTTCAGAATGGTGATTTGATACAAGGTCATGATTAATAAGTTGACTGTTTATTGATGTCATAGGTAAAGGCCTTTTAGAGTTTAATTTGGGAGATCGTAAATCTTTAAATAACCGCTCTCGTGGTGCCCCAGATCCTAATGAGTTAATTGTTACTTGATTAATTGAATTGGGTAACAATTAAACAGTTAGTTAATTAGATAAATAACAGTCTTAAGATTAATTTCAAGAGTTATCCATCTCTGAGACCGGGTGTGGTAACTCATATGTCTAAAGGTTAACAATAATGTTAGGTACACCAGGAGTTTTTGTGAAAGAGCTTTATAAATGAAAAGAGAGCATTGTATGAACCTACAGTACATCTCATCAGAGGGCCAGCCTGCTGTCTGGCAGACAATGCAGTGATGTGTACTGAACCTGTCACCTCTGATTAAACGTAAAGCACTATGGTAACTGCATCTAATGGCTTTAGTATTTGTAAGCAGGGACACGATCAATGTGGGCACCAGCCAAAGTATATGCTTAAACCATTAGTATAATTTGTATGCGCTCTAGAAAACAACATACTGGATACTTAGTTTTACTGAATTCAAAACTAGTTTAAGGTCAATAAAGGTTTTCTGTAAAACAATTAAGGTATAGTGTAGTTCAGATAGAGCCTGGTCAACAGAAGGGGCAACAGAATACACAACCGTATTGTCTGTATACAAGTGAAGGTTTTTTGACAAACCAATATTGTTTATGGACAGTAAAAAGTACAGGAACCAAAATCTACCCCTGTGGGACACAGGGTGCTGATGGTGCTGGCTAAGGCTAAAACTAGTGAGTGTAGAGAGTATAGGGATATTGTTATCCACGTCGGCACCAACGATGTTAGGATGAAACAGTCAGAGGTCACCAAGCCAAACATAGCTTCAGCGTGTAAATCAGCTAGAAAGATGTGTCGGCATCGAGTAATTGTCTCTGGCCGCCTCCCAGTTAGGGGTAGTGATGAGCTCTACAGCAGTCTCACAACTCAATTGCTGGTTGGAAACTGTTTTCTGCCCCTCCCAAAATATAGAATTTATAGATAATTGGCCCTCTTTCTAGGACTCACCCACAAATAGGACCAAGCCTGGCCTGCTGAGGAGTGACGGACTCCATCCTAGCTGGAGGTGTGCTCTCATCTTATCTATGTACATAGACAGGGCTCTAACTCCTCTAGCTCCACAATGAGATAGGGTGCAGGCCAGGCAGCAGACTGTTAGCCAGCCTGCTAGCTTAGTGGAGTCTGCCACTAGCACAGTCAGTGTAGTCACCTCAGCTTTCCCCATTGAGACCGTGTCTGTGCCTTGATCTAGGTTGGGCAAAACTAAATATGGCGGTGTTCGCCTTAGCAATCTCACTGGAATAAAAACTTCCTCCATTTCTGTCATTATTGAAAGAGATTGTGATATCTCACATCTCAAAATATGGCTACTTAATGTTAGATCCCACACTTCCAGGGCAGTTATAGTCAATGAACTCATCCATGATCATAATCTTGATGTGATTGGCCTGACTGAAACATGGCTTAAGCCTGATGAATTTATTATGTTAAATGAGGACTCTTCTCCTGGTTATGCTAGTGACCACATCCCCCGCACACCCCGCAAAGGCGGAGGTGTTGCTAACATTTCTGATAGCAAATTACAATTTACAAAAAAATTTGGACTGCGTTTTTGTCTTTTGAGCTTCTAGTCATGAAATCTATGCAGTCTACTCAATCACTTTTTCTAGGCCGTATACAGCGTTCCTCACTGAGTTTCCTGAGTTCCTATCGGACCTTGTAGTCATGGAAGATAATATTCAAATTTTTGGTGACTTTAATATTCACATGGAAAAGTCCACAGACCTACCCCAAAAGGCTTTCGGAGCCATCATCAACTTAATGGGTTTTATCCAACATGTCTCTGGACCTACTCACTGCCACAGTCATACTCTGGACCTAGTTTTGTCCCGTGGAATAAATATTGTGGATCTTCTTGTTTTTCCACATAATCCTGGACTATCGGACCACCATTTTATTAAATTTGCAATTACAACAAATAATCTGCTTAGACCCCAATCAAGGATCATCAAAAGCTGTGCTATAAATTCTTGGAAACCCAAAGATTCCTACATGCCCTTCCAGACTCCACCTACCCAAGGAGTACAAAAATTGGTTAACCACCTAACTGAGGAACTAAATTGAATATTGCGTAATACCCTAGATGCAGTTGCACCCCTAAAAAACTAAAAATATTTGTCATAAGATACTAGCTCCCTGGTATACAGAAATTACCCGAGCCCTGAAGCAAGCTTCCAGAAAATTGGAACGGAAATGGCGCTCCACCAAACTAGAAGTCTTCCGACTAGCTGGGAAAGACAATACCGTGCGATAGCGAAGAGCCCTCACTGCTGCTCGATCATCCTGTTTTTCCAACTTAATTAAGGAAAATAAGAACAATCCAAAATGTATTTTTGATACTGTTGCAAAGCTAACTAAAAAACAGTATTCCCCAAGAGAGGATGGCTTTCACTTCAGCAGAGATAAATTCCTTAACTTCTTTGACAAAAAGATCATGATCATTAGAAAGCAAATTACGGACTCCTCTTTAAATCTGCGTATGTCTTCAAAGCTCAGTAGCCATGAGTCTGCACAACACTGCCAGGACCTAGGATCAAGGGAGACACTCAAGTTTTTTAATCCTATATCTCTTGACACATTCATGAATATAGTCATGGCCTCTAAACCTTCAAGCTGCATACTGGACCCTATTCCAGCTAAACTACTGAAAGAGTTGCTTCCTGTGCTTGGCCCTCCTATGATAAACATAGTAAACGGCTCCCTATCCACTGGATGTGTACCAAACTCACTAAAAGTGGCAGTAATATCGCCACTCTTGAAAAAGCCAAACCGGCCTATATCGAATCTCCCATTCCTCTCAAAAATTTTAGAAAAAGCTTTTGCACAGCAACTTAATGCCTTCCTGAAGACAAACAATGTATACAAAACACTTCGGTCTGGTTTTAGACCACATCAGAGACTGCACTCGTGAAGGTGGTAAATTAACTTTGAATGGCGTCAGACCAAGGCTCTGCATCTGTCTTCGTGCTCCTAGACCATAGTGCTGCTTTACACACCATCGATCACCACATTCTTTTGGAGAGATTGGAAACCCAAATGGGTCTACACGGACAAGTTCTGGCCTGGTTTAGATCTTATATGTCGGAAAGATATCAGTTTGTCTCTGTGGATGGTTTGTCCTCTGACAAATCAACTGTAAGTTTCGGTGTTCCTCAAGGTTCCGTTTTAGGACCACTAATGTTTTAACAATATATTTTACCTCTTGGTGATGTTATTTGGAAACAATGTTTACTTTCACTGCTATGCGGACAATACACAGCTGTACATTTCGATGAAACATGGTGAAGCCCCAAGATTGTCCTCCCTGGAAGCCTGTGTTTCAGACTTAAGGAAGTGGATGGGGGCAAATGTTTTACTTTTAAACTCGGACAAAACAGAGATGCTAGTTCTAGGTCCCAAGAAACAAAGATATCTTCTGTTAGATTTGACAATTAATCTTGATGGTTGTACAATCATTTCAAATAAAACTGTGAAGGACCTCGGCATTACTCTGGACCCCGATCTCTCTTTTGACGAACATATCAAGACTATTTCAAGGACAGCTTTTTTCCATCTACGTAACATTGCAAAAATCAGAAACTTTCTGTCCAAAAATGAGGCAGAAAAGTTCATCCATGCCTTTGTCACTCCTAGATTAGACTATTGCAATGATCTACTTTCCGGCTACCCGGATAAAGCACTAAATAAACTTCAGTTAGTGCTAAACACGGCTGCTAGAATCTCTCTACACTGGCTTCCTGTTAATCATGATCGCGGGGTCCCCTGCGGGACATTGAGCTAACGTAGGCTAATGCGATTAGCATGAGGTTGTAAGTAACAAGAACATTTCCCAAGACATAGACATATCTGATATTGGCAGAAAGCTTAAATTCTTGTTAATCTAACTGCACTGTCCAATTACCAGTAGCTATTACAGTGAAAGAATACCATGCTATTGTTTGAGGAGAGTGCACAGTTTTGAACATGAAAAGTTATTAATAAACAAATTAGGCACATTTGGGCAGTCTTCATACAAAATCTTGAACAGAAATGCAATGGTTCATTGTTTCAGTGTAAAACTTTGCACATACACTGCTGCCATCTAGTGGCCAAACTCTAAATTGCACCCGGCCTGGAATAATACATTATGGCCTTTCCCTTGCATTTCAAAGATGATGGTACAAAACAATACCATTTTATTTCCCTTTTTTTTCTTGGTATTATCTTTTACCAGATCTAATGTGTTATATTCTCCTACATTCCTTTCACATTTCCACAAACTTCAAAGTGTTTCCTTTCAAATGGTACCAAGAATAAGCATATCCTTGCTTCAGAACTTGAGCTACAGGCAGTTAGACTTGGGGATGTCATTTTAGGCGAGAGAAAAAAAGAAAAAAAAAGGGTGGATCCTTAAGAGGTTTTAATTAATTTTTATTGAAGACTCATCTCTTCAGTAGGTCCTATGAAATAGTGTAGTCTGGCCCAGGGGTGTGAAGGTGAATGGAAAAGCACTGGAGCGACGAAACCGCCCTTGCTGTCTCTGCCTGACCGGTTCCCCTCTCTCCACTGGGATTCTCTGCCTCTAACCCTATTACAGCAGCAGCTTACTGGTGCTCTTCCATGCCGTCCCTGGGAGAGGTGCGTCACTTGATTGGGTTGAGTCACTGACGTGATCTTCCTGTCCGGGTTGGCGCCCCCTTCGGGTTCGTGCCGTGGGGGAGATCTTTGTGGGCTATACTCAGCCTTGTCTCAGGGTAGTAAGTTGGTGGTTTGAAGATATCCCTCTAATAGTGTGGGGGCTGTGCCTTGGAAAAGTGGGTGGGGTTATATCCTGCCTGGTTGGCCCTGTCTGGGGGTTTGTGTCGGGGGGCTAGGGTCAATCTGTTATATCTGGAGTATTTCTCCTGTCTTATCCGGTGTCCTGTGTGAGTTTAAGTATGCTCCCTCTAATTCTCTCTCCCTCTCTCTCTCCCTCCCCTCCCAGAGGACCTGAGCGCTGCGACCTTGCCTCAGGACTACCTGGCCTGATGACTCCTTGCTGTCCCCAGTACACCTGGTAGTGCTGCTGCTCCAGTTTCAACTGCGGCTATGGAACCCTGACCTGTTCACCGGATGTGCTACCTTGTCCCAGACCTTCTGTTTTCGACTCTCTCTCTCTACCACACCTGCTGTCTCTAACTCTGAATGCTCGGCTATGAAAAGTCAACTGACATTTACTCCTGAGGTGCTGACCACTGTGATTATTATTATTATTTGACCCTGCTGGTGATCTATGAACGTTTTAACATCTTGGCCATGTACTGTTATGATCTCAATCCGGCACAGCCCTCAGAGCCTGGTTCCTCTATAGGTTTCTTCCTAGGTTCCTGCCTTTCTAGGGAGTTTTTCCTAGCCACCGTGCCACTACATCTGCATTGCTTGCTGTTTGGGGTTTTAGGCTGGGTTTCTGTATAGCACTTTGTGACATCGGCTGATGTATAAAGGGCTTTATAAATACAATTGATTGATTGATTGATTTTGTAATATGAAGGAAACGTGACTTAACACCATCGGAATATACACATTGTGTCCTGTCTGTCAGGTCGTTTTTTAAACCAATTACATTTTTTGCTAGGCATTAAAGTTTAGAAATAGGGCAATAGTTATTAAGGTCACAAGAGTCACCAACTTTGTGGAGAGAGATCATACTGTCCTCTTTTCAAACCCTCAGGATAGTACCAGATATGATTGTCAGATTAAAAATATAGGTTCATGATTCAGCAATCAAGGGGGTGAAAGCTCTTGCGGTGACATATTCATTATAATGCCCACTCATTTCTGTACATCATAGATCTTACTGTCACGCCCTGATCTGTTTCACCTGTCTTTGTGATTGTCTCCACCCCCCTCCAGGTGTCGCCCATCTTCCCCACGTATTTATAACTGTGTTTTCTGTCTGTCTGTGCCAGTTCATCTTACCAGAGTTTGTCCTGTCAGCTCCTGTCTTTTCCCAGTCTCTCGTTTTCTCGTCCTCCTGGTTTTGACCATTGCCTGTCCTGACCTTGAGCCCACCTGCCTGACCCCTCTACCTGAGCCTGCCTGTCATTCTGTACCTTTGCCCCATCTCTGGATTGACGACCTCTGCCTGACCTGAGCCTGCCTGTCATCCTGTACCTTTGCCCCTGTTACTGTAATAACATTTTTACTTCGACACGGTCTGCATCTGGGTCTTACCTTATCCTGATCGTACGAACTAGCCATGTCTGACCAAGCAGACATGGACCAGCTCCTCAACGCTATCTCCCAAGGAGCCACCATTGGTAGGCACGAGGAGTTGCTTCGTGGTCTGATGGAAGGATTCCAGGCCATGGCCGAATGTCATGACCTAGCCTTGGACACATTGCGGGAGCAATTCCGTGGGTTGTCTACTAGGCAGCCTACCACGACGGTAACCTCCTAGCCCCTCTGTAACCCGGCTGGTAGCAGTGCTGTCACCCCGGTTTACCAGGATCCCTGCTTACCTCCCCCGGAGCGCAATAATGGCGATTCCAGAACCTGCCGGGCATTTCTCTCCAAGTGCTCCCTCATTTTCGAGCTGCAGTCTTCTTCGTTACCATCACCCGTTCGAAGATAGCGTACATTATTACGCTGATGTCCGGGAGGGCACTTGCCTCGACCACCGCAATGTGGGAGCAACAATCTGCCGTCTGCCTCAGTCTGGAGGAATTTGTGGAGGAGGTGAGAGGCTCTGGTGTCCGGGAGAGAGGCTGTCCGGAAGTTACTCCAGCTTTGGGTGGACACCCTCAGTGTGGCAGACTATGCGGTGGAGTTCCGCACGCTAGCAGTGGCGGGTACCTGGAACCCGGAAGCGCTGTTCTACACGTTCCTGCACGGATTATCGGAGGAGGTAAAGGATGAGCTGGCAGCCTAAACTACCGACAGATCTTGGCTCACTCATCACTTTAACCATCCGGATCGATGGTCGGCTACGGGAACGTAGGAGGGAAAAAAGGTCCGATTGCAGTCCCAATCGCTCACTCAGGGATCCCATCTTGCAGCTGATGAACTCCGGAAGTCCCCGGCGTATACATCCCCGAGAGGATCCAAGCTCACCTGAGTCCCTCCAAGAGCCTCCGGAAACTGCCGATTCACCTCTTCCCGAGCCGATGCGTACGCGTTCGGCTGGAGACAGCCTAGCCCTGCCGAGCTGCAGACTTGAGACCCAGAGCTGTCTGTATTACGGTACTGCCGGTTATTTTGTGTCTACCTGTCCCTTCAAGAGACCTAGCTCATTCATTGGAGTAAGTACACTGGTGGGTCTTGAAGATAATTGTTCTTCTCCCCGTACTCGCCACCCTGCTGTGGGGCGACCAGTCCAAGTCTCTTCAGGTACTCATCAACTCGGGGGCCGATGTGAGTCTCATGGACGTTACCCTGGCTTCCGAGCTGGGCATCCCCACTCAACCTCTCTCCATTCCCATGGGTGTTAGAGCGCTGGACGGGCGCTCTATAGGCTGGGTCACCCACCAGACCACCCCTGTCAACCTACGAGTGTCGGGGAACCACAGCAAAACGATCCAATTCCTGCTGGTTGAGTCTCCGCAGGTTCCCGTGGTATTGGGATTCTCTTGGCTCCAGCGATACAATCCCTCCATTGACTGGGCTACTGGTGCCATCGTGGGCTGGAGCCCGTCCTGCCACACTCATTGCCTGAAATCAGCTTTGCCTGCCCCTTGACGTCTTCCTGGGGGCTTGGAAATTGCTCCGGACCTCTCCGCCAGCTCCGCAAAGTACCAGAATCCTCCGGGAGGGGTTTAGTAAGGCCCAGGCCACTTCGCTTCCGCAGCACTGATCGGTATCCAAGAGGGTCAAGCCTAAGACGCTGGCACGCCTCTATAGTGCTGCGGCTGCACCCCTTGAAGCCAAGACCTTTCCCCCCGCTCCAAGATCATTAGCCTCTCTGCTGTTCGTCCTCTGTTGCCCCGTACCCTCCGTATTTTCGCTACCTTTCTGTGTCTAGAGTCAAAACCATGTCTGACTGCCCCTTGTCTTCTGTTTTCTAGGCCCATACCTCCCCCTGTGTTATCGATGGCCAGCCAACGTATACGGTGAGACGCCTCCCAAGGGTTCGACCACGGGGCAGGGGTATCCAGTACCTTGTTGACTGGGAGGGTTATGGCCCGGAGGAGAGGTGCTGGGTTCCCGCTAAAGATATCTTGGACCCGGCCCTCATCGCTGACTTTCACCGCCGGCACCCCAGTCAAGCAGGTATCCGCCCAGGTAGCACGTCAGCTGGCATCCTTAGAGGGGGGGGGGGGGGTACTGTCACGCCCTGATCTGTTTCACCTGTCTTTGTGATTGTCTCCACCCCCCTCCAGGTGTTGCCCATCTTCCCCACTTATCCTCTGGGTATTTATACCTGTGTTTTCTGTCTATGCCAGTTCGTCTTGTTTGTCAAGCTTACCAGCATTTGTCCTGTCTTTTCCCAGACTCTCTTTTTCTCATCCTCCTGGTTTTGACCATTGCCTGTCCTGACCCTGAACCTGCCCGCCTGACCACACTGCCTGCCCCTGAGCCTGCCTGCCGTCCTGTACCTGTGCCCCGTCTCTGGATTGCCGACCTCTGCCTGACCTGAGCCTGCCTGCCGTCCTGTACCTTTGCCCCTGTTGCTGTAATAAACATTTTCACTTCTACACTGTCTGCATCTGGGTCTTACCTTATCCTAATACTTATACCAGAGTAAACCCTTTTTTTAAAGCGATAGAGCTTGGGAGTCTATGCTCCTGAAATCCACCTTGAATGAATATGCATCTATGATACCTGGTGATGATTCATCAATCTTCTTGAATTTAAATGTGACTTAATGCGATACAATAAGGTTCGTATGAGTGCATGTGTATATTCTGTACCTGCCTGAAGTGACAAACAATTCCATCTGAACCGCCCTAGCCTTATTAACACTTTCAACTAAAGCTAAATATCTTGAGCCCTGCCATTACGTTATTGCTTGATTCGGCAAGTATCTGAAAGCGCAAGCTAGGGGGACAATGGGCTGCAGGGTGATTTGCACATGAATGTCTGTGAATTAGAGCATGGGTTACAGAGGAAGGCCTTCTCCACAGCCATGGGCCCCGGCCGGGCGGTCAGGCAGACAGAGGTCAGCTCGCTCTCTAAAGCCCAGGTGAGATTCTCAGACACAAAAGGCCAAATTAAAATCCAATCAACATGGATGTAACAAAGCCTAGGAAGATGTATGAGATGATTTGAATGGGATTCATAAAAGTATAATATTTCTGCCCAACCAATGGATACCTTGTTGTCATGGGTTCCATATACGCTGAGTGTACAAAACATGCTCTTTCCATGACATGGACTGACCAAGTGAATCCAGGTGAAAGCTATGCTTCGTTATTGTTGTCACTTGTTAAATCCACTTCAATCAGTGTAGATGAAGGAGAGGAGACAGATTAAAGAAGGATTTTTAATCCTTGAGAGAATTGAGACATGGATCGTGGATGTGTGCCATTCAAAGGGTTAATGGGCAAGTAAAAATATCTAAGTGCCTTTGAACGGTGTATTGTACTAGGTGCCAGGCGCACCAGTTTGAGTGTGTCAAGAACTGAAACTCTGCTGGGTTTTTCACGCTCAAAACAGTTTCCTGTGTGTATCAAGAAGGGTTCACCACCCAAAGGACATCCAGCCAACTTGACACAACTGTGGGAGGCATTGGAGTCAACATGGGCCAGCATCCCCGTGGACTCTACACCTTGTAGATTCCATGCCCTGATGAATTGAGTCTGTTCTGGGGGCAAAAGTGGGTACAACTCAATATTAGGAAGGTGCTCCTAATACTTTGTACATTCAGTGTATGTCCCAGAACAGAGGACTACATTGTCCGTAAAACGGAAAATTGTACATCAGTAATGTTAGATTAAAAGGTGCACTCTTTGATTGACCTTAGTTTAGCTCAGTAGTATGTTTTAGTCCCACTTGGCTAATGCGTATAGCTGTGGGTGCACTGCAGACTGCTGTGGTGCTTCTGTTGTGGCCTACCTCTTCACTATTGGCCTTTGTGCTCTCTCTCTCTCTCTCTCTCTCTCTCTTTCTCTCTCCCTCTCCTGAATCTCATTAGCAGGCCACCTATGAACCCTGGTGTAGAGTGGGTCAGAGAAGGCACAGTGGACAGCCATAATGATGAGACCTTATCTGGGGATTTAGTCCCTGAACCACAGCTCCAGGCGACCAGATGTTCAAATGTTCAAAATCGCATTATAATTAACCGTATTTAAAACAGAGCAGAAAGTCCATGCTTATAGTTATTCCCGTGATCCCCACTCTCTCTATTACCCCTCTCCTTCCCCCCCTCTCTCCCTCTCTCTCTGTCCCTATTTTCAGATGAGGTAATTAATATGGAAAGGCTCATATTCTGTAAATTCCTATGAGATGGGCTCACCAAAGCTGTTAAAGCCAAGTAGACTAATTAGTATTCATGCAGGTTTTCCTGTTACAAGTCAGTTTTCCCTCTGGGACCAAGTAGTAGCTTGGGTAGACAGGCAGCGTTCATCCTTGATTATGTGAGCAGAATGCCACTGCTGAGCCAGAGCACAGCAACAAACAAAAAAATTCTTAGGCAGCAAATCAATTTCTGTGACCTTCTAAATGGAACTGACTACAGAGTCATTCTTTAACCCTGTATATCAGGGAAAACACATTCTGAGATGGAATGATTACTGGCTATTATACAAATCCATGGTTTCTGTTTCAGTTAATAACCATTTACGGCAAAATTATACATACGCTAGGATTCAGTGGCAATAAACAATTGCTTTAATGCACTAGTCATGTCTTTGTTTTGCCAATTAAAATAGATCTCGGAAAGCCCCTATTATTCCAAATATAAAATGCCTTGATAAAGAGTTTTTGCTTTTAGATGCATAAAAATTGGTATGCAAATTGATAATTGAATATTCTAGGTTGTAATAAGTAGTGGGGATGGCCTTTCATGCTCTGTGGTTCCATAGATATGTGCCATTGAGTTGCTGGGCACATTTTATACAGTAGGCTCTGAAATGATTTATGCATCATTGCACTCACCGGGTTTTTACTAACCCAGCATATAGAATATGGTTGCAGAAACACATTTTGTAATAAAGATGTTTAGAAATCACATGAACAATAATCTATTGTTGAACCCTCCATGTGTAGGCTACAGTGCACTGGAAATTGCTTTGTGCTGACTGAGGTTTGGTTTCCAAGACATTATTGGAATACAAGAGGCATATGTTCAATGCAAGATTGTTATTATTGGATATTATTATTATTGGGTTTTAGGAGTACCAACTAGCACAGAGACAACATACAGTGCATTCTGAAAGTATTCAGACCACTTGACCTTTTCCACATTTTGTTACAGCCTTATTGTAAAATTGACAGCAACAAAAAAGATCCCTCATCAATCTACACACAATACCCCATAATGACAAGGCAAAAACAGGTTTTTAGACATTTTTGCAAATTTCTTAAAAATAAAAAACTGAAATATCACATTTACGAACAGTATGAGTCAAGGGTTTGGACCCACCTACTCATTCAAGGGTTTTTCTTTATTTTCTTACTATTTTCTACATTGTAGAATAATAGTGAAGACATCAAAACTATGAAATAACACATATGGAATTAACCACGTATTAACCAAAAAAGTGATAAACAAATATATTTTATATTTCAGATACTTCAAAGTAGTCACCCTTTGCCTTGTTGACAGCTTTGCACACTCTCGGCATTCTGTCAACCAGCTTCATGAGGAAAAAACCTGGAAAAAACCAGGTGTGCCTTGTTAAAAGTTAATTTGTGGAATTTCTTTCCTTCTTAATGCGTTTGAGCCAATCAGTTGTGTTGTGATAAGGTAGGGATGGTATACAGAAGATAGCCATATTTGGTAAAAGACCAAGTCCATATTATGGCAAGAACAGCTCAAATAAGCAAAGAGAAACAACAGTCCATCATTACTTTTAAGACATGAAGGTCAGTCAATCCAGAAAATGTCAAGAACTTTTAAAGTTTCTTCAAGCCCCGTCTCAAAAACCATCAAGAGCTATGATGAAACTGGCTCTCATGAGGAACGCCACAGGAAAGGAAGACCCAGAGTTACCTCTGCTGCAGAGGATAAGTTCATTACAGTTACCAGCCTCAGAAATTGCAGCCCAAATAAATGCTTCACAGAGTTCAAGTAACAGACACATCTCAACATCAACTAATCAGAGGAGACTGCGTGAATCAGGCCTTCGTGGTCAAATTGCTGCAAAGAAACCACTACTAAAGGACACCAATAATAAGAAGAGACCTGCTTGGGCCAAGAAACACAAGCAATGGACATTAGACCGGTGGAAATATGTCCTTTTGTCTGATGAGTCCACGTTTGATTTTTAGTTCCAACCATCGTGTCTTTGTGAGACGCAGAGTAGGTGAACAGATGATCTCTGCATGTGTGGTTCCCACTGTGAAGCATGGAGGAGGAGGTGTTATGGTGTGGGAGTGTATTGCTGGTGACACTGTCTGTGATTTATTTAGAATTCAAGGCACACTTAACCAGCATGGCTACAACAGCATTCTGCAGTGATACGCCATCCCATCTGGTTTGCACTTAGTGGGACTATCATTTGTTTTTCAACAGGAAATGACCCAAAACACCTCCAGGCTGTGGTCTGTGCTATTTGACCAAGAGGGAGAGTGATGGTGCTGCATCAGATGACTTGGCCTCCACAATCACCCAACCTCAACCCAATTGAGATGGTTTGGGATGAGTTGGACCGCAGAGTGAAGGAAAAGCAGCCAGCAAGTGCTTAGCATATGTGGGAACTCCTTCAGGACTGTTGTAAAAGCATTCCAGGTGAAGAGAGAGAATGCCAAGAGTGTGCAAAGCTGCCATCCAGGCAAAGGGTGGCTACTTTGAAGAATTTTAAATATAAAATATATTTTGATTTGTTTAACACTTTCTTGGTTACTAAATTATTCTGTCTGTGTTATTTCATATTTTTGATGTATTCACTCTTATTCTACAATGTAGAAAATAGTCAAAATAAAGAAATCCTTTAATAAGTAGATGTGTCCAAATTTTTGACTGGTACTATTGTTATTATATTATTGCTATATTATTGTCTCAAAGTCCCTTTTGTTTCCCAGAATGAAATCCCACTGGGCACAGACGTCAATTCAGCGTCCGTTCCACAACGGTTCAACGTAATTCCATTGAAATGACGTGGAAAAAACGTTGATTCAACCAGTGTGTGCCCAGTGGGATATTCGCTCCTTTTGGCTACCTGAACATCATCGTGTATCCTAGGGTTGAACTTGGCCTGTGGTTCACAGGCCCAGATCGTGAGCTCTGACTGTGGGTTGGTTAATTAGCAGGCCGTCCTCTTCAGCCTGCACCGTGTCATATTAGACTCAGCTCAGCTTAGCAATCTGCTTTCCAGAAGGCTCCGTGCACGATACAGGACTCAGCATTGATACCTTATGCTCTGTGATTGAAGGCAATCTCCGGGGAGGAAGGGCTGAATTTATTCATGGTGCAGTCCCCACTGCCACGGGAGACATGTCTCTCCTCTCCCCGCCTGCCACACATCCACACCGCTGCTCTTCTGCATTTTTTCTTGAATGCACAAATAATGCTAAATTATTTGAGGGAGTTGCACATCTTGTTTTTCTACCCTAGCGCGCCGTCATGATGTCTCTATCTCTTTCTCTGTGGGTCTCTATGTTGAGCCTGTGCTACAGAGATACAATATAAACATAGTGACCTTTAATTGCATTACTAATGTCCCCAGCCCAACCCATTTCTCCCCCTATGGTCCTGGGGGAATACAAATGTTGACATATATCAGTCCATGCCCAGGCCAACTGGGCCACAAGAAGTGACATTAATGTAATTCCTTTCTGTTGGCAGAAATCTGTTGATAATAGCTATGTTAGCAAAGGTGATGAAAGCAGATTAGCCAAGACACAGTGGGGGGATGTAGGGGCTCACTGTTATTAACATGTTCAGGGAGCCCAGAGAGCTCCCTGCTCCCTACCAGGGGAATAGGGGTCAGCCGTTAACATGGCTCTGAAATGCTAATGCCCAACTTGAAGCACATGCCCCGCACCGCCTGGCAGAGTTTATTTACCATTCAGGGCTGAAATCTTTATTAGCCCATGACATGAATGTTGGCTAGATGAACCCCAGCGCTGTGCTGCCAAGCTTCATGCTGGGCAATCTCTGAAGGCCACAATGGATTTGCTGTTCCTCTTGTCTAAAATACAGAGGGGCTTATGGGTATTGTACAGAATTGGTTCTTTATGTACACATCAATACAGTTGAGGTAGTCAACAGGTAGGAGAGTAACAGGCAGAAAAGTAGATGTGTGATGTATACCATTGCTGTAGGCTATTCTGTATGTCTTGGCCCTCTGACTTTGTGATCAAGAGAGACATGTCAGGCAAGGTGGTTTCAATGGAAAGTCATTGCTCCTGGGGGAGGAAACTTGTTGGACTTGTATCATCAAAGCAGAAGGGCCAAAGAAGTGCACTTATGTCTGCTAGTGCTCGAGCGGAAGAGGCATTTTGACAATTAGCCTTATAAAAATGTGTTTTCCCCCTGACATCAAAACATGAGTGCTATCAATATCCAGTTACACAATACATACACTTGCTCACTCAGACGTCCACGGACCTGTGCAGGAAGTTGACTGTATTGCGCCATTAGAGTTTGTTTATCTGCAGATATTGATCTCTTTTTATCTATTTGTGGATGTGGTATTATGTTTCTGTCTATGAGTGGGGGCTTGGAGCCACTTTACAAAAGTCATATACCTTAATAAGGTTTGGCTCCATCTGCATCAATGCATTATTTTGTGGTCTTGTTTGATAGGGCAAATTGGGAAAAAACATAAATGGCCATAAATTGATTGCTTCCAATGAATGACGTTTGATAAGCCTGAGTGTCTCTCTCCCTATATGCAAACATCAACACTTGTATCAAAGTCATCCACAGACACGAGTGTAACAGTATTTGTGCCTTTCTTAACTTTTCAAAAGCCTTTCAGTCTTCACTTGATTAAAGTAAAGCATCGCAGCATTGAGTAAATGACTGTTTTGACAGTCATCTAGTTCTC
Organism: Salvelinus alpinus; assembly: GCF_045679555.1. Lineage (NCBI taxonomy): Eukaryota > Metazoa > Chordata > Actinopteri > Salmoniformes > Salmonidae > Salvelinus > Salvelinus alpinus. Next base: position 25,038,199 of record NC_092110.1, read on the forward strand.
TATGTATGGGGTTAATGCCATTCAAACCAAGCTCTTTGATTGGGTAAAAGTGTGCTGCCTGTATTCAATTCATTTTTATGAAATCTGTCATTTTAAGACCTAGTCCTGACGATAAACTTACATTTCCCATTACTGCTCTTTGGAAAATACATTTTATTTGTAGGACAGTGAAGCGGTTTAGTTTTGCTGGTATGAGTTGTTGAATTCAATGCTCCACATTGAAGGCAAAATAAAACATTTTGGGGAAAACAGGGTGGAAAGCTATGGACAGAATAACAATGCAGCACGACCCCTTGACCCTGAACCCGTCGTGTACTGCTCTGTACTACCATCAGGGGTACCACTGTCTTCACCCTCAAATGAATGTCACCAGGTAACAGAACTAAATGACTATCACCCCGTAGCACTCACTTCTGTCATCATGAAGTGCTTTGTGAGACTAGTCAAGGATCACCTCTACCTTACCTGAAACACTAGACTTCAATTTGCTTACTGCCCCAATAGATCCACAGACGATGTTCATTGACTATAGCTCAGCATTCAACACCATAGTACCCTCCAAGCTCATCATTAAGCTCGAGGCCCTGGGTCTGAACCCCACCCTGTGCAACTGGTTCTTGGAATTCCTGACGTGCCGCCCCCAGGTGGTGAAGATAGGAAACAACACCTCCACTTCGCTGATCCTCGACACTGGGGCCCCACAAGGATGTGTGCTCAGCCCACTCCTCTACTCCCTGTTCACCCATGAGTGCGTGGCCACACACGCCTCCAACTCAATCATCAAGTTTGCAGACGACACAACAGTAGTAGGCCTGATTACCAACAATGACGAGACAGCCTACAGGGAGGAGGTGAGGGCCCTGGAAGTGTGGTGCCAGGAAAATAACCTCTCACCCAATGTCAACAAAACTAAGGAGCTTTGTGGACTTCAGGAAACAGCAGAGGGAGCACCCCCCTATCCACATCAACGGGACCGCAGTGGAGAAGGTGGAAAGCATCAAGTTCCCCGGCGTACACATCACTGACAAACTGAAATGGTCCACCCACATAGACAGTGTGGTGAAGAAGGCGCAACAGCGCCTTTTCAACCTCAGGAGGCTGAAGAAATTTGGATTGTCACCTAAAACCCTCACAAACTTTTACAGATGCGCAATTGAGATCATCCTGTTGAGCTCTATCACCGTGTGGTACGGCAACTGCACTGCCAACAACAGCAGGGCTCTCCAGAGGGTGATGCGGTCTGCCCAACGCATCACCGGGAGCAAGTTACCTGCCCTCCAGGACACTTACAGCACCCAATGTTACAGGCTGGCCAAAAAGATCATCAAGGACATCAACCACCCGAGCCACTGCCTGTTCAGCCCGCTATCATCCAGAAGGCGAGGTCAGTACAGGTGCATCAAAGCTGTGACCGAAAGACTGAAAATGTTTACATATTTTGCATTACTCATCTCATATGTACAGTTGAAGTCAGACGTTTACATACACTTAGGTTGGAGTCATTAAAACTTGTTTTTCAACCACTCCACAAATTTCTTGTTAACAAACTATAGTTTTGGCAAGTCGGTTAGAACATCTACTTTGTGCATGACACAGGTAATTTTTCCAACAATTGTTAACAGACAGATTATTTCACTTATAATTCACCATAATACAATTCCAGTGGGTCAGAAGTTTACTAAGTTGACTGTGCCCTTAAACCGCTTGGAAATTTTCAAAAAATGATGTCATGGCTTTAGAAGATTCTGATAGGCTAATTGACATCATATGAGTCAATTGGAGGTGTACCTGTGGATGTATTTCAAGGACTACCTTCAAACTCAGTGCCTCTTTGCTGGATATCATGGAAAAATCTAAAGAAATGAGCCAAGACCTCAGAAAAACATTTTTAGACATTTAAAAGAAATTGTAGACCTCCACAAGTCTGGTTCATCCTTGGGAGCAATTTCCAAATGCCTGAAGGTACCACGTTCATCTGTACAAACATTAGTACGCAAGTATAAACACCATGGGACCAAGCAGCCATCATACCGCTCAGGAAGGAGACGCGTTCTGTCTCCTAGAGATGAATGTACTTTGGTGCAAAAAGTGCAAATTAATCCCAGACCAACAGCAAAGTGAAGATGCAGGAGGAAACAGGTACAAAAGTATCTATATCCACAGTAAAACGAGTCCTATATCGACATAACCTGAAAGGCCACTCAACAAAGAAGAATTCATTGCTCCAAAACCGCCATAAAAAAGCCAGACTACGGTTCGCAACTGCACATGAGGACAAAGATCGTACTTTTTGGAGAAATGTCCTCTGGTCTTATGAAACAAAAATAGAACTGTTTGGCCATAATGACCATCGTTATGTTTGGAGGATAAAGGGGGATGCTTGCAAGCCAAAGAACACCATCCCAATCATGAAGCACGGGGGTGGCAGCATCATGTTGTGGGGGTGCTTTGCTGCAGGAGGGACTGGTGCACTTCACAAAATAGATGGCATCATGAGGAGGGAAAATTATGTGGATATATTGAAGCAACATCTCAAGACATCAGTCATGAAGTTAATGCTTGGTCGCAAATGGGTCTTCCCAATGGACAATGACCCCAAGCATACTTCCAAAGTTGTGGCAAAATGGCTTAAGGAGAACAAAGTCAAGATATTGGAGTGGCCATCACAAAGCCCTGACCTCAATCCTATAGAAAATTTGTGAGCAGAACTGAGAAAGTGTGTGCGAACAAGGAGGCCTACAAACCTGACTCAGTATTATTGATTGTATGTTTGTTTATTCCATGTGTAACTCTGTGTTGTTGTATGTGTCGAACTGCTTTGCTTTTTCTTGGCCAGGTCTCAGTTGCAAATGAGAACTTGTTCTCAACTAGCCTACCTGGTTAAATAAAGGTGAAACAATATTTTATTTTTTTTAAGTTACTGCAGCTCTGTCAGGAGGAATGTGCCAAATTCTTGTGGGAAGCTTGCGGAAGGCTACCCAAAACGATTGACCCAAGTTAAACCATTTAAAGGCAATGCTACCAAATACTAATGAACTGTATGTAAACTTCTGACCCACTGGGAATATGATGAAAGAAATAAAAGCTGAAATAAATCATTCTCTCTACTATTATTCTGACATTTCACATTCTTAAAATAAAGTGGTGATCCTAACTGACCTTAGACAGGGAATTTTTACTAGGATTAAATGTCAGGAATTGTGAAAAACTGAGTTTAAATGTATTTGGCTAAGGTGTATGTAAACTTCCGACTGTATATCCTGTATTCTATCCTTCTGTACTGTATCTTAGTCTATGCTGCTCTGACATTGCTCGTCCAAATATTTATATATTCTTAATTCCATTCCTTTACTTTAGTTTGTGTGTATTGTTCGATATTACTGCACTGTTGGACCTAGAAACACAAGCATTTCGATACACCCGCAATAACATCTGCTAAACACGTGTATGTGACAAATAACATTTGATTTGATTTGAGGATATATGCAATGTATCATGACTTGTTGAATGAGGTAAATAAATGTGCCAAGATGTTTGGACTAGTGTATCTGGCTCCTATAGGGTTTTGGTTCTACTTTAACTGTTCAACAATTTAGATAATAAATCATTCATAAAGTAGTGCATGCTTTTTTAGTATGTGGCACTGTGGATATGTCACAGGGCTATGTCATATTAATCTCAACCTTATTATTGCATGACTCATCGATGATTTGTGAAGCATTTTGATGAAGACTTTATAGCTGCTCTATAATGCCTTTATAATTTGTTGTTTGTTGTTCAAAGTGTGACCAGGTTTTTTGGTTTTCTTGGAAAAATACTGTAATTCTTAATTGAAATGCCAATTAAGTGAGTTTAGCACTTGTGAAGCAGTCCAAGGCTGTGCTGTGTATAGAACAAGGTAATGTGGACCACAGATTCAGGAAGGGCAATGCGGTCAATCAAAGGCTACCTTTTCTCTCTCAGTTGGTGCGTAGGGGTGTTCCTGACGGTAATTCTCTGATTTGACTTTGATGTACCAATTTGTGGTTGATGAATAATTGTCTGGTTTGCTGATAACTTGTGGGAGTCAAGTGCATTCTGGTGGCACTCAATGCAAATAGGGATATTTGGGTTCCTCAAATCACGACAATATCCCCTTCATGTCTACCTTTCCTTTCCGTGGGTAAACTCACCAATTAGCTGTGTTTGAAGAAGGAATTTTTGATTAGAGCAATCAGTAAACAGCAAGGCCTCTCCATGATTGTCCTTCTGATTAGATGAGTTGTCACTTGAGAAGTTGTTGGAGATTTTAATTTATGGCCTTATAGTCCTGAAAAGTACTGTAATTACCTCATCCATTTCCTGTAGTTCAGCACTCGGATTAAAATTCAATCGCATTGTAGATTCTGATAACCTACTTTTTCCTCCTAAAGTGCCTAAGTAGTGTCTCTCCCACTGCGGAAAGAAAATGTCAGACACATCATTTAGGCACAGAGGGAGAGAATTAGCATTTGCAGTTTATTGTTGACAGGATGTAGAGTAGGCTACTGGTATATGTGATGAGATGGTGCAGCATACATCTAGATTTTAGTCCATATCAGAAACCAATGTTATTTTACTGCACAGTGGATCCACCTCCCAAGGCCTTCTCAGATACATACAGTATATAGTAAGTATATAGCAACTCTATAAGGCCATAAGCAAACAAGAAAACACTCACACAGAAGCGGCGCCCCTAGTGGCCGGGGACTTTAATGCAGGAAAACTTAAATCAGTTTTACCAAATATTTACCAGCATATGCAACCAGAGGAAAAGAAACTCTAGACCACCTTTACTCCACACACAGAGATGCATACAAAGCTCTCCCCCGCCCTCCATTTGGCAAATCTGACCATAATTCTATCCTCCTGATTCCTGCTTACAAGCAAAAACTAAAGCAGGAAGTACCAGTGACTTGCTCAACACGGAAGTGGTCAGATGACGCAGATGCTACGCTACAGGACTGTTTTGCTAGCACAGACTGGAATATGTTCCTGGATTCATCCAATGGCATTGAGGAGTATACCACCTCAGTCATCGGCTTCATCAATAAGTGCATTGACGGAGTCGTCCCCACAGTGACCGTACGTACATATCCCAACCAGAAGCCATGGATTACAGGCAACATCCGCATCGAGCTAAAGGCTTTAAGAAAACCCAATATGCCCTCAGACGATCCATCAAGTAAGCAAAGCGTCAATACAGGATTAAGATTGAATCCTACTACACCGGCTCTGATGCTCGTCAGATGTGGCAGGGGTTGAAACTATCACGGCTACAAAGGGAAACCCAGACGCGAGCTGCCCAGTGACGCGAGCCTACCAGACGAGCTAAATTCCTTTTATGATCGCTTCGAGGCAAGCAACACTGAAGCATGCACGAGAGCACCAGCTGTTCTGGATGACTGTGTGATAACGCTTTCGGTAGCCGATGTGAGCAAGACCTTTAAACAGGTCAACATTCACAAAGCCGCGGATCCAGATGGACTACCAGGACGTGTACTCAAAGCATGCGTGGACCAACTGGCAAGTGTCTTCTCTGACATTTTCAACCTCTCCCTGACTGAGTCTGTAATACCTACATGTTTCAAACAGACCACTATAGTCCTTGTGCCCAAGGAAGTGAAGGTAACCTGCCTAAATAATTACTGCCCCGTAGCACTCATGTCGGTAGGCATGATGTGCTTTGAAAGGCTGGTCATGACACATCAACAGCATCCTCCCAGACACCCTGGACCCACTCCAATTCGTATACTGCCCCAACAGCTCCACAAATGACGCAATCTCAATAGCACTCCACACTGCCCTTTCCCACCTGGACAAAAGGAACACCTATGTGAGAATGCTGTTCATTGACTACAGCTCAGCATTCAACACCATAGTGCCCACGAAGCTCATCACTAAGCTAAGGACCCTGGGACTAAACACCTCCCTCTGCAACTGGATCCTGGACTTCCTGACGGGCCGACCCTTAGGTGGTAAGGGTAGACGACAACACGTCTGCCACGCTGATCCTCAACACTGGGGCCCCTCAGGGGTGTGTACGTTGTCCCTCCTGTACTCCCTGTTCATCCACGACTGCGTGGCGAAACACGACTCCAACACCATTATTAAATTTGCTGACAACAGTGTTAGGCCTGATCACCGACAATGATGAGACAGCCTATAGGGAGGAGGTCAGAGAACTAGCAGTGTGGTGCCAGGCCAACAACCTCTCCCTCAATGTGAGCAAGACAAAGGAGCTGATCGTGGACTACAGGAAAAGACGGGCCAAACAGGCCCCCATTAACGTCAACAGGGCTGTAGTGGAGCGGGTCGAGAGTTTCAAGTTCCTTGGTGTCCACATCACCAACGATCTATCATGGTCCAAGCACACCAAGACAGTCATGAAGAAGGCATGACGAAATCTTTTCCCCCTCAGAAGACTAAAAAGATTTGGCATGGGTCCCCAGATCCTCATAAGGTTCTACTGCTGCACCATCGAGAGCATCCTGACCGGTTGCATCACCGCGTGGTATGGCAACTGCTCGGCATCTGACCGTAAGGCGCTACAGAGGGTAGTGCGTACTGCCCAGTACATCACTGGGGCCAAGCTTCCTGGAATCCAGGACCTATATAATAGGCAGATGAATAATAGGCAGATGAAAGCCTATAAAATTGTCAGAGACTCCAGTCACCCTAGTGACTATAATAGGCAGATGAAAGCCCATAAAATTGTCAGAGACTCCAGTCACCCTAGTCATAGACTGTTTTCTCTGCTACCGCACGGCAAGTGGTACCAGAACACCAAGTCTAGGACCAAAATGCTCCTTAATAGCTTCTATCCCCAAGCCATAAAACTGCTGAACAATTAATCAAATGGCCACCGGACTATTACATTGACATTAATTCCAGGTTGTCACAATGGCTCATAAAATGGGCTTTTGTTACAAAGTACACATTCTTCTCTGAATGATCATTCCAGACCAATGTGTGCGTCACAATGCTGGATTTTTTTGTGCCACCCCATTTCGGAGCGTTTGTACATTAGTAATTAACACTACGCTGGTTTTAATTTAAAAAAGAGCCATTAAAAGTCATAAAGTAGACTTTCCTAAAAGCTTTGGGTAATAAGCCAGACATTGTTTTCAATTTACAAATGGGTGCATTTGGGATTATGAGACTTCAACATTCCATATGCTACCCCCTATCTCAAGAACTGTGTAAATGCCACATGACTGATGTTGAGACTGAACGCATTTAACTTTGATATGTCTACTCTCAGTTCCCAAGAGAGAGGAGTCTGTTAATATGGAATATACACATTTTAGTTGCCTCTTACAGTGATTATGATCCATAACTCTATTATATGACATTGCATTACATGATCAGTATTCTTGTCAGTGATGAAAATAAATTACAGACAATAGAGTTGAATGTATAGAAAACAAGAAGAGATGAGAGAAAGAGTTTAACTAGCCTGTCTGTCACAGAAGCTTTAGCACAACAGTATTGAACCTCCTCCGTAGACTGGCCATAGATTTACAAGTATCGACAGACAAACACCCAAATGATGCCCCCCCCCCTCTTCCTTAAATTAATCAATACAGATAGAAATGGTAAGCAGTCTTTGGGAGGAGGCAGGGGAGGGAGGGGGTTGTAGTAACACAAAGCATGGATTACACTTGATTAGGGCAGTTATTACTCTGTCCTGCTGATTATGACTGGCCAGTGTATCTGTCTGGTAATTAGCTGTGAAGTGTGGCCGCCTGGCCGGCTGGACATGACATTTTAAGGGGTGGGGTGGAGGGGTGCTGGTGCGCCTCAGCCTCGCCCCCTCCCTGTCCCTGTCCATCCACCCACAACAGGACAAAATGGATTTGGGGGATTCTTTAATTGGATGTGGTGCATTGTGGAGAGGGAGTTAAAACAGAGTTCAATTTCCCTTTCACTACCCCCTGTGGGGTGGAGTCAATGTATCCTTTCTGCCTCTCATTTGGCCAGCTGGTTAAAGCAAGACAAATACACACTCCAGCAGCATTCACACACCAATATGAATGCCGTCTGAAACATACCTTTTGTCCCAACATGTCTGACGTCTGAAACATACCTTTTGTCCCAATATGTCTGACGTCTGAAACATACTTTTTGTCCCAATATGTCTGCATAACATCTGAAACATACTTTTTGTCACAATATGTCTGACGTCTGAAACATACTTTTTGTCCCAATATGTCTGATGTCTGAAACATACCTTTTGTCCCAACATGTCTGACGTCTGAAACATACCTTTTGTCCCAACATGTCTGTCATCTGAAACATACCTTTTGTCCCATGTGGTTCCTACCCTAATTGGTGGCCCATGTCCTTTCTACTGTCATTGTTGGTCATATCAACCAATGTGTAAAGGATAGAAGTTAATGACAAGATACTAGGTAGATTTTATGTGTTGCTAGATTCAATATATATTGTTTTTCCCTCTCAAAAATACTTTAAACTATTTTTGCAAAGTATCTATACAACCATTATCAACACTCAGATCACCATACATGAATTGTTCTTGAAGTGTCACTGTGCATCTTGCACTGGTAGTCCACAGACAAACCAACAAATATGTGTGTTGGGTAGATAACTGTGTTGAATGACATGAGGCCCTAACAGTCGTTCTTCAGGAGGGGAGAGAAAAGTAACATGGGGATTTTGGGTGTAATCCTGTTTGTCCCAAGGGTCACATGGTCTTCAGGCTGGGGATTGTAAACTACAGTCTGGAAGCTTATTATGGGGACAATGGGTGTCTAATTGCAATTCCCTTTGGAGAGCAGTGTCTTTTGGTGAATGCTGGAGAGGAGACAGGTTGCTGCAAGATGATAATTGAAAAGAAAGTGGGTGGTCCTCTTTGGCTCCTTGGCCTCCTGTGCCTCCAGTTTTAAGACTCTTCCATGCTATTGGCTGAGGAGATTATCAAATGTCAAATTTGCAGAAACGCTTAGGTTCTTCTTCACTTACTTTGCCGGACCTCTCTATTCAGTGTTAGTTCCCGTCTCCTCATATCTAGTGTGTGTGTGTGTGTGTGTGTGTGTGTGTGTGTGTGTGTGTGTGTGTGTGTGTGTGTGTGTGTGTGTGTGTGTGTGTGTGTGTGTGTGTGTGTGTGTGTGTGTGTGTGTGTGTGTGTGTGTGTGTGTGTGTGTGTGTGTGTGTGTGTGTGTGTGTGTGTATGGGAGGAGTAGAGGCATATAGTTGTTGTTATAGTGTCATAAGAACCATTATACATCCGTCATACAAACATAACCTATGCAAATGATTGGAATCCCCTCCACACACACACACACACACACATGCACACATGCACACACACACCAGTGACGTACTTCAGGGGGCCTCCAACCCCCATCCCCCAAAAAATAATTATTATTTTGGGTGGGGGGTTGGGGGCCCACAGAGCCCGTGGGCCCCCTCGCCTTGCAGGGGCTGCGGGGGGGTGTGGTACACCAGTGACACACACACACACAGATCTCATCCCCAACATCCCATTGCCTGCCTTCATTGAACTGCTCTTCAACTCTGCCCCTATAAACAAACAAGCCACAGACTTGCAGCTGGCCATTGCCTTGGCAACAGTGGATTGGGAAGAAGCTGTTTGCTAGCTAAAAAGTGTAGCTTTGTGAAGGCCTCGGAGGGACCTGGAGCACTGACACAATACAATTCAGTACTCATCTTTTGAACATTCAAAGGCATTCTGTCGACCAAAAGTCTATGTTATTTATTTTCCTTGTAATTCCCAATATATATATATTTCTAGATTGGTATGTTTAAAACATATAATGTAGGTGGTTTATTATTCTGACATTTTGAGCAAGAGTGGCACATTCTTCAAGTGTTTCCTGATTATTTATTTTAATTAGAATTTAGCAGAATGGCTGGTAAGTCTACTGAAGAATGGCATTCCCCCTTCAAGAATTTACAAATACACAATAGTGAAGATGATGTGCTGAAAGAACTGATTAAATTTACGAATGCATGTAAAGCTGTTTAATGGTCGGCCAGCCGAACACTTGTCCATCCACCCTGGTCCCTATGCTGATTTCAAGTGGTCGGAGTGTGTGGTTCTGTAGTCGTCTGTGAGTATCAGGTCAGCCTGGGCAATGTGCATGCCTGCCATGGAGCCTCATGGTTCTTATACAATTCTCATATCTTAACCATGCGTGCCTGGTGCCTGCAGCTTAAGTACACGTTGAAATGGTTGATTATTTTAATGCGTTCCTTCTTTATTAGCATGAGATTGGATCTTAACAGTTTACCTATGTAGCAATACCAACTTTGTTACGTGTTAACTCGATACCATACATTGTCATATGTTTTACCAAGTGTATGTGTCACAATGGGGCCTGATGTCTTTCACAACCAATGATTGCTATGTATAGTGCCAAGTATAGTGCTAAGTACAGTATTCACACACCTTTTGTCACGCCCTGACCTTAGTTATCTCTGTTTTCTTTATTATTTTGGTTATGTCAGGGTGTGACGAGGGTGGGTATGCTAGTTTTGTATTGTCTAGGGTTTTTTGTATGTCTAGGGGTTTTGGTAGTCTAGGTATATGTATGTCTATGGTGGCCTGAATTGGTTCCCAATCAGAGGCAGCTATTTATCGTTGTTTCTGATTGGGGATCATATTTAGGTTGCCATTTTCCCTTTTGGTTTTGTGGGTTCTTGATCTATGTTTAGTTGCCTGTCTGCACTATCCATATTAGCTTCACGGTTCGTTTTGTTATTTTGTTCGTTTTGTTCAGTGTTTGTTCTTTTAATAAAGAAGAATGTACGCTTACCACGCTGCGCCTTGGTCTCCTCCCTACGATGGCCGTGACACCTTTACTTTTTCCAAATGTTGTTGTGTTACAGCCTGAATTTAAAATGGATTAAATTGAGATTTTGTGTCACTGATATATACACAATAATCCATAATGTCAAACGTGGAATAGAACATTTTAGAAATGAATAAAAAATATGATGCTAAAATGTCTTAAGTCAATAAGTATTCAACCTCTTTGTTATGGCAAGCCTAAATAAGTTCAGGAGTAAAAATGTGCTTAACAAATCGCATAATAAGTTGCATGGACTCATTCCATGTTCAATAATAGTAGTTAAAATTATTTTTTAAGGACTATCCCATATCTGTACCCCATACATACAATTATCTGTAATGTCCCTCAATCAAGTAGGGATTTTCAATCACAGATTCAACCGCAAAGACCAGGGAGGTGTTTTCAATGCCTAGCAAAGAAGAGCACCAATTGGTCAAAAAAGAAGTTGCTGAATATCTCTTTGAGCATGTTTGAGCATATTAATTAATTATCCTTTGGATGGTGGGTTAGGGCTATCAACACAAGCAGTCACTACAAAGATACAGGCGTCTTTCCTAACTCAGTCACTGGAGAGGAAGGAAACTGCTCAGAGGTTTCACCAGTTACAGAGTTGTAATATGAGAAATGAGGATGGATCAACAACATTGTACTTACTCCACAATACTAACCTAAATGACAGAGTGAAAAGAAGGAAGCCTGTACAAATAAAAATATTCCAAAACATGCATCCTGTTTGCAACAAGGCACTTAAGTAATGCTGCAACAAATGTGGCAAAGAAACTAACTTTTTATCCTGAATATAAATAGTTATGTTTCGGGAAATCCAACACAACCCATCACTTAGTACCACTCTTCATATTTTCCAGCATGGGGGTGGCTGCATCATGTTATGGGTATACTTGTCATCGGCAAGGACTAAGGAGGGGTTTTTTTGCATGAAAAGAAACAGAATACAGTTATAAGCACATGTCAAAATCCTAGAGCAAAACCTGGTTCAGTCTGCTTTCCAACAGACACTTGGAGACTAATTCACATTTCAGCAGGACATTAACCTGAAACACAAGGCCTAATCTACACTGGAGTTTCTTACCAAGACGACATTGAATGTTTCTGAGTGGCCTAGTTACAGTTTTGACTTAAAACAGCTTGAAAATCTATGGCAAGACCTGGCTGTCTAGCATTGATCAACAATCAATTTGGCAGAGATTGAAGAATTTTGCAAAGCTCTTAGAGATGTACCCAGAAAGACTAATAGCTGTAATCGCCGCCAAAGGTGCTTCTACAAAAGTATTAACTCAGGGGTGTGAATGCATATGTAAATTAGATTTTTGTGTATTCCATTTTCAATAAATTTGCTAAAACTCTGAAAACATGCTTTCACTTTGTAATCATGAGGTATTGTGTATAGATGGGTGAGAATAAAAATATAATTAATACATTTTGAATTCAGGCTATAACACAACAAAATGTGGAATAAGTCTAGGGGTATGAATGAATACTTTGTGAAGGCTCTGTATACGTTTGTAAATGTCTTGGCCTTACCTTTACTTTATTGATGCCTTTGGGTATAGCCAACCATACAGGACCACAGTGGGGGCTGAAATGTGTAATAGATTTTGAACAGGCTAAACAAATTTCCCATAAGGGGGTTTGCAGGACTTAATGAGGCATAACTAATGGTGTTCCACCATTATCAGCGCCATGCTGGAAGCTCTGCGTCAGGACAGACCGGCCATTGATTCTTGCTTCAAACCTCTTGAGGTGCTAATCAGCTTCTTTGGTTCAGCATTTCAGGCCTGACAAACCCATTGTGGGCCTGTGTCACTCCAGGTCAGTAGTTATTAGTGGCAACTGAAAACAGTTTCTTTAACTACTTATGAGCAAACTGAATAAAATGCATAGGGAACTTGGAGGGGGGATTACATGGCAGCACAGCGAGGCAAGCAGGCACTGGAGAGAATGTGACCTGGTTCTCTAATAAGGGATGCTGTGCTTCCCTTTGGGTTATTTCTCCTCTATCTCCCACTCTAGCAGCGAAATAGAGTAGTCTTCAAAAGGTTGCTTGGGCTTCACAATGCCGCATACTGCTAAAATGTTATTCATAGCAAGCAACAGAATTAGACAGTTTAAGCCCTGGAATAGTATATTATTGCCTGTGTTAGTGAGTGTATGTGTGTGCGAGAGAGAGAGTCCAGTTATATCTTCAAACCAAAGGCAATGGTAAAATGTGTTTTCATTTATTTAATTTCATGGAAATCTATTAGAGTGAGAATTGCTTTCTGAGTCCTATGACCTCCTTGAACTGTTTTTCATTCTGTCGCAAGATGATTATTTGCAGGCAATTTTTTTAGTAGAAAATGACTAGAATTAGAAAAGTTTCTGCTTCATTGCGCACACTCTCCTTTGATCCTGAAAGCTGGTGGTTTCCCTCAAGCTGCATAAATATAGAATTGCATCGACTCATTCTGTGGACACCAAACTACTCTCAATGAGGCAGGGATAGGTTTGTCATAGAAAATCGAAAGATTGTATCTCCTTGCTAGAATGGGAGGCCATTACACTAATTAAAATCTCTCTCAGAACTTGCCAATTCAAAGCATCCTTTCGCACTGCACTGAAAAGCGGTGCTCGTCCCCTAATCATTTCACATGGGGCAAGATTTGGGGACTATCTTTGGCAAAAAAAAGGAGAGCTGGAGTGTGGGAGGGTGGATGGTGGGGGTTGGTGGAGAATGCTTGTACCACCTTTTTGAATTCCTGCAGGGTACTTACCAATTGAGAATGAGCATATCTTTATCAACCTTAGCTATTTCCCCAGTCCAATTGAATAGTTTTGTTATCCAATGCCGTCAACGTATGTAATTCCAGTAGATATTATAATAACCCAAGATCCTCTAAAGATTGTGTTAACTCTGAGTAGGGTAACAGGTTAATAACTTATAGTAAATAGTTTGTTCCTTTGAAAAGTGTACAGACTCATTATCATTATGGGAAGGGCTAACATAGGTCCTGTATTTTTATCAATTGAAGATCTAATGGGATATTCTATGGCATGGAAAAGCCAACATGTTTTGCTCAATTAAATGACACAACTGCTGCAGATGAAAAAGTATTTGTGTTATGTGTATATAGGACAACATACAATGAAATATGTAGACTCTGCAAGGTTAATTTCTCAGACCACCATTTTGTCAAAACGAATTTATTATGAAGGTTGTATTTTTGTTTCTATGTAAACTGTACTGCCAATGACGATAAGCCCCTGCCAATTAGCACACACTAGGTTGCTAGGTCACCATGGTCAATTGAAGAACACATCAATAGAACTTGAAAAGGTTTCTCCACGATCAGACCTTCTGACATATTAAGTAGAATAATGGAGTAGAAAACACAGACAAGGCCCCTTGCTAGATTCAAATTACTCTTCGGTAAGAATTCATTTGTAACCTGCAATTAACTGGAAAGATTGGAGCCAGAGAAATTCTGTGCATGAACTGAAAATAAAGACTATCCATCCTTTATGGTTATATGTTTGGCATTGAATGTATTTAAAAATCCTTCCAGTTCCATAGGATAACTGCCATATCTCAATGTATTTAATACGTTTAACCTTGTATGTGTGATGTACCCTACTATATGCAGTATTGTTCTGTTCTTCAGGTAAACTATTGTGCACATTAATATCAACTGGATAGATGGCAGAACAGCCAGGCCTGTAATAGATGGAGAGATAAAGAGTTTACCAAAAGATACAGATAGATACAGAGGCCCAAAGTGCCTACAACCCATCAGTTCTATTTAAGGCCAGGCACCATAGCTTGAAATGCCATTTTTGGATCTACCTATCATTTTCAGATTTGTTGGTATTTTGGTCCATCAATAAATGTACTTTCAAAAAGTAAACAGAAAATCTCAAAAGTTGATGAAAATCTATATTTTCTATAGTTTATCATACTACCGTCATCGACATTTTAATGAATTTTAACCACTGTAAAACTGACATAAATAATTTCAAAGCTTACTACATTAAATTACCCAATTTGAAAGGCCATTTTATAGAGTGTTACAAACTGGACTATATTTAATAACTTACTTTGAAGAAATGGTAATTGGGTCTAAATAGCGTTTGGTGTTTGTAGTCTAAATTCAGATTTCCCACACGCCAACTCCTTTTCCTCAGCTTCAGAAGCATCTGCATTCACCAAATACTGTGGTTAATCTTAGATATATTCATCAGACTTTCCCAGAGGGAATTGTTCATTTGTTGTCCATTTTTTATTCTAGATAACAATTTCTTTGGAAAAGTGCGTCAAACATGTATTTTACAGATTAAAATATGAAATAAATATTTATCCACAATCGGCTCTGGAGAAGTCCGGTCCTGGAGTATTTTAACGAAATGAAACCAAAATATTTAGACTGACTTCATCCAATGTCCAGAAAAATGTATTTGTGTGATTGAAGATGCACTATGTAGAAATCGGTCTGCCATTTCCTGGTTGTAAAAATTCTAACAGTACGCCTAATTTCAGTTTATGTGACAAAACAATCTAGTATAGTGTAGAGCAAGGTTTCCCAAACTCGGTTCTGGGGCCCCCCTCCTGGGTGCACGTTTTGGTTTTTGCCCTAGCACTACACAGCTGACTCAAATAATCAAAACTTGACGATGAGTTGGTTGTTTGATTCAGCTGTGTAGTTCTAGAGCAAAAAGCTGTGAAATATATTTTCAGCTGTTTGTTGCTGGATCGAATCCCAGAGCTGGCAAAGTAAAATCGGTTATTCTGCCCCTGAACCCATTGTTCCCCGGTAGGCAGTCATTGTAAATAAGAATTTGTTTCTTAACTGGCTTGCCTAGTTAAATAAAGGTAACATATATATATTTTTTAAATAAACTTAAAAATTGGAAGCATAGATATAGGCACACAGAACGGATTTACTTTGACTTAGACTTGCTTTCAATGACAATGGTAGGTCTATAACTCACATTTCTATGTGGGTTTTGTCTGGTTGCCCAAAAAGTTACATATTGCAGATTTAATAAGATATCGTTTCATTTGCATATTTTAATAAAAATATTTCTGAAAAAGTATAATACATAAATATATTATATTTGTATCTACATTCAATAGTTAAACGTTGATTGTGATATGATACATGGGAGAAACGTACCCTATGAGGGTGTGGTGCCTGGCCTTATCTCTCAATTATAGAAAAGACAATTCAAGGCACATCCCCATAACTTGTGAGACACAATCATAGCAATGTTAGAGATGACGACCATAGACTACTAGTGTGGGCCATGACAGCAACTAAAACATAAGGACAATAATGGAAAGTTTTGCTGAGAAAAATTCAATCAAACCCAAAATATGGAAAACATTGGGTTCAGGAAAACAACTCTCCCAGCAGGTGTGCCTTACTTTTGAACCTCATATCAAACCTCTCCAAATATGATACATATTTTGTTCCTACTAGAACTCCCCAACCAGGAGTCTGTATTTTGGATGAATGCATTTACATAGAGCTGTATGGGAGAGGAATGCAGTGAGGGGATGCAGAGACAGCAATAGGCCTTTATCATAATCATCCTAAGGTATCATCATAACTGTTATTGAGAATTTTCAAACCTGTTTAAATGGCCAATGGATATGTAGCGGTTCCAAAGTCCTATTATCAGGGGTCCAGTACAAATCATGGTGAAGACTAGACAGACTACAGAAAGAGACAGATGCAAACTTGTAATATACATGTTTTGGAGAGTGTTATACAAATATTTAAGAGGTGGTTACTAAACGCCATCCTTATGATAGATTGCCTTATCAAAGAGGGTTTGGATTTCTCAGACAGTTTTAGAAGGGCCCCTCAACATTATTATAATAATTATGCATTATTTGATGCCTATGAAAATAATCCATGCAACTACAATAGAAGTTATGTGATTTATTTATTTATTTATTTTGGGAAATCAATATTTTAAAGAAATACTGTCAAATGTGAAAAAATATTCTCTGTCAAAGATTATTTTATCATGTATTAGTTTGAGTAAATTCCGATTTTCAGATACAGTTGTGATGTAAAAAACTTAGAGTAGAAATCTAGGAACATAACAAACAAAAACAAAAAAAAATTGCAACATCAATATGTGGTGTGCACAGTAAGTTTGGTATAGCCTTACAGATTCGATAGTGGAGCGATGGACATGGATGAAATAGCTTTCTTTGATAAGAGACTTATCCTGACATTTCATTAACGTTTTTGGTGTTGCATTTACACCTACTTTACTGTCATTCGTCCTTTATCAGGTTATATTAGGCCTACGTCCCTTTCTTGAATGTCAGCGCATAAGGTATAAATGCTGCTGTAATAGCATTTGCGTGATGAGAAACATGTTCTTCAAAATGTGCATTATGAACTATGCACGTTATTACATATTGATCTACATTATATTCAACAAATTGCCATAATAATAATAACAATAATAATAATAATAGTAATAGTAATAATAATGCCACAATTAAAGTTTGAATGATAGGCAAACTGAATACATTTTACGTTGATTTGATTATTAATGCATACGAGAGGTGGCTTTATTAGGAATTGAAATTGTCTAAGAACTAATTGTCTAAGAACTAATACAACCCTGTGTTGATTAGTCTATTTGTATAGTTTTGGAATCACACTATTACTATATTGAAAACATATAGAACTTGTGTTTCAGTGTTTTTATTCTAACGAATGTGGCAAAAAATTATCCTTTTATTTTTTAATGGATAATATTTTTAATAAGGTATAATATTTCACTGTATTGGTCCTCCTACATCTGCGATGCCTCTACAAAATAATCTGTGAACAATGCTGGCTACCCCATCGACCTTGCGTTCCAACTCAATTTGGTCTCAATCACACAATAATGAAAACGCACTCGAACCAGATCCTTATAAAAAGTAATTCGCCAGGAATAGCTCGCACTTCAAGTGATTTATTGTTGACGTTCAATTGGTTTGAAACATGTACAGCAGCCATCACGCATTTGTTCGTTTTGACAAAAGAAGAAAGAAAAGAAAAAAGTCGACTTAAAACAAGCATACAGGTAAACGCATTCTCGTGTGTTCGCCACATATACAGTTCCTACTTTCTTTAAGTCTAAATGAATACATTAGTTTACAATATTAATAGCATAAAATACCAGGTTATCACTGCAAAGAAGTGGTGGTTTAGTACCTTGAGAGAGTTCATACCTGATCCCACCTATCTCACTTTTCCCTACAGTCCCCTTAATGTGGAGCAGCATTCCCGTTCAACAACATAGACAACGTTAACATCATGAGGAAGTCCATCACATTGATTAGAAAAGGTACAGAAACGACACAATCTATTTCAAGGGTAGCCATTTCGTTTAATGTTCAAAAAAAGTCTTCCTCTTCAGAAATGTCAACAAAATGTGCCCTGACCAGCTGGTGCGCCTGAGCGCGTTGTCCTCTCAGACACCAAGGGCTCCATTTTCGCACAGTTATGTATATCAACATGATATGTCTCGTTTTCTCTTGGGCTCGTCCGCGGGTTAACATATAAAAATTGTAAATGACAGTAGGTCCTACCAAGTTCTGCCGTAGAGGAGGTTGGAGCTGACCATGTTATTAGTGTAGTCTATAACAGAAGTGTCTATTTGCGCCATGTTGATCTGGCTATGGAGTGAAGGAGGGCTAGGTGACATCTCCTCCAGGTCTTGGGCCTGAACTAAAGAGTTGACCTGATGGTTTTGGTGTTGATTGATGGCATTACTGGAAGCGGGGAGCACGACCCCAGAACCGTTCTGTTGCTGCTGCTGCTGTTGTTGCTGTTGCTGCTGTACCTGCTGCTGGTTCGGGGTTGGTGTGTTGGAGCCGTTCTGACATGGTTTACCGTCCTTCACCAGAACAGGCACGGCCACGCGCCTCGGCGACTGTTGTTGCTGACACAGGTTGCTGTCCTGCTGCAGCTGCTGCGCGGCTTTGTCCTTGGCCTGCCGCTTCATCTTGTACCTGTGGTTCTGGAACCAGATCTTGACCTGGGTCGGTGTCAGATGGATCATACTGGCCAGGTGTTCCCGCTCTGGCGCTGAGAGGTATTTCTGTTGTTTGAATCTCCTCTCTAGCTCGTACACCTGAGCCTGGGAGAAGAGTACCCGTCGTTTCCTCCTGGGCGCTGCGTGCAGGGGTGGCATGGACTTGGAGGCGTCCCCCATGCCTGTTAGGGTCCCCATTCCAGTCATGTTCATACCTGTGGAAGGTCCCATGAATCTAGAAACTTAAAAATATACATACATATACGCACATTCAATATTCAGCAATGCAAATGTGTCGGTTTGTTGGCCTGAAGTAGTTCAGCCATGGTCTGTATGCCGTGCGTAATTTGTCAAATGTAGGTTAGTCAACAAGCTCTCACAGTCTCAGCTCAGAATTAAACGTTCATCCACGTTTCTGAGATCACTAGGCAGCATTACCGAGCAAGTTTATTTCATTCCAATAATAATAATAATAATACATATTTTGTGAAATAAAATTAAAACAGACTTTTTTCCTTATTCGAAAATGGTGTAATGTCAGACTAGCCTAGGCTACTCAGTGATGGTGAGTAGTGTGTTATTGGTTCAAATCTGTTCGTATTTCGTTAAAAGTTTGGTGATAGTGAAATAAAACAAGTCACAAAACAATAAAAACGATTCAAAATCTAGAAAAACGACTTACTTGTTGAATATCTTTGATCCGTGTTTGCGCCATACCACCCTGTGGCTGTTGCGCTATTTCTCATGGTTTCCTGGTACGACGGAAGGTCTCCCATGTTGCCAATGCTCCCATTGCAGTATCCCCCCATGGCGCTGTGCGAGAACTGGGAGACAGTGTGTGGCATGTGGTAGGTGGTCGCCACGGTGGCGTTGTGGCCCATGGAGTGCTGTTGCATGCCAGTCTGGGACACCTGAGGCTGTCGGTAAGCTCCCAGTTGAGAGGTTAGGTTCCCTGCGCCGTCCATGGCACTAAACTTCTTGTAGGTCTCCTCGATAGGACTCAAAATATCACTCACTGAGAAAGGCGTTGTATGCTTTGGGCTCAACGACATGGTTCAGAAAGCAGGTAGATTTTGTTGAGCAGATCAACCGTGTTGTTGTATCAGCTCTCTCCTTGTGGATGGCTACGTAAGAGAGTGCTTGTAGTACGCCTGCGATCCGATTGATCGCCTTGGAGAAGGAGGCGAGCCCTGGGTGCTCATAGCTCGGGTTTATTGTAGCCAGGAGCCAGGTTTACGACAAACACAGGGGGCGGAGCGACGTCCTAAATGAGCAAACAATAGTCATCGACATTTTAGTAAGATAAGGAAAATGTTGTTACTTTTGTATTAAGGTGAACATAATGCCAAATGAAATCTATGTATTTATGTTTCTAACATATCATTTATGGAATGAGACATTGTTATTTGTCCACATGTCTATCCATAATAAAGTTCTGCACAATAGCTGCGCTTATATATTATACGTGTAATGTTGTCCTGCGTCAATAGGGAATTCCATACTTTCTAGAAACTTTGAGAGCACTTTACCAGACATAGGTGGCAGCGAGCATCACTAAAGAGGTACAATGGTACAATCCTAACTTGTGAGTATATTGCTTTAATTAAAAACAGCATATTGACATTAGATAAATATAATATTAGAAGTACTTGAAGATCTACCTATCTAGAATAGGCTAGCCTACAAGTTGTTTCCACCTGTGTTCTTGCAGGCAACAGATCTGACAAAGGTGTTTTGCTTTAACCGAATGGACAAGATATGACTTTGCAGAGTGTAGAAGTAAGTTTTCGTGTATTTCAAGTTTACAGATATAAATGAAAGTAAAATAAAATACTGGATTTATATTCTGCTTATGCATTGCTTTTAATAAATTCGAATTATTTGATCATGTTTCATTGGAATTCAAATTCACATTATGATAACTGATGAAATGCAACAACATCGTTTTCCGGCCCTCAGCCACCTGACTCATAAGCCCACTGCGTGACCTGGCATCTCCATCTGTGTGTAAACTCCCAGGCGCCAGAGGCAGGAACATCAGATAAAACGAACAAGAAAAGGACTTTTGAATCAACAAAACAATTAGCCATGAAATGTGACGGTATTACTAGGCTATTATTATTCCTTTATTATGATTCCTGTATTTATTTTACAGTTCATCAACTGCAGTGGCCTGATCTTTGTTTTATCAAGGCTAATCGGTTAAGTTTTAGAAAATATTTGACCATTACTAAAATCAGTGATTTAAGAAAAGAGACAATGGGAAATGATTGTTATGATGAAGAAGATTAAGATGGTGGTGGTGATTGTTGTGATGATTTTGACTTAGTGACATCGTATTTGTTCTTATTAGGCTAATGTTATAACTGGACAAAACACAACAATAGCTACTTGTATAGACATTGAGCTCATAATGGTAGACTTATCGGTTTCCAAGCAAAGCTAAAATACTCAGACATAAGCACTACTGAGGTCTAAATGATTGATAATGGGCCTTTCTTTATTTGTGATAAATTATTTAAATAATATATTAATGCAATTATTACGGCTTTACTCTCAGGTGGTAATACTTTCTCACATCCTTGACCAAAGTGTCATTTAGGGTGACCAGAACTCACTAAAACAAATAAAAATATACATACACCAAAGCACCAATGTTATCATATATGGTGGAATATTTCCCTTTGTTGAAGAGGGAAAATAATGGTCTAAACTCACCATAATTTGATTTAGTATGACACGTCAGTAAGTAGGGTATCCTAATAGCGCAAATGAAGATGCGACATGGTCAGCCATCAATTACTGGCAACGCAACACCAATCTCCGTTTAAGATGTTCATTATGAGTAATAAATCATTGTTGCTATGCAATTTAATTCAGTAAATATTTAGGTGCTCACTTGCATCCTTCAATTACTCACAAACCCTTCTCATCGCATTTATCCAACGGAGTAGGTGGATTTTGTATAGGTTAGGAGGCATAATACAGGAGACAAGCTAATTCACGGCACTCAAAAGTCAGTAGCATTATGCATAAAGTTAACCTCACATCAGAGTAGATATCATACCAAGACCATATGGTCATTTATTTTGTTTGAAAAGTTTCTTGCAATTCAACTGCAAAACACAATAGTACACGTGTTGTTACTTGTCTATTTCAGTTCAACTTCAATTAACCTGCTTATATCAATATACTGCTAAACATGATCCACCTAGGTACGGTATGTGATCTTACCTGCATAGGCCATCAAATAAACCGACTCTGTGAGCCATCTCTACGCTTTTGGCTATACGCTGAGGCTCGTGGTGGGTTTTGGGAACAAGGGAAAGGTAGGCCACAGTCACAGCACCTCTAACGTTATGTAAATGAGGCAAACCTCTCAACCTTCTGGATTATTGAGTCAGAGAGCACGGCCGGGTCCAGAGACCCTCCACATTGGAAAAACACTCAAATCTCGCGCCAGTTGGCTGCACAGCTTAGAGTAATAGTTCTGATGCATATACACTCTTGTAGCCTGCGTTACAACTTGTAGAGCAGGTGAACATGAAATTATAAGAGGCCTCTCTTCGACAGCAAGATATTTGGACGTGCGGGGAAGGAAATGCCTAGACCTCTAGACGGTTTGTCAGATTTATATTTGAATTGGTTTATTGGTGCAAGTTTTAAATGGAATTGATAAAGACCTGCCACTGTTATTCAGATTACATTGTAATTCCATTACAACCTATATTGTGCTTGTCTGTTGTGATTGCCTGTAGTCTATTTGCTATTTAGCTTTGAAATATATCATATTTAATTTATAACTCAAACAATAAAAACATGATAAATAACCCCAAGATTGCTAACTTCAAAAAAGTAAAAATGTAGGCATATCCTATTGATGTTCCATATACGAGTAAAGGCTTGCCCTCCAATTTTGAGATGTATCGTCCGTAGACTTTGTATCACCAATTGAATGGAGGAAATGCAATTGAAATATCAAATCTTATTAGGTACATATACACCAAACACTATTTTGTATTGGTGTCATAGTATCGTTTGCGACGGTGAAGTTGTGTATTGTCCATCAAAGATGGTTAGGTTATGAGTTTTTCTCTGGGTTTTCGCAGCGCGCTTTCTGCAATTGCTTTGCTTTCTTTTCTGCTAAACTTATAGCATCTTGTTAAACCTACTTGTTAAGAGGGGACAATTAATAAGCTATGCTCATAATATATTTGAAACTATGCACTAAATAAAACTTATTTGACAGAAAACATTTAGGCTTTGTTCATGGTAATTTTCTAATTTGTTATCACGCAGTTATAATATTGAAATTTCAGGATATGGAACAATGTTGTAGAACAATGTATGGAGCAATGTTGTTCGCGGGCTGTATGATAGTTTTATGACCGAACAACCTTGTTTATTTGGGCCTATTTGTAATTAGATTGTGTCCGGATTAACCAGCTCGATCAATAGATCACCTCCTCCTTATGCAGATCCATGCGCTGTTGGGCCTGTAATGCGATATTATTGCGGATGTGTAGACTACCACCACGGTCCAAGGCTACAGTTATGGTATTATAAGGGTCTAAAGACAAACAAGGATTTCATTTAAAAAACGCATCACGATTCTTTCAAGGACACATATCTTGCTTCTGGGTTAAATGGAATTAATTGAATCGTCATCATAATAACCTGGATGGCCCCACTCAGACGTCAGAAACATGCGGTTGGGCCTGATGGCTAGGCTAACATTTAGCTCCAGGCTATTTCTCTCCACACTGCAGGGAGCACTGATGTCAATGTTATTGATATTTTGTTTCATTAATGAATTGTTATCTTGTCAAACATAAACACCAAAGCATTATTTGACAATTTAATCATAAATGGGCGATGCTTTTATATTTCAAAACAGCCCCTCCCCCAGTGACACTGGCTGCGGTATACTGCAGCAGCACAGCAGATGGACCTGAGCGTGGTCACTGAAGTGCTTTCTCCATCACTGCGCGCTGGTTCAATAACCTGAGAGAGATTTGGAGAGATCATTGAAGGGCTGGAGCGCTCGGTGTAAGAGCCGGGGTCCTGACCTACCACCTCAAAGATACACCGGCGGAACAAACCCACTCTGCCCACTCTGGTTGAATCAACGTTGTTTCCACGTAATTTCAATGAAATTATGTTGAACCAGCGTGGAGTAGACGTTGAATTGACTTCTGTGACCAGTGGGAAGTGACTGCTGCTGGGCATCAATAGACGAGACACTGCACAACTGGTAAATGTGCTATGTTGGTAGACTCATGTCAAATGGTGTGGCCCTTGTATATGATGCTTAAAATTACATAAACTCGGGGTCTAAAAGGATCTAAAATGGAAACTATCGGAGGATCAGAGTTTATGCCTAAATGCTCAAGGACGCATAGCTGCGCGCAGGTATTTCTCATGTTTTTGCTAATATTTTCTGCTGCATTACGCATTTAACTGTACATTCCAGCCAACCAAAACTAAATTCCAACCATACCATAACGGCACACATTGTACAATTTGTACAAACATTTCACGTGCCAATTATTCCAAAGGAAATTCATGCCAAAGATCTGTTGTTTAGGCCAATTCACCTGAAGAAGTCCAGCGTACATGTGATCTTTTTTGTTTCGTCAATTAAAATACATATATTAGTATTATAGGCCTATTTATTTACACGTTAGTATTATTTTAGGCCTCTCTCCATGGCCAAATGACTAATTGTTGATGACTGAAGTTGCCTGTTCGTCCCATAACGTCAGACTCGAAGAAGGATATTAATGTATCTAAATAGATAAACGCACACCCTTCGACAGGTGTAAACCTGGACTGACTGATTGATATCTCACAAGCAGACTATGCATAAGGATATTACTGGCGAAGGAGATAGAAATGCAAATTTCAATGCAAGTGATGTGACTTTATAAAAGTTTAATATAAAACATATACATATTTACAGTATGTCGAGCATGGGCCCTCTTTGTCAGATCTAAGCGCCTACTATTCCTGAGAAGCTCATGCACTTGTATTTACGGGAATATCCCCACCAAAAAACATAACAATGAAGATATTTCTAAACAAAGTGCGTCCAAAAAAACTAAAGAAATCCTACAGAAATGGTACATATGACTAATCATTGTCCATGATCCATCTAATGATGCTTCTTTTTCTATGGTCAGAATAATCTTTAAGCTCTACTGCATTCGCCTACAACGGGGAATTATTCTTACCATTAGGCCTACCCACCTCCTCTTTCCCCTTTCGGCCTGTGTGTATTTTAATGTGAATATCCTCCAAGGTTATTTGGACACTCTTCGTTTTAATAATAGTTTCCCATTAGGCTATATGATAACTAAAACAGTGACAATGTATATAGACTACTTCCAGTCGATTACAACCACAATACCAGAAATTCAATTCGAACAAAATATGCTATGTATGACATTGGGTTTACACACATTTTCCAGCATCCTCTTGCAGATTGATATCCAAAATGTTTAAACTATGATTGCAATATATCAATGCAAGGACACTGCGACCAAACCCCATTTTTCTGATTGTTACAAAGATGAGAATTGGGTGGGTAACTCAAAAGATCCCACACATGCACTCAGGATTTCAATAAAGCCAAACTCTCATTTTACACTGGCGACCATTTTGTGCGTAAAAGCAGGTGCATATATTTCATTTGCACTACTTGAAACTGTGTAGGCCCACCGCTAAGTAGGTTAAAGGTCCTCCCAAGTGGAGCAAGTATCTGACAGTCCTCTTGAAGGCCTTTTTCTTCCACACGAGTTTTCATTCAACTACAATTAATTTCGCTTGATGGACGAAATGACGCTAATAGCCTGCAAAAAACATATACGACAGTAAAACCAGTTTTAGGCATGAAGGTAATTGCAATGAGTATTTTGGTAGGCTACTAGATTTCAAACCTGTGAAGAATTGAGGATATTTGCTTATCTATTAAAGAGCTAGTAGTCTAGAAACAATGTTCTGCATCTTCATCTAACTTTTGTGGAGGATCAAGTCGACATTCCTGCAATATATCCTACACTGACTAAAATGGTCTAACAATTGCATATGGTCTACATCGTTCACTATCAGATATTTTCAGTTAAATGTGTCTTTTTCAATATAAAGTTCAGGTGTGAAGATTCATTTTTTGATCATAACAATCACTATCAACTATAATTGACTACTATAGAGTGTACTTTTCAATATTTCTTTCAAAACTTTGTTCTTGGGCTAGGCCTAATACTTGAATACATTTATTATGGTTTGTTAATTACATTTTTTAATTTGTCTCAGTTGCACTTATCTTTTTAATAATAGGGCTAGAAACATTCAACGACCTCTTGTGGTTATTGGATCTAAAAACCAAACAATCAAGGGCTTTTTGATACTATTGGGTTGTGCAAGTTTCCCAAATATAATGTTTAGTAATAACAAAAACCTGATGTTGCATGCTGTAAATAATATTAGATATTCATACAATGTGTTCTTTTTTGTGAGCAATAGTTTTTACTGAGTCTTTGAAAAATTGTTTTTAAAAATGTCAGAAAGTGTTTTAAAACACTTTTGGATCACTTTTGTAAAACAAGTGTGCTACTATATTGTTGCTTATGGAATCTGATGCATTGGTTACATTAGCGCTTAAGAATTTACACCAGATATGTGGACCTTTAGCCCTCTCTTCAAATGAAAGTGTTGCTTTCCACTACTATTTATTGGTATGATTGTGGATATTTTCACACAATTACTATTCTTTACAAACATAATTCAGAAACAAAGCCAAGAAAAGCTTATTAACACCATTGCGAGAACAAAGCGATGTGTACTTTGTCTGGTTAGGTCTTTATGGTCAGTGGTACATCTCTGACACACTTCTCAGCAGCATTAATTGTCCCAACAGTAACTGCACATAAACAAAGCAACAGTAAGGGCACATAAACAAAGCAACAGTAAAGGCACATAAACAAAGCAACAGTAAGGGCACATAAACAAAGCAACAGTAAGGGCACATAAACAAAGCAACAGTAAGGGCTCATAAACAAAGCAACAGTAAGGGCATATAAACAAAGCAACAGTAAGGGCACATAAACAAAGCAACAGTAAGGGCACATAAACAAAGCAACAGTAAGGGCACATAAACAAAGCAACAGTAAGGGCACATAAACAAAGCAACAGTAAAGGCACATAAACAAAGCAACAGTAAGGGCACATAAACAAAGCAACAGTAAGGGCACATAAACAAAGCAACAGTAAGGGCACATAAACAAAGCAACAGTAAGGGCACATAAACAAAGCAACAGTAAGGGCATATAAACAAAGAAACAGTAAGGGCACATAAACAAAGCAACAGTAAGGGCATATAAACAAAGCAACAGTAAGGGCACATAAACAAAGCAACAGTAAGGGCACATAAACAAAGCCACAGTAAGGGCACATAAACAAAGCAACAGTAAGGGCACATAAACAAAGCAACAGTAAAGGCACATAAACAAAGCAACAGTAAGGGCACATAAACAAAGCAACAGTAAAGGCACATAAACAAAGCAACAGTAAAGGCACATAAACAAAGCAACAGTAAGGGCACATAAACAAAGCAACAGTAAGGGCACATAAACAAAGCAACAGTAAGGGCACATAAACAAAGCAACAGTAAGGGCACATAAACAAAGCAACAGTAAGGGCACATAAACAAAGCAACAGTAAGGGCATATAAACAAAGCAACAGTAAGGGCACATAAACAAAGCAACAGTAAAGGCACATAAACAAAGCAACAGTAAGGGCACATAAACAAAGCAACAGTAAGGGCACATAAACAAAGCAACAGCAAGGGCACATAAACAAAGCAACAGTAAGGGCATATAAACAAAGAAACAGTAAGGGCACATAAACAAAGCAACAGTAAGGGCATATAAACAAAGCAACAGTAAGGGCACATAAACAAAGCAACAGTAAGGGCACATAAACAAAGCCACAGTAAGGGCACATAAACAAAGCAACAGTAAGGGCACATAAACAAAGCAACAGTAAAGGCACATAAACAAAGCAACAGTAAGGGCACATAAACAAAGCAACAGTAAAGGCACATAAACAAAGCAACAGTAAAGGCACATAAACAAAGCAACAGTAAGGGCACATAAACAAAGCAACAGTAAGGGCACATAAACAAAGCAACAGTAAGGGCACATAAACAAAGCAACAGTAAGGGCACATAAACAAAGCAACAGTAAGGGCACATAAACAAAGCAACAGTAAGGGCATATAAACAAAGCAACAGTAAGGGCACATAAACAAAGCAACAGTAAAGGCACATAAACAAAGCAACAGTAAGGGCACATAAACAAAGCAACAGTAAGGGCACATAAACAAAGCAACAGTAAGGGCACATAAACAAAGCAACAGTAAGGGCACATAAACAAAGCAACAGTAAGGGCACATAAACAAAGCAACAGTAAGGGCACATAAACAAAGCAACAGTAAGGGCACATAAACAAAGCAACAGTAAGGGCATATAAACAAAGCAACAGTAAGGGCACATAAACAAAGCAACAGTAAGGGCACATAAACAAAGCAACAGTAAGGGCACATAAACAAAGCAACAGTAAGGGCACATAAACAAAGCAACAGTAAGGGCACATAAACAAAGCAACAGTAAAGGCACATAAACAAAGCAACAGAAAGGGCACATAAACAAAGCTTTTGAAGTGTCTGTGTTTGTGACTCAGCCACAGTTCATAGCGAAATGTCCCTGCTGCCATTCTTCTACTATATCCAATTGCTTGGTCTGTGATTGTCCTCATTCATTGAACTAAATGTTACTAAATTTCAATTTCCTTTGAAGAGAGGATACATTTGATCAACCATGTGTAATTGTCTTCATATTTTTTGTCTGTGGTATTTTTCCACAGGTAACTGAATAGGTCGTTAAACTTTTTATTAAACAAGAAAGAGTCAGTGAGCCTACAATTTCATTTTTTACGTTTTAGTTTGGTAGACCTATTATATTGTCCTGATTTACCTGCCTAAAAAAAGCGATATAATAGGTTTTAATAAAGTTAATGTTGCACTGAGTTTCTATATTTAAGATACCAATTTTTTTTTCATCAGAATAAGTCAATCTAGAGCAAAACATCGGTAATCTATTCATTGTTTGTCCCGTACAGAAACCAATGTGAAGTATAGGTAACTGGACGACTGATACTACATACAATCAATATGGAAAAATGTTGGTTCTTGAATAATTCAAGAAGTTACCCTTCTTTTATGGAGTTTGTGGGTGGTTGATATCATTGATATACTGTAGCAGACACTACCTGACTTACATATTCCATTTTGGT
Organism: Salvelinus alpinus; assembly: GCF_045679555.1. NCBI lineage: Eukaryota > Metazoa > Chordata > Actinopteri > Salmoniformes > Salmonidae > Salvelinus > Salvelinus alpinus. Next base: position 25,067,451 of record NC_092110.1, read on the forward strand.
CTCACAATCATGTCAATTTTTTTTTATCGAGAATGGTGTCACTCCTGTAATGTTGGCAAATAGATAAGTGTTTCCGCTGTCCATGTTACATTCACTCAATGCCAGGAACTCAACTTTGCATGTTTTCACATAACAGTCGAGAGACGCTTGGTCTAATCCAGAGTTTCAAAGCTCTTTCAATGCCAGGTATTATGTGGAGATGAAGAAAACTTTTAAATTGTTTCAGAACTCAACAATGAAGAGGTGAACAGGAGCTGAATACCAATGAGATGTTTTTTTTAACCTGTATGTTATTTGTCCCACATTCGGCTTCCATGTAGCTTTTATCCGTTTAGCCACACAGCATTATCTCAAGAGATCAAAGTTCAGACAATATAATTACACAACACAACACAAAGTAAACCTGTATACCTTAGCCTCTATTATCTAATGGGGTTTGTCAGGATCCTCATCATGCATTATCATATTTGTTTATTCAAATGTGATAAAGACAGTTTGCAGTGTTGGGGAGTAGTATTTATTTGTATTTTTTAAAGATCCCCATTATCCCCACATCCTGGGGTCCAACAACATTAAAGCAGTTATATACAATAAAAAAATATTACATGACAATACATTTCATGACACTTTTCATAACACTTTAAGTGTGTGCCCTCAGGCCACTACTCTACTACCACATATCTACAATGCAAAATCCATGTGTACATGTGTGTAGAGTGCATGTGTTAGCATGTGTATGAGTGTGTCTGTGCCTGTGTGTGTGTCTCTTCATAGACCCCGCTGTTCCATAAACTACATGTAGCTCAACTAGCCTAATTGAACTAGATTTTGCGGAAGCTTGGTGGTAGTTGAACTAAATTAAAATCTAGGTAGTGCTTTCAGTAGTTAATTACTTCTTTTGCCATGTACTGGTGTAGCTAAGTACTGGGAGTACACACTACTTTTCTTACAAAAAGAAAAGATGGGTGAAGTACGTAAGAATTTCCATTCTTTTTCGGCATCAGGCCTCCTTAATTCTCACTTGATACATTGTTTTTGTGTTAAATAGGCTAAATTACACATTCTTCTACCATATGACACCAAAGTGAGCTGTTCTTGCAGTTTGTAGTCTGTGATATTTCAGATGTACATATGCACATTTTTCCCAAAGCAGTTTGGATGTAGTGAACTACTTTTTCAAAGTAACTTTAGTTAAATAAACTATATTTTTTATATAGGGTATCTTTAGTGCTTAACTTCTTCCAGTGTGAAGTAATTGGTAACTTGGCCAACTATATTTTCAGAATAGCTTCACCAACACGGACAGTTCGTTTGTAAGGGATATTTTTTTATTTTTTTTATTTTTTAAACTTATGAATGAGGCTGGTACCAAGTCTTCTGGGACCAGAGAAGCACCTCCATAGTTGGTCATATACACTATATGACACTGATAGAAGATGAACTGATATTAACCCCCCATCAAGCTTATATTTTTTGAGTCAGCTGTATAGTGCCAGGGAAAAATGAAAACATGCATCCAGGGTTGGCCCCAGGACCAAGTTTGGGAAATCCTGATCTAATAGGCTCACGGCTTGCTAGGGCATTGTGGATCGGGTTAGCAGGGGTATTTAACTCTTGCTCTACAAGGTCCAGAGCCTGCTGGTTTTCTGTTCTACCTGATAATTAATTGCACCCACCTGGTGTCCCAGCTCTAAATCAGTCCCTGATTCGAGGGGAACAATTAAAAAAACGAGTGGAACTCAGAAGAGGTTGGTGGGAGGAACTATAGGAGGACGGGCTCACTGTAATGCCTGGAATGGAATCCATAGAATCACATCAAACACAAACCATAGATTTTTCCCCCAGCCATTACAATGAGCCCGTCCTATAGCTCCTCCCACCAGTCTCCTCTACTATTAAAGGCCCAGTGCACTAATTTTGTGAAAAAATATATTTTCCCCAAAAATTATATATGAAAAAACCTTTTTTATTTTTTATTATTCCGATTTTTCAGGGGATGCTGCAGCAACCTCAGCACCACTACTTCCCGCGGCTATGACGGGACTACATTTTCTTTGGTGACTAAGTTGGCAATTGTATTTGGACTTAATGTTGTTTCCAAACAACTTCCAGCACACATTTTCAGAAAACTGGATGTATCTACTAGTTTATACATCAATAATAAAGTTATGACTATGTAGAAGTTGCGATGTCATTTTGATGCTTGCCAAAATATGATCTTCTACAGGTGCACTATTATAATGCCCTAACAAGGTGCACCATAATATCACATTAAATGACACACACAAAAATCCAACCATGGGTTTCAGTACATTATAGTTTATTACACATTTATTCATGAATAATTAACAGTCTACAAACTTGATATACAACCTTACAATACCTCTTTAGAAAGTGTATACCTTAATGTAAAGTGTTTGTGGATTTTGATTAACAGAAGTATTGGTTATTCTGGGGGTGGGTAGACAGTGCTTTTAGAGAAATTTGTACATCATCAACTATTGTAATTTTCATCATTAGAAAAACGTAACTCAAGATTCTACATTGAAGAAGTTCATTCAAGATTTTACATTGAAGAAGTTCATTCAAGATTTTACATTGAAGAAGTTCATTCAAGATTTTACATTGCTAACTGTAACTGAGACTCCACCTCACCAAACATGCCCCTGCTGCCATGACACTGGACTGTACAGTGATATTATATCCCTTACTACTTCTGATGCTAAGCTCTCTTTTGTTTGTGGTTTTTGTCTTGTCTTGTGCCAATGGTTCTCCCTTTGCAGGTGATCAGTCCTCCCTCTATACCAGATCCTCCTGAGGACGCTTGATGTAATCTTGTCCTCCTGGTCATTATGCTACTTGTTCCTCTCAACAATACTGCCCTCTCGTCTCTTGCTGCTTCCCCACTCGAAATGCCTGGCCAGCCTTTTCTATCAAACCATCGTGAAATTGTGTGCTAAAACGTTGCAGAAAGTCCTCTCCTTAATACTCCTCCTTCTAGCAGTGTCTTTGGGACACAACAAAGGATTCCTCCAGACAACTTGGTTGATGGACTTTTATCAGCAAAAGATGTTCAAGTGTCTGTGTTCCATTTAATTTTAAAGGGACACTCCACTGAAAATGCAGACTAAAATGATAAGAAATCTGTCTAGAACCTTACCCGTTTGTGCCCTGGCCTGCCTTAAACATCCTTGCTAGACACATAATTGTTAGCTAGCTAAATGGAGCTTGTGGAGGATATGTTCAATGAGTGTATTTAGCACATGAGTGGTTTGCATGCGCAATGACAGCTAACGTTAGCGTTAGGCCTACAAGTGTTACTGACTGGCTGGGGCTGTAATTAGCCTAGTTATACGATTCTGCACTGTGTCTGTCTCTGTCATGTTCTAGAAGGTATTCTTTTTCAAGAGCACAATTCCCGCTTGAATTTTCAGCCACGCCTACCCAAACTCTGATTTGTTGGAAGAGTTGAAAAGCACCCTCTGTGGAATATTTTTGGGAGGCCTAACACTTTATTAATATGGTCCATTTGTAGCTGCTCTACTACTATTTATTATACAGACTATCAGTAACATTTCAACTATTTACTAACCCTAGCTCTAACCTTAACCGTAACCCTTATCCTAACCCTACATTTAAACCTTAACCTAAACTTAGCAAGCAGTTGCTCATCAACAGATAGTTATGAGCATCTACAGATGGAAAAGCCGGACTATGCAAATGAAGTGTGACCGTTCTACCCTTTGAAGTGGTCCATGTTACCCTGTGATGATTGTCCTGTCATCTCCATCACTCATTTAAAGAGATGCCTCATATATATGACCAGACATTTTTTATGGAACAGTTTATGAGTAGCACATTTATTTATTGATAATAGTGTGGGTTGGAGATGTCCTCTTGATTATTGTAGACCACCTGTAATGAAACATGTAAGAGTTTGTTGTGCATCACTGGCAATTGGTTTGTGCACGCAAAACCTTTTGTTGTGCGTCGCTAGGTGTAGTTCTCTTTGTAAACATGTATTGAACAATCAGAGGGTACTACTAAAATGTGATCATGTTCAACTATTAAATGTTAAGCCAAAATATATGCCTTGTTTTCCTCATTATTGTTGAGCGGTATCTGTCCATTTCCTGGTTAGTTTGACTGTCAAACTGGGTGCGTTCGAGTGCATGGTTTATTCAGGGTACGGTAATACGGTAGTAGTTTATTCCCGGGGGATGTACATCACAGGAGGTTGGTGGCACCTTAATTGGCGAGGAAGGGCTCGTGGTAATGGCTGAAGCGGAATGGGTGGAATGATATCAAATAATTCAAACACATGGTTTCCATGTGTTTATGCCATTCCATTAGCTCCATTCCGGCAAATTATTATGAGCCGTCGTCCCCTCAGCAGCCTCCACTGATGTACATGTTAATATCCATAACTTCCATTTATGCTTAAAGCATGGGTGTAGCACCTTTATTGAAGTGTGCGCTATGGAAATACATACAGTGGGGAGAACAAGTATTTGATACACTGCCGATTTCGCAGGTGTTCCTACTTACAAAGCATGTAGAGGTCTGTAATTCTTATCATAGGTACACTTCAACTGTGAGAGAATCCAGAAGGATGAGTACAACCCCAAGAACACCATCCCAACCGTGAAGCATGGAGGTGGAAACATCATTCTTTGGGGATGCTTTTCTGCAAAGGGGACAGGACGACTGCACTGTATTGAGGGGAGGATGGATGGGGCCATGTATCGCGAGATCTTGGCCAACAACCTCCTTCCCTCAGTAAGAGCATTGAAGATGGGTTGCGGCTGGGTCTTCCAGCATGACAACGACCCGAAACACACAGCCAGGGCAACTAAGGAGTGGCTCCGTAAGAAGCATCTCAAGTTCCTGGAGTGGCCTAGCCAGTCTCCAGACCTGAACCCAATAGAAAATCTTTGGAGGGAGCTGAACGTCTGCATTGCCCAGCAACAGCCCCGAAACCTGAAGGATCTGGAGAAGGTTTGTATGGAGGAGTGGGCCAAAATTCCTGCTGCAGTGTGTGCAAACCTGGTCAAGAACTACAGGAAACGTATGATCTCTGTAATTGCAAACAAAGGTTTCTGTACCAAATATTAAGTTCTGCTTTTCTGATGTATCAAATACTTATGTCATGCAATAAAATGCAAATTAATTACTTAAAAATCATACAATGTGATTTTCTGGATTTTTGTTTTAGATTCCGTCTCTCACAGTTGAAGTGTACCTATGATGAAAAATTACAGACCTCTACATGCTTTGTAAGTAGGAAAACCTGAAAAATCGGCAGTGTATCAAATACTTGTTCTCCCCACTGTATCTGTTCATGATCCGCACATGTTGTATTGTATTTCATGTCTTTTGAATGTTAATTGTCATCATGATGTGAAATGGTTTCCTATTGGCTGCTTTTCCACTTCTGCTGCTGCTGCTGGGTTTCAGCAGTTGGTATCCAACGTTGGTGCATTACCACCACCTACTGTGTTGGAGTGTGGGTCAGAGATAGCACTACCAGCCTCAATGTCAGTGGACACAGCATGTAGCATGTTAAAATCCTACTGCTGGGTCAACCTCACATACCAGGTGCTGTTGTTTAAGTATTTCTAAGACTAATTTGCCACCACCAATGTGTAGCACATTAGGGTGATGCACAGCTAACATTTGTGCCAGAACACTCACCACACATCAGCCAGAGAGGAGTGATATGTGCCAATTAGGAGTCAAGGGGATGTGGCACCAGGGTCAACACCCCCAGTCTTACAATAAGTGCATGGGATTTTTTGGGACCAGAGAGAGTCAGGACACCCATACAACATCCCACTCGAATGATAACACACTACACAGGGCAATGTCTTCTTCACTGCCCTGGGGCATTGGCATCTCCTTAGACAAGAGGGAAGAGTGCCCCCTGCTGGCCTTCCAACACCACTTCCAGCAGCATTTGGCCTCCCATCCAGGGACTGACCAGGACCTACACTGCTTAGCTTCAGAGGCAAGCGCACAGTTGATGCAGGGTGGCATGCTGCTGGTGAACTAGTTCAGCACCGTGTCAGATAAGGCAATAAAAAATGTTAAAACTGGACAAAAGACTGAGGAGCTTATTATATAACAATGAAATTAAATCATAACAAATTATTCATATTGTATTGTCATAACATGAGAAAATGTCTACCCAACAGACACTTACCCCCCCCCCCCACAATGTATCATTGCTACAGTTGTAAATGTGTAAATACTATTATTATTATCATTGTCTCATTCACTTCTCTTTTTTTGACCTGTACTGAGCATACCAATTTCACTGTACCCTGCGATTATATCTGCGTCCCTGTGCATGTGACTAATAAACTAATCTAATCTAGTTAAAGGTACGGCATTGATAACACATTCACATGAAAATAATAAACATTACATTTATAAATCAGACCCTTATTGTGAATTGGAAGATCTACATACAAATCCTGGTCTAGGGAGGAATTTTTACCCTATAGTAATTACCATATATGTTTTTCTTTAGGTTCACTTGTCAGATAGGCCTATATGTGTGACAGTGTCATACAGATTACTTAAGTTTGCAAGATACATTTTCAAACATGTTTGAGTTAAAAAAATATATATTTTTGTCCTTTCAAATCATACTAATATGTACTGCTGTGAACGGATAAGGGGTTCACATTTTTGCTAATAGTGTTACACTAGAAATAACAAATGACCATTTCAAAATATTTTTGCAGTTTTTCTGCAAGAATGCATGGATATCTTGTGTAGTCATCATAAATGTTAATTGTTTGTCATCATAGTTGTAATGTTAGAGCTGCTGTCTGTGTGATTGGTTTTCTTCCTTCAGAAAATCACTATCTGCAAACTACTATTAAAAACAGCAATAAACACACAGAAGGTCTAATGCCTAAGCAACAAGTGGAAAGGTAGAGAGACAGACAGATAGAGGTTTAGTCTGATTCCCTACCCATCTCCCATTTGAGTTCACATCATGTTTTGCATATTGCAAAGATGGCCAGATTATTGTCTTCTTCTAACTTTGCTTAATAACAACAAGTGGTAAGGGATGTTTACCACAAATACCACCTGTACTGGGGGAAAACAACACTCTATATACACCTGTTCCAGTAAGTAGACACCATGGCCATTCACAAGGCTGCATGTACATTGTTTTATCTAATACTGTCTGTACTCTCGTCAAAGGTCAACAACTTGACTCCATAGATAGGCCCAGTCGATATTAGATAGAACGTTGTGGCCCCGGCCCCTTGTTGGAAAACAACCTGTTGTTACCTAGGTTACTGCAAAAACTCACAGCATAAACTTGACCTTTTTTTAAAACTAAACTAAACAAGTTAAATATCTTACCTGTGATGACATGTTTTCCACACACACAGCTATGTGTAGTCTACTTGGATACTAGGTCCTCACATTTCCAACTCTCCCACACAAATAGCCTGAAGCCACAGGGCTCTTTTCGCAGGCTCTATTTCCTTATATGGGAGCATTGCTAACTGGTTACATGTACATTGAACAACACAGCAGCTTTTTGGCATGTTTTGTTATTTCTGTATAATAAAAAATAGACAACAAAGTTGTTTCTTTTACAATGGAGTCAATGGCAAAGAATGTTTATTTTCCTCAATTTTGGGCCTGGTTGAGGGGAATTCCTTATTATTATGTGAATATCAATTCGGAGTATGCTGTAAAGGGGTTGATGAAATGCAGACCGTTCCATTGACCAGATTGGCGCACATTCAGGTTCAGAAGAAGTGACTGCTAAATGCTAACTCCCGTTCGTAAAAGACAGTTGCATAGCTAGCTTACAGAAATCGGTGGTGGTAGGCAAAATTGTTTTTAACTGTAATGCAGTTGATTGTTGACGATGACAGGAACATGTATTGGTGGTGACATCCATACAAGCATTATACTCAGATTTTACCTCAAAATAGTATGAAATACACATATAAACAATAGCCTAAATGTAGGCAAATTGTACTGGGGGGCAATGATCTGTTCCTTGCGGCCCTTTCCCCCACGTGTTTCCATGGCAATTCTATTGTTTTGGTCAAGTTCCATTGACCTCTTTGAATCAAATCAAATCACATTGTATTTGGCAAATGCTTCATAAACAACAGGTGTAGACTAATAGTAAAATGCTTACTTACGGGCCCTTCCCAACAGTGCAGAGAAAAAAAGAGATAAATAATAGAAAATAATAACACAATGAATAAATACACAATGAGTAACGATAACTTGGCTGTATACATGGGGTACCAGTACCGAGTCGATGTGCAGTGATACAAAGTAATTGAGGTAGATATGTACATATAGGTAGGGATAAAGTTACCATATCTATGCTCTGTCTCTCTCCCTTTCCATTTGTTGTTTAGGCATTAGACCATTTCTGTGTGTTTATTGCTGTTTTTAATTGTAGTTGGTGGAAACATGCCCAGGATTACCCACAACGATTGAGAGGTAGAGCCTACATGCAAAGTCATCACATGGCCACAGTATTGGATTGATAGCGTTTATCGAATCAATAACTACGCACACTCTCAATTTTTCAAATAAAGTCAGTCAGCACTGTCACTTGGTTTGCAATAAAGCTGAGGGATGGAGCTGAAAGAGTGTTCCTTATTTCTGTCTTCACTAGGGTGTTGTTGTTTCTGTAATCCAGTTAGAGAGGCCCGGTAGTACTGATAACAGCAGAAAAATGTATCATTGCTTGTTAGAAGCTGTTTGTAGATTATTTCTAACTCTTCCACTTGTCACTCCCTCTTCGACAGCTTTTCCGCCAGCATGGTGACATTGGGTGGAACCACATAGAACCAATAGATAACTTCTGCGACTGGGCTCAGTTCCAACGGGATAAGCTCCAACATGCTGGTCATCATTGAGTCCTGTGTCTTTGTTTATAAATTACAGCCTGCGCAGAGAGTGCACATAGTTATTATTCTGATAATTGGAAGCCTCAACCATTGAGTGGAGACTCCACTGGTAGGTTATTCTGGAGGCCTACGGGCTGTCAGAGCAGTGGGACGACATCAACCCACTGCTGCAGAGCGACTTGAGCTTCAGGTATGCCAAGTTAGAGCAGCTAAGGGCTGATAAGGATGCAGAGAAAAAACATGGCGGTGGAGTCCGAATGACAGAGGCCCCTCCTTTACCTCAGCATGAATTTGGGCTTCGGCACAATGTGGGCGCTTTAGCTGGTCATGTGCATCACCTGTGAGCTCTTGGGCCTGGCGGTCCCCACCTACTTCGCCATGAACATCCTATGGTTGGAGTGCGCTAACATCTTATTGGTGGGGCTGATGTTCTGGCTCAAGAGTGATTGGCCAACAGCAATCTCCCTGACGACATCTGCCAGGTTTACTGGCTCTTAAGTAGATGACCTGTTAGAGACGCTAACAAACATCCCAAGGCTTTGTTCAGCCTGTCATGCAAGGACAGAAACCCGCTCCTGCATGTCGGAATCAGGCCAAAGGAAAAGAAGGCGTGATTCATGACACATAGGCTTACTGATGACCAGCAGGGTCAAATAATAATCACAGTGGTTCTAGAGGGTGCAACAGGTCAGCACCTGAGGAGTAAATGTCAGTTGGCTTTTCATAGCCGAGCATTCGGTTGAGCCAGCAGGTGCGGTAGAGAGAGAGAGAGGGAAAGCGAGAGAGGAAGATTCGAATACAGCAGGTCCGGGACAAGGTAGCATGTCTGGTGAACAAGTCAGGGTTCCATACCCACAGGCAGAACAGTTGAAACTGGAGCAGCAGCATGACCAGGTGGACTGGAGACAGCCAGGAGTTATCAGGCCAGGTAGTCCTGAGGCATGGTCCTATGGCTCAGGTCCTCTGGGAGGGGAGGGACAGACGGAGAGAGAGAGAGTATTAGAGGGAGCATACTTAAATTCACACAGGACACTAAATAAGACAGGAGAATTACACCAGATATAACAGAATAACCCTATCTCCCGGCACATAGACTATTGCAGCTTAGATACTGGAGATTGAGATGGGGAGGGGGGGGGGGGGGGGGTGTACACTGTGGTCCCATCCGGCGATACCCCCGGACAGGGCCAACCAGGCAGGATATAACCCCACCCACTTTGCCAAAGCACAGCCTCCACACCACTTAAGGGATATCAATAGACCAACAACTTACTACCCTGAGACAAGGCTGAGTATAGCCAACAAAGATCTCCTCCACCTCACGAGCCCGAGGGCGATCAAGACCGGACAGGAAGATCACGTCAGTGACTCAACCCACTCAAGTCGAGTATATCGCAAAAAAGCCTGGCATGACGTGACGCATCCTTCCTAGGGACAGCATGGAAGCCAGAGGCAGAGAATCTCAGTGGAGAGAGGGGAGCTGGCCAGGCAGAGACAGCAAGGGTGGTTCATCCTTCCAGTGCCTTGCCGTTAACCTTCACACCCCTGGGCCAGACCACACTCAATAATAGGACCTACTGAATAGATGAGTCTTCAGTAATGGCTTAAAAACCTCTACCGACCCACCCTCCCGGATCCGGGATCCTCCTCATCAGAAACGCTGACTAGCATAGCCTAGCCTAGCGCCACAGGGAATATCATATAATATCATTTCATGAAATCACAAGTCCAATACAGCAAATGAAAGATAAACATCTTGTGAATCCAGCCAACCTGTCCGATTTTTTGAATGTTTTACAGCGAAAACACAACATATATTTATGTTAGCTCACCACAATAGCGCAACACACAACGCCATTTTTTCACCGCAAAGATAGCTTTCACAAAACCCACAAATAGAGATAAAATTAATCACTAACCTTTGAACAACTTCATCAGATGACAGTCTTATAACATCATGTTATACAATACATTTATGTTTTGTTCAGAAATTTGCATATTTATAGCTACAAATCCTGGTTTTACATTGGTGCCATGATCATAAATTGCACCAAAACAGCCAGAATAATTACAGAGAGCAACGTGAAATACATAAATACTCATCATAAAACATTTATGAAAAATACATGTTGTACAGCAAATGAAAGATAAACATCTTGTGAATCCAGCCAACATGTCCGATTTTTAAAATGTTTTACAGTGAAAACACAACATATATTTATGTTAGCTCACCACAATAGCCCAAAACACAACGCCATTTTTTCACAGCAAAGATAGCTTTCACAAAACCCACAAATAGAGATAAAAATAATCACTAACCTTTGAACAACTTCATCAGATGACAGTCTTATAACATCATGTTATACAATACATGTATGTTTTGTTCGAAAATGTGCATATTTATAGCTACAAATCCTGGTTTTACATTGTGAACATGGCGCAAAAATGCTCAAAAAATTTTGGAGAGTCACGTAATCTAACAGAAAAACTCATCATAAACTTTGCTGAAGAATACATGTTGGACATATAATTAAAGATACACTGGTTCTTAATGCAACCGCTGTGTTAGATTTTTAAAAATACCTTTAGTAAAAAGCACAGCATACAATAATCTTAGACAGCGCTCAGCCATTCTCCGCCATGTTGGAGTCAACATATTCAACAAAAATACGAAATAACATCATAAATATTCTCTTACCTTTGATGAACTTTCATCAGAATGCAGTGCCAGGAGTCCTAGTTCCACAATAAATCGTTGTTTTGTTTTAGAATGTCCATTTCTTCTGTCGAATTAGCAACTTTGGCTAGCATAATGGTGCTCACGTGTCCATGAAAGTTTGGCGCATGGAACGAAAAATTCCAAAAGTCATAATAAAAGTCGAATAAACTGGTCAAACTCAGTTGAAAATCCATCTTTATGATGTTTTTCTCATATGTATCCAATAATGTCCCAGACGGAGCATTTCTTCGTGTCTACCTAACGCATTGCAGAAAATTATATGGTGCTCCCAGGTGCGCAGCAAAATACTGCCAATATGGCTGACCTGTCACTCCAAAAGCTCTCATTCGGTCCCACATCAGGCTAGACACCTCATTCAACGTTGTACTGCCTGTTGACATCTAGTGGAATGAAGTGCACACATATCCATAAATACAAGGCAATTGAATAGGAGCAGCCCTTCACAGAGACCCATTTCAGAATTTTCACTTCCTGTTTGGAAGTTTGCCTGCCAAATGAGTTCTGTTTTACTCACAGATATAATTCAAACAGTTTTAGAAACTTCAGAGTGTTTTCTATCCAATAGTAATAATAATATGCATATCATATGATCTAGAACAGAGTACGAGGCCGTTTAATTTGGGCACTATTTTTTCCCAAAGTGGAAATGGCGCCCCCTATTAAGAAGAAGTTAAAGGTTGAGACAGAGTCTGCAACGCTCAAATGGAAATGGCAGACCATTCCATAAAAATTGAGGTGAAAGCCCTGCCTCTAGCTGTTTGCTTAGAAATTCTAGGGACAATAAAGTGGCTTGCGTCTTATGACCATAGTGTACGTGTATGTATGTACGGCAGGACAAAATCGGAGAGATAGGTAGGAACATTTCCGTCTAATGCTTTGTAGGTTAGCAGTAAAACCTTGAAATCAACCCTAGCCTGAAGAGGAAGCAAGTGTAGAGAGGGTAGCACTGGAGTAATATGACACATTATTTTGGTTCCGGTCAAGATTATAGCAGCCGTATTTAGCACTGACTTAAGTTTATTTAGTGCTTTATCCGGGTAGCTGGAGAGTAGAGCATTAAACTAGTCTAATTTAGAAATGACAAAAGCATGGATTCGCTTTTCTGCATCATGTTTGGACAACAAGTTTCTGACTTTTGCAATATTACAAAGATGGAAAAAAGCTGCCCTTGAAATAGTCTTGATATGTTCATCAAAAGAGAGATCAGGGACCAGATAACGCCGAGGTCCTTCACAGTTTTATTTGAGGCGACTGTACAAACATCAAGATACATTTTCAGATCAAACAGCATATCTCTTTGTTACTTGGGACCTAGAACTAGCATCTCTGTTTTGTCTGAGTTTAAAAAATAAACATTTGCCGCCACCCACTTCCTTATGTCTGAAACACAGGCTTCCAGGGTAGGCAATTTTGGGACTTCACCATGTTTTGTCGAAATGTACAGTAGTGCATTTCTTTTATATTTCACCTTTATTTAAACAGGTAGGCCAGTTGAGAACAAGTTCTCATTTACAACTGCGACCTGGCCAAGATAAAGCAAAGCAGTGCGACACAAACAACACAGAGTTACACATGGGATAAACAAACGTACAGTCAATAACACAATAGAAAAATATATATACAGTGTGCAAATGTAGTAAGATTAGGGAGGTAAGGCAATAAATAGGCCATAGTGGCAAAATAATTACAATTTAGCAATTAAACACTAGAGTGATAGATATGCAGAAGATGAATGTGCAAGTAGAGATACTGGGGTGCAAAGGAGCAACAAAAAAAAATAACAATATGGGGATGAGGTAGTTGGGTGGGCTATTTACAGATGAGCTGTGTACAGGTGCCATGATCGGTAAGCTGCTCTGACAGCTGATGCTTAAAGTTAGTGAAGGAGATATAAGATTCCAGCATCAGTGATTTTTGCAATTCGTTCCAGTCATTGGCAGCACAGAACTGGAAGGAAAGGCGGCCAAAGCAGGAGATGGCTTTGGGGATGACCAGTGAAATATACCTGCTGGAGCGCGTGCTACGGATGGGTGCTGCTATGGGGATTAGTGAGCTGAGATAAGGTGGGGCTTTACCTAGCAAAGACTTATAGATGACCAGGAACCAGTGGGTTTGGCGACGAATATGAAGCGAGGGCCAACCAACAAGAGCATACAGGTCGTGGGTAGTATATAGGGCTTTGGTGACAAATTGGATGGCACTGTGATAGACTACATCCAATTTGCTGAGTAGAGTGTTGGAGGCTATTTTGTAAATGACATTGCCAAAGTCAAGGATCGGTAGGATAGTCAGTTTTACGAGGGTATGTTTGGCAGCATGAGTGAAGGATGCTTTGCTGCAAAATAGGAAGCCGATCCTAGATGTCATTTTGGATTGGAGATGCTTAATGTGAGTCTGGAAGGAGAGTTTACCGTCTAACCAGACAGCAAGGTACTTGTAGTTGTCCACATATTCTAAGTCAGAACCATCCAGAGTAGTGATGCTAGACGGGCGGGCGGGTGCGGGTAGCGATCGGTTGAAGAGCATGCATTTAGTTTTACTTGCATTTAAGAGCAGTTGGAGGACAAGGAAGGAGCGTTCTATGGCATTGAAGCTCGTCTGGAGGTTTGTTAACACAGTGTCCAAAGAAGGGCCAGAAGTATACAGAATGGTGTTGTCTGCATAGAGGTGGATCAGAGAATCACCAGCAGCAAGAGCGACATCATTGATGTATACAGAGAAAAGAGTCGGCCCGAGAATTGAACCCTGTGGCACCCCCAAAGAGACTGCCAGAGGTCCGGACAACAGGCCCTCCGATTTGACACACTGAACTCTATCTGAAAAGTAGTTGGTGAACCAGGCGAGGCAGTCATTTGAGAAACCAAGGCTGTTGAGTCTGCCGATAAGAATGCGGTGATTTACAGAGTCGAAAGCCTTGGCCAGTTTGATGAAGACGGCTGCACAGTATTGTCTTTTATCGATGGCGGTTATGATATCGTTTAGGACCTTGAGCGTGGCTGAGGTGCACCCATGACCAGCTCGGAAACCAGATTGCATAGCGGAGAAGGTACGGTGGGATTCGAAATGGTCGGTGATTTGTTTGTTAACTTGGCTTTCAAAGACTTTAGAAATGCAGGGTAGGATAGATATAAGTCTGTAACAGTTTGGAGTCTAGAGTGTCTCCCCTTTTGAAGAGGGGGGTGACCGCAGCAGCTTTACAATATTTAGGGATCTCAGACGATACAGAAGAGAGGTTGAACAGGCTAGTAATAGGGGTTGCAACAATTGCAGCGGATCATTTTAAAAAGAAAGGGTCCAGATTGTCTAGCCCAGCTGATTTGTAGGGGTCCAGATTTTGCATCTCTTTCAGAACATCAGCTATCTGGATTTGGGTGAAGGAGAAATGGGGAGGCTTGGGCAAGTTGCTGTTGGGGGTGCAGAGCTGTTGACCAGGGTAGGGGTAGCCAGGTGGAAAGCATGGCCAGCTGTAGAAAAATGCTTATTGAAATTCTCGATTGTACTAGATTTATTGGTGGTGACAGTGTTTCCTAGTCTCAGTGCAGTGTGCAGCTGGGAGGAGGTGCTCTTACTCTCCATGGACTTTTCAGTGTCCCAAAACTTTTTGGAGTTTGTGCTACAGGATGCAAATTTCTGTTTGAAAAAGCTAGCCTTTGCTTTCCTAACTGCCTGTGTATATTGGTTCATATCTTCCCTGAAAAGTTGCATATCGCGGGGGCTATTCGATGCTAATGCAGTACCCCACAAGATGTTTTTGTGCTGGTCAAGGCCAGTCAAGTCTGGAGTGAACCAAGGGCTATTTTCTGTTCTTCGATCCTGGGTTGACATGGTTACACGTGGTCTGTGGTTGTGAGGCCGGTTGGACTTAATGCCAAATTCTCTAAAACGACGTTGGAGGCGGCTTTTTGTAGAGAAAGGAACATTCAATCCTCTGGCAACAGCTCTGGTGGACCAGTATCTGAGAAGTAGTTGGTGAACCAGGCGAGGCAGTCATTTGAGAAACCAAGGCTGTTGAGTCTGCCGATAAGAATGCAGTGATTGACAGAACCGAAAGCCTTGGCCAGGTTGATGAAGACAGCTGCACAGTATTGTCTTTTATCGATGACGGTTATGATATCATTTAGGACTTTGAGCGTGGCTGAGGTGCACCCATGACCCTCTCGGAACCAGATTGCATAGCGGAGAAGGTACGGTGGGATTCGAAATGGTCGGTGATCTGTTTGTTAACTTGGCTTTCGAAGCATATCAGTGAAAGTTGACATTGTGTTTCCGAATTACATCCCCACAAGGTAGAATATATAGTGAAAACAATAGTGGTCCTAAAACAGAACCTTGAAGAACACCGAAACTTACAATTGATTTGTCTGAGGACAAATCATCCACAGAGACAAACATATCTTTCCAACAGATAAGATCTAAACCAAGCAAGAACTTGTCCGTGTAGACCAATTAGGGTTTCCAATCTCTCCAAAAGAATGTGGTGATCGATGGTGTCAAAGCGGTACTAAGGTCTATGAGCACAAGGACAGATGCAGAGCCTTGGTCTGACACCATTAAAATGACATTTACCACCTTCACGAGTACAGTCTCAGTAATATGGATTTCAATGTAAAAGATGCACTTTAATTTACCTTCAAATTCTTCCACAAGATTCCTCCTTCTTTGGGTCTTGGTTCTGTTGTAGCACTGTTGGCAGAACTGGAGAGTCTTGCCATGGAGAAACAATTGTGGTTTCCACTGGAACAGAGAAGGTTCCTCCTGGACCAATTTACAGTGCCTTCGGAAAGTATTAAAGACCCATTGACTTTTTCCACATTTTGATTCGTTACAGCCTCATTCTAGAATGGATTAAATAGTTTTTTTTCTCAGCAATCTACACACAATACCCCATAATGCCAAAGTGAAAACAGGTTTTTATACATTTTTGGAAATATATTAAAAATAAAAAACAGAAATACCTCATTTACACAAGTATTCAGACACTATGCTATGCGACTCAAAATTGAGCTCAGGTGCATCCTGTTTCCATTGATCATCCTTGAGATGTTTCAACAACTTGATTGGAGTCCACCTGTGCTGAATTCAATTGATTGGACATGATTTGGAAAGGCACACACCTGTCTATATAAGGTCCCACAGTTGACAGTTTATGTCAGAGCAAAAACAAAGCCATGAGGTCAAAGAAATTGTCCGTCGAGCTCCAAGACAGGATTGTGTCGAGGCACAGATCGGGGGAAGGGAACCAAAACATTTCTGCAGTATTGAAGGTCCCCAAGAACACAGTGGCCTCCATCATTCTTCAATGGAAGAAGTTTGGAACCACCAAGACTCTTCCTAAAGCTGGTCGCCCGGCCAAGCTGAGTAATCGGGGAAGAATGGCCTTGGTCAGGGAGGTGGCCAAGAACCCGATGGTCACTCTGACAGAGCTCTAGAGTTCCTGTGTGGAAATGGGAGAACCTTCCAGAAGGACAACCATCTCTGCAGCACTCCACCAATCAGGCCTTTATGGTAGAGTGGCCAGATGGAAGACACTCATCAGTAAAAGACACATGACAGCCCGCTTGGAGTTTGCCAAAAGGCACCTAAAGACTCTGAGGCCATGAGAAACAAGATTCTCTTGTCTCATGAAACCAAGATTGAACTCTTTGGCCAGAATGCCAAGGGTCACATCTGGAGGCAGCATCCCTACAGTGAAGTATGGTGGTGGCAGCATGATGCTGTGGGATGTTTTTCAGTGGCAGGGACTGGGAGACTAGTCAGGATCGAGGGAAAGATTAACAGAGCAAAGTACAGAGCGATCCTTGATGAAAACCTGCTCCAGAGCGCTCAGGATCTCAGAATGGGGTTAAGGTTCAACAGGACAACAACCCTAAGCACACAGCCAAGACAAAGCACGAGTGGCTTCAGGACAAGTCTCTGAATGTCCTTGAGTGCCAGAGCCCGGACTCGAACCCGATCGAACATCTCTGGAGAGACCTGAAAATAGCTGTGCAGCAACGCTCCCCATCCAACCTGACAGAGCTTGAGAAGATCTGCAGATAAGAATGGGAGAAACTCCCCAAATACAGGTGTGCCAAGCTTGTAGCGTCATACACCAGAAGACTCAATGCTGTAATTCAACAAAGTACTGAGTAAAGGGTCTGATTACTTATATAAATGTGTTATTTCAGTTTTTTATTTTTATAAATGAGCAAAAATTTTAAAAACAGTTTTTGCTTTGTCATTATGGGGCATTGTGTGTAGATTGATGAGAAAAAAACAATTTAGCCAATTTTAGAACAAGGCTGTAACGTAACAAAACGTGGAAAAAGTCAACGTGTCTGAGTACTTTCCGAAGGCACTTTGCTCACTTCTTTTTTGCCATGGTGTTTAACTTTGAAAAATCTACTTCCTAATTTGAAGCAGATAGTTCCCATGTGGAGTTGGTGTGTGTACAACATGAAGTTTCATTCTTAGGTTATAACAGTGTAATTAATGTGTAATATGACATTTAATTGTATGGCAAACCCAGGTGATTTACAGGATGTAGGCCTACCATAAAATAAAGTCCCCAATCTCTGATTCTAAAACATTGCCTGACCATTTTCCAGCTAGGCACACTCATCTACACTTGTAGTTATGCTCTTCTACAGGAAAGTGTGACCTTTTCCAGAGGGGCTTGTTGGCATCAAAACACGTCAAACACATTCATTTCCCCTTCTTATTAGTTGTATTTTATACTGTGTGTACAGTACGGGTTCAGGGGTTACTCAAATGTATGAAGAGTGTATGTGTAAGCAGCTAACACACACACACACTCAACATTTTGAAGGAAGGCATGGTCCTGATGTGGTTTTTGTGTTGTGGTTCAGTGCTTTCTGTCTCTTCTGTTGATGAAAATGTACCTCAGTGGACTCCAACATAAAACTGTTCTTCTTTTTGGGAAGAAAACACACACTTTTTGATACATGTATACAGACTGAACTTTATTTCACCACTGTCAAATACAGATAAATAAATGTTTATTTCACCACTGTCAAACAGATAAAAAAATGTGTAATTCAAATAATACAATCAATATAAACTAGACTTTCACAGGGACCCCCATAAAAAGGTTGAGGAATTTTAAACACTTTCCAGACAAAATACAAAACTTAGATCTATGACTTAAAGTGGAACTGACAGCACTTTAGCAAGATGAAATCTTATTCAAATCTGTTCCTATACACCCCCAGGGCCGGAGTCTACGTAGACCGGTGCGCCATAGCCAATCAGAGATACAGTAGGCCTATATGCAAACAAGTAATTTGCCACACGGGCCTGCCATCATCCACTTTGAACTGGACTGTGTGTTTACAGGCATTTGCAACAGCACGACTTTAGATCATTAGAACACATTTGCCAAAAGCCACAAAATACACTTGGATGGTTTTCTGCAAATATGTAGCTAAATACCACGGGAGTCTTTTTACATTTGGGAACTTTACAGTCCTATTGATCAAACAACCATAAAAAGGTAGGCTTTCCCTATATGTACATCAACAGCAACACGATCTACAACTAATTCTAGCCAGAGCAAGATGAGCTAAAATCTAACAAAGGAACATTAGATAAACCCTCTCAAACGTTTTCAGCTAGTTGGCCATCAAAATTGCACTGATAAACAATGTTGAATAGCCTGCTCATCCTTCTGCAGCTTGCCTGCCTATACATGCATTGTCCCAACCAAGCACCCAAGCTTACTGACTAAAGATGGCTTGCTTGCTAGCTACTTCCAGACACAAATGAGAGAACACCTCACTGACCATGTTACTCGTCCTAGCAGAGCTGGTTACAATGTTTGAATGTTATATTGAGCGTTCTTGACTAACTATTACTTTTTTTAGCCTACATTTACTGACACTGGTCATATTCAATGGGTGTTGCGCGTTCGGAAATTCATCAGTTATTCTGCGCTCTGGCACACTCAGACAAGAGTGCTCTGAAATTGGAGTAGATAGCTTGCCAGAATGAATTTGCGAGCACAAGAGATATGCTAACTGGATAAAAGTTGTTCACATTTCAAAGTGATTCACATTTCTTGCTAGCTAACAAAATTACACGTGCGACTCTAGCTGTGTAGCCACCGAAAAACAGTAAGAGTTAAAAAAGTCAGTCACTCACTCCTCCAATGACATGATGTCCTCCTAGCAGCTAACTGCCTATCTAGCTAAAGTTAGGCTCTGTGTTTTTAGCTTGCTACATAAATAGATATGCTAGCATATTAGCCACGTTATGACTGACTTGTGATCATTGCACTTGCTAGTTTGATTGTATTGACATTCCCAGCCTTAGTAACATTCATCTGTTTTTGTCCAAAATACTGAGTCATTGAAACTGACACAGTACATCCCAAATGGAGGCAGCAAACAATGTACCAGGCCAGCTGGGATTTACAACCTGATAGCAATATTTTTGGAACTACCAAGAAATGTATTGGTGAATTATATGAATCTGCCAACAATGCCTTAGTGTACATAATGCAATGTTGAGTCAAATAAAACCTGTTTGTTTCATATATGCAAAGTACTTAAAACGCTGTCAGTTCCTCTTTAACATTTAAAGAGGTTTGAGTTGTTATATTATACACAGAGCCTCCATCCAGTTGTGTCTTGTTATCATGGTGCAGGTTAAACTGTTCTCTGATTGAAGAGTGTCTGTCTGTCTGTGACAGATGATGGGCAGTCATTATCAAACTGAAAATCCAAGCATCGATTCACACTGTTGGCATCTGAAGCATCTCAGGTTCATCTTGTGAAGAATGTGAGACAATCCATTTAGGGAAAGGCATAAACACTCAAATCTTGGAACATGATTGTTGGCGTAGTCTCCAATGGCCATCTTACTTGAGAAGATTGTGCTTGTTATACAAGACATTTCAAGTCCTGAGGTGGAACATTGGGAAAGAGAAGACAAAGAAAATAAGACCATACAGAAATGAGAATCCCGTAACCTCACAGCAACAACACTTTTGAATGGATAGAAATCTAGTGCAGGAGTTTATATTGTGCATTAATATACTTGCTATGTGTGTTGTAGTGTAAATATGATACTTGTAACGTAGTTGACATACACTCTTCTTGAATGCATCCTTAATTGCGATAAGACAGGATACTACAGCCTGAATACAGTGAGAATTAAAAAAATCTGGAATATAAGCATCAATTCAAAACAATTGATCAAACTTCAACATTGGGAATGCTACAAAAAAACAGAGCATACACATAAATCCTCTGCCATTTTCCCCTCGGTTCTCACAGGTAACTTGATAGGCCTCCAGTGTGCTTTGCTTTTGGAGAACACCACTTTGCCAATGTATTCTCAACCTATTCTATTCGAAACTTGGGATTTATTGTAAGCAACTTCAGGTTCTCTCTTCGATGGCACTAAACAAACTGATGGATGTCTAAGCAAAGGATATTAAAACACAGACAGTTTTCTTAAAAACAGCCAACTCAGCGTCTCTGACAGGAAAATGAAGTTGCTGGTTTTGCCTGGTAAGCAGAATCTACTAAACCTATATGTGAAATGACCAGGCAATCTCTGATGCTTTTTTTAAGCATTTCTCTCTGTCGTGTCGCATTTCATTGACTCCGCTGTTTGCACATTTCAGCACTGTAGGATACTAGCTACTACTACCCTGTCAAAGTGGAAGTCTAGTTCATACCATAGTATTAACATACCAATTATATATATTGAATTTTGTTTGGCCAATGTGTTAGGAGAACGAACATAGGTTGTACTTACTTAATAATATTAGTAATAACTTTGTTTTTCTGTGCACAACAGGTATGAATGGGAATGTAATGGCAATGTAACAGTAACCCATGACAAAACAAAACAGTGAAAAGTGATTGGATGTAGGCAACAACTAGACCCAAGACGTTAACTCAATAACTTCCTTTACTCAATGCGTTGCACAGTAGCCCTTTCCTGCAGTCAAATGACCTAGTAGCCTCAGGGGTGGAATTTTATTCATATTTTTCACAATTTCATAATTAATAAACATTATTTTTTTAAAGCCGCAAAAATCTGGTGTTTCTACATCAAACGGTTTTGTTATATTTCAGACTTCTGTGTAATATTGGGATGCAAACTCAGAATGGAATACGTTTTAACTCTATATCTAACATGGTACAGGTGTCTTCTTTTTTTAAACTCATAACCGTGTGTGTGAGGTGTATACTTTTGTTTCAATGTGGATTTGTTTAAGACTAACATGCTGACCAGACCGGACACGTCGCGTGCGCGAGCGTTGCAAAATAAGATTTTGAAATCCATGTTATTCAATTATTGCACCCACACTGCTCGCACGCGCCAACGAGCGTCTGCGTTGCCAAGGGCTAAAATAGAAGTCATTCCTATTTCTGACGCAGATCGCGCTGCAAGTCCTGCCTCTCCCATCTCCTCATTGGTTTATAGAAGCAGGTACCCACGTGCCATCTCCTCATTGAGAGATGAGGAGAGATGACTAGAAACGATTCGGTTGACCGTTTTATGTGTGGATTAATTGTCGGAGTAGAGGACCTTGTGCATTTCAGGTAAAATAACAACTCACTGTTTATATCCCAGGACAAATTAGCTAGCAACAGCAAGCTAGCTAAATAGGACAAATTAGCTAGCATGTGCAAGCTAGCTAGCTAAATTGCCATACATGTTTAATGCTTTTCGACCTGTCCCCAAATTGATGTAATTGGTTCAGAGTTTGTTTTGATATTTTAACCTGCGTGTCGTGATCGCGTTTGTTGTGGGGGGACAAAATCATTTATGCACGATGGCGCATGTGGCGCACGATGGCGCAGCCGGTTTGGGTTCCGTGTTAGAAACACGCTGTGTGACCCTGATTTAGCCCACTGCAGTAAAAGGTTAAAAGTGACCGAAATAAATTCATTCCAAAGCCATTTAACTAGGTCACGATTAGTTGTCATCAAACCAGATGGATCATTCTCTAATAGAATAAATGATACCTGAAGTCGTCACTGCAGTTTGGAGTCTACAGAATGCAACCCTGACCTCATACACAGTATAGATGTGCTATCCTGCAGAACTCTTGAGAAAGCAAGCAAGGGCAGGCAGCTGAGACCTTGAGACAGTTATCATTATGGAGACAGGCAGCATTGACATCTCTGAGTGCAGGACTACTGAAGGTCACCGGGTGCCTATTGTACACAACACCTACTGAAAGAACCATGAATATAGCTGTTTTTCATCTTAACATCAACCTTCATGTACTGAAAAGACACCTTTGGCCAGGTGCAATGTAGGATTTACATTCACAACCATATTTGTTATTAATTCTTATAATTTAGATTACTGTATGGATTTTAAAATTATATCTATTCCATGACTCAGGGCCATACATGTCACATGGCAAAGCAATCGCGGATTCTTTGAATTGGTGTTGGCCAGATAGTTCAAAGAAGAAGTAACACAGAAGAGCTGAATGTTATCATATTTAATCATTATTCACCTCACTTTACACGAACAAAGACAAACACTAAAGAAATGGTGTTTAGAAATATAACATAGAATGTATATTGATTCTCCATCATATAGAATGCAGAACTATGTTTAGCTATATACATGCCGTTTCTATAAACAATGTTCTAAACATTATGCCTTACTGGCTTCTTTCTGGTGGTTACATATCTCTTGCTCATATCTCTGTTGCTGCAAGTGTTTCATCCAGCTATATTCTCTGGGAAGCTGAGCCTTCACCCGAAGCATTTTAGCTCCACTCGTATACAGCAGTTTTTATACTGTGAAGGCCAGCATAGACCTGGTAGGGATAGAACACACACACACACACACACACACACACACACACACACACACACACACACACACACACACACACACACACACACACACACACACACACACACACACACACACACACACACACACACACACACACACACACACACACACACACACACACACACACACACACACACACACACACACACAGCTTTAAAAAGACAGCTCTTAAATCCACAATCTGTAGGATATGCATATCACCAACAAAAACATTGAGCATTTTCACATGCAAATAGCCCTACATTTTGTAATTCCCCTTGAGAGCTACTTAAAAATAACATGATGTATTGCTAATACATTGTTGTTGTTGTTTTTAATTGACAATGAAAATATAAACAATGAAGTATGTCAACATGGTATCAATGCACAGTTTACAACAAAGCCATTTTAATAACACAACCAGATTCAGTTATCTTTGTCTTTACTCACCTGTTTCCCTGGTTTCACTGCAGTTGCTAGTCCAGTAGATATTTGGATGATTCAAATACTGACAGTTGTGGTAGTAACTACAGTCCATCCATGAAGCACCCAAGGACCACACTATTTCATACAGGAGAAATGCTCCTGGTCTAAATCATGTCTGGCTAAATTGACTGCCCCCCAAGAGGTGGGCATCATGCAGGCCCAAAGTAGAGAAATCTCTGGCCAATGGATTTTCAATGGATTTAAAAAATATATATTATAAAACACTGATAATGTATAATCATATATTTACGCACATGTGCTCAGTTATTTCCTACCAGCTGGTAGTGAAGAAGTAGACCTTTCCAGGGCTTCTCCATCATTTGTTAGAGTTTAGAAAAGGTCTGCTGGTTAAATACAAACGTTTTTATTATTCTAATGTTCGAAAAGTGATTTTCTTCCAAAACCACTATGATAGGCTTAAATAAGCTATTGAAAAATACTTTCATGTATATTTTTCCAAAGGCCAGGTCCTTGACTCAAATGAGACAATAAGGCCCGCTAGGGTTTCCCGGCCATGTTGAGAATCGCTGCCTGTCCTATTCTGCCTGATTCATAGATGTTTAACTGTGTTGCTATGGAGAGTCTTTACAAAGTTTGAAACGGATAGAATCTCATATAAACACATACAGTGCATTCGGAAAGTTTTCAGACCCCTTCCCTTTTTCCACATTTTGTTACATTACAGCCTTATTCTAAAATAGATTTTTTTAAATTCCCTCATCAATATACACACAATACCCCATAATGACAATGCGAAAACAGGTTTTAAGAAATGTTATCAATTTTATTAAAAATAAAAAACAGAAATACCTTATTACACAAGTATTCAGACCCTTTGCTATGAGACTTGAAATTGAGCTCAGGCGCATCCTGTTTCCATCGATCATCCTTGCGATGTTTGTACAACTTGATTGGAGTCCACCTGTGGTAAATTCAATTGATTGGAGATGATTTGGAAAGGCCTGTCTACATAAGGTCCCACAGTTGACAGTGCATGTCAGAGCAAAAACCAAGCCATGAGGTCGAAGGAATTGTCCGGAGAGCTCCGAGACAGGATTGTGTCGAGGCATAGATCTGAGAAAGGGTACCAAAATTTTCTGCAGCATTGAAGGTCCCAAAGAACACAGTGATTTCCATCATTCTTAAAAGGAAGAAGTTTGGAACCACCAAGACTCTTCCTAGAGCTGGCTGCACCGCCACACTGAGCAATCGGGGGAGAAGGGCTTTGGTCAGGGAGGTGGCCAAGAGACCTGAAAATAGCTGTGCAGCAACGCTCCCCATCCAACCTGAGAGAGCTTGAGAGGATCTGCAGATAAGAATGGGAGAAACTCCCCAAATACAGGTGTGCTAAGCTTGTAGCGTCATACCCAAGAAAACTCGAGGCTGTAATCGCTGCCAAAGGTGCTTCAACAAAGTACTGAGTAAAGGGTCTGAATACTTATATAAATGGGATATTTTTTTTTTTTTATATATACATTTGTAAAAATATCTTAAAACCTGTTTTTGCAGGTTTTAGCAATATCTTAAAACCTGTTTCGAAATTGGGTAGTGCATCATCAGTTCCTTTTTTCATGTTAGTCATTACATACTTTAACCACACGCCCACTGCCACAAACATTCCAGGAGACTGCTTTAAATTAACTGTTTATGTTACAGAATATTATAGAATAACTTAACCCAAATGAAGGAGTGTATCACAATAACAAAACAATTAATAAGACGTTTGTGTAACTCTAAACTAAATCAAAACAGAAAAATTCTAATTTGCAAAACCACACTGCCGAGTCCCTTAATGAAATGACAGACCCCAAAAACACGAGCTACTCTATCTTCTGTCACGTTACTAACAGGAAGCCCACCAAGGATTGTTTAAGATTTTTTTTTCACTGTGTCCTGTATTGAATAAAGGGGAATTAACATAGATCTCTGGACATGTGGATGAAAAATGAATAATAACCTAATCTTTTAAATCTTCCTAAGCATTAGTGCTTGTACACTCATATGCACGTACCCGCACACACACCATACAGTCACATGTAGCCTAGCCCAGGGGTTCCCAAACGTTTTCACTCGGTGCCCCCCTTCCAGCATTGGGGAACAACCCGCACCAGCGCTGTGTGCACGCACACACTACGTCTACTTCTATGAGCACTGGTCATGACACAAACTATTCAAACCCCTATTTTTGGTGGAGAGAATTTTGCAACTTTCAAGCTTATTTCCTGCAATTCTACATAATTTGTCAAGGGGTGCAAAGAACGTTTTGTAGTTTTAAAGCAAGTTTTCTTGCAATTCTATACATTTTGCCATGTCTAATGTGTATTCATCTGATATTTGAGTGACAAAAGAATTAAAACAATATCTATTGGCTAAAAAACCTGAATAAAAAAAACATTAGCTAACATGAGCTAGTTGTTGTGGATATTTCTGACAAGTTAAAAATAAATAACATCAAATTATATTTGTCACATACAACAGGTAGACCTTACGGTGAAATGCTTACTTACAATCTCTTAACCAACGATGTAGTTATAGGAAAATACCAAAAAAATAAATTTAAATAATTAAAGAGCAGCAGTAAATAGCAATAGCGGGGCTACATACAGGGGGTACCGGTACAGAGTCCATGTGTCAATGTGCGGGGGCACCGGTGTCGAGGTATTTGAGATAATTATGTACTTGCAGGTAGGATTGTCAAAGTGGCAATGCATAGATAATGACAGAGAGTAGCAGCAGCGTAGTGGGGGGGGGGGGGGGGGGTGCAAATAGTCTGGGTAGCCATTGATTAGCTGTTCAGGAGTCTTATGGCTTGGGGGTGGAAGCTGCTTAGAAGCCTATTGGACCTAGACTTGGAGCTCCGGTACCGCTGCCATGCGGTAGCAGAGAGAACGGTCTATGACTAGGGTGGCTGGAGTCTTTGTCAATTGTTAGGGCTTTCCTCTGACACCACCTGGTATAAAGATCCTGGATGGCAGGAAGCTTGGCCCCGGTGATGTACTGGGCCGTACGCACTACGCTCTGCAGTGCCTTGCGGTTGGAGGCCGAGCAGTTGCCATTCCAGGCAGTGATGCAACCCGTCAGGATGCTCTCGATGGTGCCGCTGTAAAATCCTTTGAGGATCTGAGGACCCATAACAAATCTTTTCAGTCTCCTGAGGGGGAATAGGTTTTGTCGTGCCCTCTTCACGACTGTCTTGGTGTGCTTGGACCAAGTTAGTTTGTAGTTGATGTGGACGCCAAGGAACTTGAAACTCTCAACCTGCTCCACTACAGCCCCGTCGATGAGAATGGGGGCGTGCTTCGTTCTCTTTTTCCTTTGTCTTGATCACGTTGAGGGAGAGGTTGTTGTCCTTGCACCACATGGTCAGGTCTATGACCTCCTCTCTATAGGCTGTCTCATCGTTGTCGGTGATCAGGCCTACCACTGTTGCGTCATCAGCAAACTTAATGATGGTGTTGGAGTTGTGCCTAGCCGTGCAGTCATGAATGAACAGGGAGTACAGGAGGGGACTGACCACGCACTCCTGAGGGGCCCCCGTGTTGAGGATCAGCGTGGGTGTGTGTTGTTACCTACCCTTACCACCTGGGGGTGGCTCGTCAGGAAGTCTAGGATCCAGTTGCAGATGGAGCTGTTTAGTCCCAGGGTCCTTAGCTTAGTGATGAGCTTTGAGGGCACTATGGTGTTGAACACTGAGCTGTAGTCAATAAATAGCATTCTCACATAGTGTCACGCCCTGACCATAGAGAGCCCTTGGTTATTTAGGTAGCCTTTTTCCCACCTGTGTTTTGTGGGATATTGTTTTGAGTTAGTGCATGTGACACCTCTGATGTCACGGTTCATTGTTTGTTTCTTTTTTGTTTGGAAGTTTCGCGTAAATAAAGATGTGGAACTTTAATCACGCTGCGCCTTGGTCCGTCTCTCCACACAACCGTGACACATAGGTGTTCCTTTTGTCCAGGTGGGAAAGGGCAGCGTGGAGTGCAATAGAGATTGCATCATCTGTGGATCTGTTGGTGCGGTATGCAAATCGGAGTGGGTCTAGGGTTTCTGGGATAATGTTGTTGATGTGAGCCATGACCAGCCTTTCAAAGCATTTCATTGCTACAGACGTGAGTGCTACAGGTCGGTAGTCATTTAGGCAGGTTACCTTAGTGTTCTTGGGCACAGGGACTATAGTGGTCTGCTTGAAACATGTTGGTATTACAGACTCAGACAGGGAGAGGTTGAAAATGTCAGTGAAGACACTGGCCAGTTGGTCAGCGCATGCTCGGAGTATACGTCCTGGTAATCCATCTGGCCCTGCGGCCTTGTGAATGTTGACCTGTTTAAAGGTCTTACTCACATCGGCTGCGGAGAGCGTGATCACACAGTCATCCAGAACAGTTGATGCTCTCATGCATATTTCAGTGTTACTTGCCTCGAAGAGAGCATAGAAGTTATTTAGCTCGTCTGGTAGGCTCGTGTTACTGGGCAGCTCTCGGCTGTGCTTCCCTTTATAGTCTGTAATAGTTTGCTAGCCCTGCCACATCCGAGCCGGTGTAGTACGATTCGATCTAGTCCTGTATTGACGCTTTGCCTGTTTGATGGTTCATCGGAGGGCATAGCGAGATTTCTTATAAGCTTCTGAGTTAGAGTCCCGCTCCTTGAAAGCGGCAGCTCTAGCCTTTAGCTCAGAATGTTGCCTGTAATCCATGGCTTCTGGTTGGGGTATGTACATACAGTCACAGTGTGGACAATGTCCTTGATGCACTTATTGATAAAGCCAGTGACTGATGTGGTGTACTCCTCGATGCCTTCGGAAGAATCCCGGAACATATTCCAGTCTGTGATAACAAAACAGTCCTGTAGTTTAGCATTTGCTTCATCTGACCACTTTTTTTTATTGACCAAGTCACTGGTGCCTCCTGCTTAAATTTTTGCTTGTAAGCAGGAATCAGGAGGATAGTGTTATGGTCAGATTTGCCAAATGGAGGGTGAGGGAGAGCTTTGTACGCATCTCTGTGTGTGGAGTAGAGGTGGTCTAGAATTGTTTTTCCTCTGGTTACACATTTAACATGTTGATAGAAATTCGGTAAAACTGATTTAAATTTCCCTGCATTAAAGTCACTAGCCACTAGAAATGCAGCCTCTGGATGAGCGTTTTCCTGTTTGCTTATGGTGGTATACAGCTCATTTAGTGCGGTTTCAGTTCCAACCTCGCTCTGTGGTGGTATGTAGACAGCTCTTTAAGAGGAAGAAAATTCTAACATTCTTAAAAAAGGAAAGAATTTCAATTGCTATTCTACAGGAGACCCATTTATCTTCAACAAAACATGCTGAAGAGGAACTGCGTGGGCCAGGTGTATTTTTCTTATTTTATTTCCAACAAAAGAGGCACTGCCATCCTTGTAAATAAAAATGTCCCATTTAATTTTGAGCACCAAGACACAGACTCTGAATGGCGATTTATTTTGATTACAGGGGATATTCTGGGTCAACATATTGCTACTATACTTAATGTATACGGCCCAAACATAGACTCCCCCAAATGTATGTCTGACACAATTTTATTATTTAATGAACACTGCAAGGGTCTTGGGTTTATAGCAGGAAATTTGAACTGTACTTTGGATAAAATGGATAAATCATCAACTGCTCCAGTATCGAATCATATAGCCTCAAATAATCTTGGAAGCATTTGTGATTCATCTGGTTTAGTAGACATATGGAGGAAGCTAAATCCTAATGTCAGAGACTATACTTTCTACTCTAGATCCCATAATTAATATTCTAGATTGGAAAAATGTTTTATGCCCTCTACTTACATGCATGTTATTGGTTCTATAGACATTTCTGACCATGCCCCAGTGTATAAAGATATTGAAATTGGGAAAACAATCCCAAAACGAGATATTGCTTAATGATGAAGGATTCTGCTCTGTGATAAAAGATAAATAATCAAATTACTGGCTCAACAATCAACTCTCTCCTGTCTCAGCTGCAACTATTTCCCAAGTTCCTCTGATCAAGAAGCTTGGAATGGAAAAGTGGAAAAAATTGGAAGCTGAAGTAAACCATTTAGAACTTTTCCATAAACAATAACCAATCTAGGCAAACTGGAATTCACTAGCTTGTACTAAGACCAAACTCAATTATTTAGATCATACAAAGCATGTTAAAACACTTGTTTTTTACCAAGCAAAGATTTTCTGAGTTCAGTAACCGGCTGAGCCGTCTACTCGCACACCAATTTAAAAAATGACAGAATGAAAGATTGACTAAGTCTATAAGGATGGCAGATGGCTCCACTTCTTATGACCCATTCCTTATCAATAATACATTTTGCGACTTCCATAAATCTCTTTCTACTTCACAATGTACAAGATCGAATGACGAAATTACAAAATATCTGAATAAGATCATCTTATTCAGATGAGAATAGAAAAGGACTAAATGCTTCCTTTACTCCTGAAGAGGTTAGGGAAGCTATTAAGGCAATGCCTTCTGGTAAGGCACCCAGCTTAGATGGCTTCTCGGCAGAGTTCTACAAGAAGTTCTGGCCTGAGATATGCCCTATCTTCATTCCTGCTCTAAATTATATGTGTTCGAAATAGACATCATACCAGAGTCCTGGGAAACTGCATCCATTAGCCTGATACTAAAAAAGGACAAAAACCCATTAAACTGCTTTTTGTTTAGACCTATCAGTTTGCTAGGAGTTGATGTTAAAATAATCGCTAAGACACTTGCTCGCAGGATGGAGGTCCTACTTCTAAACCTCATTGAACCTGATCAGAGTGGCTTTGTCAAATCCAGATTTGGAACGGACAATGTGAGATGTGCTTTGATTATCATAAACAATCTTGGCAGAATTAAAGACCCTGCACTCATTGTCTCTCTCGATGCCGAAAAGGCCTTTGAAACTATTGTTTGCTGTATTTGAAAAAGTGAATCTGGGAGACCATTTTATTAATTTAGCAACATTACTTTATTCTGACCCATCAGCGGCAGTTAACTCAAATGGTAAACTATCAGAAAGATTTCCTATCGGTAGGGGCTGTCGTCAAGGCTGTCCTTTATCTACTGTTCTGTTCTCGTTAGTCATAGAACCACTGGCTGAGGCAATAAGGTTTAGTAATAACATCAAGGGCTTCTCTGTCGGTGACGAAGAGCATAGAATTTCATTATTTTCCGATGATGTGCTTTTATACATGTCTAAACCAGAGACCTCTGTCACTGCAGTAACAGACATAATATCTGAATATGGTAACCTGTCAGGGTACAACATTTATGTAGATAAATCCATGGCTTTACCTTTGAATATTCCCTCTACAATCAACTTCGAAACGATATCTCCATTCTAATTTACTGAAACGGGCTTGAAGTACTTGGGCATATATGTTACTCCAAATCTTAAAGACCTAAATTAAAGACCAAATGATATGCCTTTGCTCACAAAGATTAAACAAGACCTGGTTAAGTGGTCAGCCCTACCAAACACTTTTTTTGTCAGGATTAATGTAGTCAGGATGAATATCCTTCCTCTGCAAAATGATATATTCCAAAATATTCCCTGCCATCTATTTCAGTCCTTTTTTTCAGAAAATGAATGCCTATATCTCTAAATATATCTGGAACAATAAGAAACCTGGAAACAAATTTACAAAACAAATTAAGCCTAAGGATTTAGGAGGTGTCTCTTTGCCAAATCTGTAACTATATTACCGGTCTGGTCAAATCAAGCACACAGTTGGTGCCTAGACAGACGCCACTCACATAGGGTTGGGATGGAATCAATAGCATGTCATCCAAGAGCAATAGCTTCCTTACCATTTATTAATAGCTTTGAAAAGATCCAGGCCTTATCTGACAATTGTACAGTACATAATACACTCTTAGTTTGGAAAGGTGCAAGGAGATACTTGCAGATTCTAGACCATATATCACTCTGGTTACCGATTGCCCTTAATCCTGACTTCCCACCCAAATAAGGAGTATTGGACTTCT
The DNA here is from genome assembly GCF_045679555.1 of Salvelinus alpinus. Taxonomy (NCBI): domain Eukaryota; kingdom Metazoa; phylum Chordata; class Actinopteri; order Salmoniformes; family Salmonidae; genus Salvelinus; species Salvelinus alpinus. Next base: position 25,099,383 of record NC_092110.1, read on the forward strand.
GGACTGGAAGACAAAGGGTATTGCTGACCTTATGCCTATTTTTACTCAGGACACTCTTAAATCTTTCCAACAGATAAAAACAGATTTTAACTTACCCCACATTTTTTTTTAAGTGCCTACAACTTAGGCAATTCATATAGCGTCGGAAGAAAGTGGATAAACAACGTTTTCAAATTACTGAAGTTGAAAAACTATTTAGGAATCCTAGTGTTTGGAGAGGTTTAATCTATGACTTATATTCTATTTTATTGAACAGAAGTGTCTCATCCTATGATGCATTCAGACATGTTTGGGAGAGAGAGATTGGACATGCATTCGGTGAGGAAGGCTGGACTTCAATCTGCGGAAGGGTCTACCCCAAATGCACCTGCATAAACACACAAGAACTCAATCCCCCCACCCCCCAAAAATATCATAGAACCTACTTTACACCTGTTTGCCTTCACAGAATGTTTTCCAATGCATCACATTTATGTTTCAAATGTAAACAGTATACTGGCACCTTCATGCACATTTGGTGCTGTAGCAGAATCTGGTGTTATTGGAATGATATTCGTCTACACATCAAGAAGATCTTGGGTAGACAATTAGCTCTTTCACCAAATATCTATTTACTCTACTTTGATTGTAACATTGTGTTTGACCCTGACTCTGAACGTCTGTTCAATACCCTTGTTTACTTAGCCAAAAACATGATTTTGTTATTGTGGTCCACACCTGAAGTACCATCTGTGAGGCTGTGGCTTTCTCAGGCTTCTGCTATTCTACACCTAGAGAAACTTACCTTTGATTTACACCAGAAGTCTGATACATTTTGGAAAATCTGTTTTCCATTGTGGTCCTATGTAGAAATCCTCCCATAAAATCCCCACATTATAATTGTGATGTTTTTATTGCCTTTTGTATAACGTTTTGCTGTATCCTTATTCCATTTATTTTACTTAGTCTGTGTGGTGCACTTTGTTTGGTTGTCTATGTAAACCCTGTTAAAATAAAATAAAATAAAATAAAAATAAAAAGATAATTACAAGAGAACATTAAATACAGAAATATCTCATTTACACAAGTATTCACACCCCTGAGTCAATACTTTGTAGAAGCACCTTTGGCAGTGCTTACATTTTTTTATTTTTTATTCTTCAAGCTCTGTAAAATTGGTTGTTGGTCATTGCTGGACAACCATTTCAGGTCTTGCCATAGATTTTCACGTAGATTTAAGTCAAAACTGTAACTCGGACACTCAAGAACATTCAATGTCTTCTTGGTAAGCAACTCCAATGTAGATTTGGCCTTGTGTTTTAGGTTATAGTCCTGCTGAAAGGTGAATTAATCTGACAGTGTCTGGTGGGAAGCACACTGAACCAGGTTTTCCTCTAGGATTTGGCCTATCCATTTATTTGTTGTCCTGAAAAACCTCCCAGTCCTTAACTATTACAAGCATACCAATAACATGATGCAGCCATCACTATGCTTGAAAATATGGAGAGTGATAATCAGTAATGTGTCATATTGGATTTGCCCCAAAAATAACACTGTATTCAGGACAAAAAGTAAATTGCTTTACCCAATTTTTTTGCACTATTTCTCTAGTGCCTTGTTGCAAACAAGATGCATGTTTTAGAATAGTTTTATTCTGTGCAGGCTTCCTACTTTTTACTCTGTCAATTAGGTTAGTATTGTGGAGTAACTACAATATTGTTGATTCATCCTGTTTTCTCCTATCATAGCCATTAATCTCTGTAACTGTTTCAAATCACCTTAGGCCACATGGTGAACTCTCTGAGTGGTTTCCTTCCTCTCCGGCAACTGAGTTAGCAAGGACGCCTGTATCTTTGTAGTAACTGGGTGTATTGATACATCATCCATAGTGTAATTAATAACTTCACCATGCTCAAAGGGATATTCAATGTCTATTTTTTTTTACATTTGTACACATCTACCAATAGTTGCCCTTCTTTGTGAGACATTGGAAAACCTCTCTGGTCTTTGTGGTTGAATCTGTGTTTGAAATTCACTGCTCGACTGAGAGACCTTACAGATAATTGTATGTGTGGGGTACAGAGATGAGGTAGTCATTCAAAAATCATGTTAAATACTATTATTCCTCAAAGAGTGAGTCCATGCAACTTATTATGTGACTTGTTAAGCAAATGTTTACTCCTGAATTTATTTAGGCTTGGCATAAAAAGGGGTTTGAATGCTTATTGACTCAAGACATTTCAACTTTTCATTTTTAATTAATTTGTACAAATTTCTAAAACATAATTGCACTTTGACATTATGGGGTATTATTGTGTGTAGGTCATTGACAAAACATGTACACTTTAATCTATTTAAATTCAGGCTGTAACACGAAAAAAAATTGGGAAAAAAGTCAAGAGGTGTGAATACTTTCTGAAGACACTGTAAGGTGTTATAAACCCTTATGTTGTAAAATGCACAATGAGGCATCTGAGAACCAGTCAGTCATCATATCAAAAAGGTATGTTTCCACCACTGCATCTCCATCAATGATGTATATAAACATTGGTCTCCATACTAGGTTACTCATTAGTCTTTAACACAGTGAATCGCCTTTATGTGCTTCAATGTGATACCCTTAAATCAAAGCTAACAAAAGTAAGCTATTTGTTACTAGCGCCAACTCTACTGGCCGGTTGTCCTGGCTATAAAAGTATATGATGCTGCAAAATAGCTTAAACTGATGGATGGTATTGGTAACCTATGGCTGAATGAATCCAACATCAATACAAATGATATGGACTCGGAGGCATTCTGCAGAGAGGTTGTTAGAACAAGCAGTTTTTATTGTTGCTTATTTGTGCCTAAATAGCCCCCCCTGGATGTAATCATTTGTGTGAGCAGGGCACCATTGCTCTGAGATGATGATGATGATGAGGAGGAGGAGGAAGTTGATGATGGTTACACAGTGAAATGTCCTTTTTAATATAATAATCAATAACTTTACACTGGTCAGTTTCCAGGAATTACTTTATCCAATTCCACCCCTGAACACATAGGCAACTATCTATCAAAATATGATATTCACAATCAACCTCTAAATTCCACCAACGTATTGACAATTGCATGTTGTAATTGCCCTTTAAATGTCCTCGGTGCTACAATAATCAAAAATATCAATCAATTTCATGCATATGGCAATCAATGATATGGAAAATGTTGAAACTATGTTCGTTAAAATTCCTTTCATAATCCAATTGCGCCACACTGTGGAGTTGGTCTCTCTCTCTCTCTCTCTCTCTCTCTCTCTCTTTTAATGAGAGTGCGTAATTGGTTTTATTTTCAAAAGTGCAATATAATATTGGAATGCATGTCATTGAAATATTGTAGGCTACACCAAGCTTGTCTTTGTTTCTAATTCAACCAATTTTTAATAAGCCCATGATTGTTATTTTTAAAAGGCACCATAATGATCAATAAGTAAAATAATATTCAAATGTAGTAAATTATAATGATAATACTGCCTATTCGTTTTGAGGACAAGGGCTCAATGTAGATCCAAACTATAGACCTCTACTTCCATCTGGTGGCAACTAGGTGTAACGGTTATATTTCCTATTTTTTCCTCTCTCGCTCGCTTTCTCTCTCTCTTTAATATCTGCAATGTGCCACGGCGGTAGGCGAATCTAATCTGGATCTTCTTTAAGGCAATAAAACTAGATTGCTTCCTTTAAATGAAAGCCCTGCTTATTGTAGCTTTGAAATCCTCGTTTATTTGGAGATGTACACGATACAGAATGATTTATGTTGGGGTTCAAAGGGTCAGAATGACGAAGATCCGCAGAGCCCCAAGTGCATATTTCCTGAAGTATTCTATTCTAAAGCATATAATAGCATTATCCACGGGGTGAGCTACGGTGCACACACCGATATGTTTGTTTTAATGTTGTTGAGTTTCTTAGTGCATCCTAAAGCAATTTCAGATAAACATAGCGCTTATACTGTTCTGGCATTGAAAAGCTGCATTACCTCGTGTATTAATCAGGATATAAGAACCAAAGTTGGATGCCAAGGTGCATGTGCATCATGGATAATATTTCTACCTGGGTTTGAGGTGTGCGTGCACACTTCCATATAAAAAAACAACATAATGTGATGAACCTTGAACATATGCAATAGTAACTTTTGCCATCAAAAGATAAGATACATTGTGCATGCTCTTGGGAATGAGTAATCGCCTTGATAATAATCCCCTCTCTGACATAGAACAAAAAACAAGAACAAATGTGTCTAATGCTGAATCTTGGTGAGCTATGTCCTATTAGTCATTATTATCGAGAATAATTCGCTTTTTGTCTGCATGGAGACCTGTCGTTATTATATTAAATTCTTATCCCAAGGTCAAGGGCAACAAACACAATTAATAAATAAACAAGGAAGCCTATAGTTATCGTTGAAATACATTTAGGCCTGCATCCGACTAGATTTACAAGAACAAATTTAAATTCAGAACCAATATCCCTTGCTCTCTCTTATCTATTTGTTGGCCTATTGTACTCATCGTATAGTCATTGTTGAAAACTACACGTTTATACTCTAAAAACTAGTCCTGTAAGTGTTTTAAAATGCCCATATAAGATGATAATTACGCATTCATAGTCTATAACGTGTCTTCAAGTGAATGGAAACGTCTGGAAAATTAAACGGATAAAGCTCAGGGAAATTATTATTTCATGCAGATTCCAGAATTCCTAAATGTCTTGTCTCGTGTCATGGTATATAAATCAAGTCAGATATTTTCCATGGAGATCAGAAATATGCTGTCCATGACACTGATACAAAGCTAACAGGAAATAAGACTGCTCGAAATTAGGAGTTTTAAAATAGTTTTGCTGCCCAGTGACCACACACTTTTGGGGACAGACAATACTCACTCTTTGAGCTGGGAGGATCGAGGGAAACGAGAGAGAGAGAAAGAGAAATGAGAGGGCTGTTGTTAGCGTAGCTCTATCGAGGAAGAAGGACCCCCTGTTATCTGTGAATGTGGGTTCTTTTTCCCAGAATAGATATAGCACGAATTTTTAATTCGTTTTTCTTTTAGACAACAATGCTTTATTTGAGAGCTGGACACAATTTGGGTTTTGTGAGGGATCCTTTTCTCCTTGCCGGAGCCCAGCTGTCCATATGGGATACAACGTGTACAACAAGGATCACAATGGCACTAACTGACAGGCACGACAAAAAACCAAGGATACATCTCCCTGACTCCGGGATGCACTGGTCAAGATAAAGTAATTGAATAGCACCAAGAAACTTTGACAGGCTCTCTATCCACACACTGTCTGCACTTCCACTCTGGATCCTCGTTAATATGCACGCCTCTAACATCCACGACAACTGGCCCTACGCCTTTGTGTGCTTTTTGTGTGGTGTACTGTATATTGTGCAACGATAGACTGCACAAAACTGCCTCGTCACAGTGCTAAATCTCTGGCCATCGGGGTTAGGGCCAGACAGAAATCAACATGTTTTATTGACTTAAGTAGACTCAAATGATGTCAGCGCTCTTACGCAGGTTGCTAGAGCGATGGGTGTTTTTAGGATGTATTATTGTAGCCTACTTGTGTAGTCTAGTTGTATAGTAGCCTAACATTAGTGTCATATTTTTACATCAAGCTGTTATTTCACTCGAGGGTATAGGCGTATAGCCAAATGAAAGCAACAATAATCTAGAAAAAATGATGTTATAAATGGAAATCAACTGCTATAAATTGTACTTCCATTTATTTATCATTCCCACTTCCACACGTCTGCGATCAAAATTGTAGCACCATGGGTAAGGAGCCAAATGGTGCTGTATGAAATCGAAACTATTAGTCTATAGGTCATTGAAGGATGGCTATTTCCATTGAAAAACTATTTTTATAGCCTATAAACAACAACTTAATTGTGAATAAAGAATGTGATACAACACCGCCATTAGCTTGTAGTAATACTATTACATAGTTAATGGAGCAACGAATAATATCAGGGAATACGTCAGCAGCACAGCTTGCAAATGTAAACATTGTAGCCTCTCTGAAGAAAACAAATTGAGTCTCTGTAGACTGGACCAAAAGCAGTGGCCCCTTGAGATAGGATTCTGTAAATAATTAGCAATTGGTGTCAATTTAGCTGTTTGTTCAATGATAGTGAGGGCGACTCTAGCATCTGTTCTATAAGATCTCGGTGCTGGGTCAAAAACAATGCAGTTAAGATTTTGCCAAAGGTAATCATATTTACCCAACTTACTGAATTGGGTCTGATAATCACAATGCGCTCTGTGATTCACTTGGGACCCATTGGGTTATTGTGTCGACTACTTTGGTACACTGTTTAAGATAGCTATTTTGGATACACATCCACAGCCCATCCATCCATAGGCCTGCATCTACAAAAAGCTAAAGCATAAGCTAACATAGAACAAGGGATATTGAAGACTACGTAACTTGATTGATATTCCTTTCACGGGTTGTGTTTGTTTGACAACAACGACGAGCGTAAAACCGTGCGTAAAATTATAACGTCTTTGCATTAAATCCGTTTTTAAAATATAGGCCTACCACTTCACACCCCAATCCGAGAGGAGTTCGAGACCTTGAAAATGAGAGCTTTTGACTCAAAAGCTTCTTAGCTGAAGAAGCCCTCTTATATTAGGCTAAGTGAGTGGATTTTAGCCCCATTTCACAAGTGACTTTAGCCTCCTTATTAGTGACGTGTCCAAATTCAGAACATTTAGACGGATTAATTTAGGTTAAAAAATCAATAATTTAAGTGCGCGAAACATAAATTCACCTGCTTTCTGTGCCACTTTACAAAACACGTATAGGCTGCCATGCATCACATGAACAATGTTTAGCGTATGTATTCAATAAATCAAATAGGACGTATTAAGACACGCAAACCAAAACGTAATTTCTGAAACACAGCATTTTATTAAAATCCTTATAAAAATTGGGATATTTCCCCATCAGCGCGCGATTTAACTGTTATTCACATAATAATATGGGCTCTGTTAGACAGTCATGACAATTACGCCAGACATTCTTCCTCCTTTTTGAATTGGAAATATGTATATCTCCACGTATACGATCCTGACATGTTTCTAGGTTGCAAACAATTACCACAAAGTATTTACAAAAAACAAAAACAAAGGGAAAAAAGCTAAAAGTTGCCAATGTTTATTCATGGCCATAAATAGTTTCGGTCCATTGTAAAAGAAGCAAGAAATAAAATATTCCATAATTATAAAGTGGTTTTGCACGTGCTTATAACACGAAGGACAAAAATAAAACATATCTACAACACACAAACATACTGTACAAAATTTCACAAGAGCATTGACATTCTTAAATCTCGGGAGAGGCTGGACCCAGTTCTCTTAACGAAAACATGTAAACACGGCGCACATATTAGCCCCGAAAAAATGGTAGATATGGGTCAAGCTGCAAAATGAAAAGTCTTTATTTTCTAGTGAAATCCCTATCGTGCTCCTAAACGGCAGCACCGTCAGTCTCAACTAGTTCACCAAGTCCACTGTTGCGTTTGCACCAAGTGATGTGCTGAAGGGAATTGTGGCGTGGTGGCGGCGCAGTACTGAGCATTATATTGCATTTGATGAAGGGTCTGGGCGCTATACGCCGAGAGGGGGAATCCAGCCTGAAAAGTGGCCGCCAAGTCCTGAGCTTTAAGAGTATGACAAGGCTTTCCATCCCTGACTAAGACAGGCACGGCCACCCGCCGGGGAGAGGGGAGATGGGTCACTTCCATACCTTTTTCAGCGCGCGCTCTCTTCATTTTGTACCGATGATTCTGGAACCAAATTTTCACTTGAGTTGGTGTCAGGCGAATCAAACTCGCGAGGTGTTCTCTCTCTGGCGCGGATAGGTATCTCTGTTGCCTAAATCGACGCTCAAGTTCGTACGTCTGTGCCTTGGAAAACAGCACTCTTCTTTTTCGCTTCTTACCGGAGTCGCTGCCGTTGCTTGACGTTTCCTTGTCATTGTCTGGCGATTCGTCCGCAGAGGGTTCTGGGGACTTGGCTGAGTCTTGAGAACTTGCTGAAAGACCATGCACTGCGTGGGAGAGACAAAATACAACGGTTAAAATGGTTTTCTCGACTGAAATACACCTGCCAAGCACACATGGAAATGTTAGGCTGCTACATGTAAAATTAATTTTTCAAAGCATGTTAAATTAACGCATTTCGTTTGTACAGACAAAATACAATGTTATTCGTTTTTTTGTGTGTAATACACAGGGTCAAATTTCTGAAATCTATTTTATGTGTCTTTATAGTTCGTTTGTACAGCCAAAATACAATGTTAGTCGTTTTTTATGTTGGGACACACAATATTGATTCCCATCAGTCCCCAAAGAAAGTGAATCACTGAAGCAGCAACACCATGCACTGTCTGCCTACAAATCTTCATCATGCAAAAAATGTACATTTCTGATGTCGATTTTATGTGGCTTTATATTCTAAAAACGTTTAGAGTCACTAGAGCACATGTAAACATTAAATGATTTTAATGGTGGTAACGCCTTAAGACGAGCGCAGCAATGCATGGCGAATATAGATGAATGCTGCACATCATTCAAGGGCACCATTGAGCCCAGACACGACGGAATAAAGATTATGCATTCCATCAAGTATAGATTTGATAACATATATATGATGCGTTCTCACTCAGAAAACAGGCAGATAAAAGTATTAACTTTTAAGTGCATTGCAAATGAATTTACGATTCTTAAAGAGTTGACTACTTACGTGAATATTGGATAGTGTCTGTGGTGGCAAGCCATCTTGTGTAAGGATTGTCACTACTATCATAAAAGCGGTTCTTTATAGGCAGATTTTGAACGTTTTCTAGCGGACTTTGTACCAAAACTCCAGTGGGTTTTGTCGTCTCCGATCCCTCGTTATCTTCCTCCGGTCCAGTGATAGATCCTTCTTCATCATTCGTGTCAGGGAGGTCCAAAATGTCCTTCACAGAAAAGCCCGTCTTTGTGTTGGTCAACGACATATTCTGGGGAAATGTATGCTGGAAATTTGCTGCACCAGTTTGGCAATCCGCTGCTTTAAAACACAAAACACAATCGCAGTTCAGAAAAAAATGATATCTCAGTGCTGTTTTACCTTGAACTATTCAAAGAAAATCATGAGCCTCTGTCGATAACCATTGCCTATCCAAGTAGTAGAGGAATCAGTTCTGTAAGTCCAGGAAGAATGCCAAAGTGGCTGAAGTGCTATATCTGTCTCATTGATACTGTGCTACTGCTGGGTGCTACGGAGAAATAAGCCATTACCGGTCCGATCAGCCCATATAAGGTTGGTCTCAACAGATGAACCTGCAGTGAAAAAGCATTAAAAACGCAAAAGGTTGGCCACGTGTGGGCGGGTCTTGGGAGTCAAGTGGATGAAGACAGTGTTTGCAGATGTGAAATTGTGGGTTTTGGGGAGATCCGAGCCTCTACCATTGGTGCTTCAGAACATGATGAGTGGTATAACGTGTCAATTAATTACAAAGATGGGAAGGGCCTTTTTTTACACCCTATTTACATACAAAGGACTTCCAAGTAGCTTTACACTCCGAATACTTGAACGCGAGTTTTAACAAATTGCTCCTGAAAAAGCTTTTGCATTATATGCTTCTCTCCACATATATAAAATATTGAATCAATAGGAAAACTGCGTTTTGGCGGTTGGTCCAAAACTGTGGTCTGGATGCCCGTTCGATAGCATCGATATCATAATTTCTCTCCTGAATATTTTTTTTAATGAATTTTCAACACTAATTCATGTAAAACATTTGAGTCAATATTTTGGTTCAGACTTAGGGGCTTAAGATCGGATTCAATTTGTTTGGAAAACACTGATCGGACCCAAAAAGATAAATGTTAACCGACTGATAATAATAATAATAATGGTGAACAGCCTATAAGGAAATAAATTAATATTAATACTCATCATAATAATAATGTAACATAAGCCTATGAATAATAGCAGCGTTTTAGCCGAAATGAAGAATTATTTTTTTATAGGCTGTTTAGGACTATATCATAATCTTGACAATTATGGTTTTTAACCTACTATATTAAATTGAACAGAACAGGTTCTCACAGCATTTTTGTATATTTTTGTACACATTTCTCCAATTCCATTATTCTTATGAAATGTATTCTATGTGCGTTTTCCCCCAGAACGTAGCAGAGTAGCCTATTGTCTGCTCCTTCAACGTGCTTTATAAGTGCTACGTCGTCACCTCTTTTGTAGAAAGCGAAGTATTATTGCAGATTACTTTATTTTCCTCCCTTCAATGATCTTTTTTAGCTTCCACTGCTTCTGCTGTTGCCCCTCTGCCTACTATCTAGTATGTGATGTGGGTGACAATGTTGCACTTTTCTAGCAACTCCTCTGCGCATCCTGGGTGGTCGGACCCGGGCAAACACAAATACAAACCGACTGCTAAGCTGCAGACAATGGGGGAAATGTAGACAAATGTCCGGCTCCTGTTGGAAGCTTTTGTCCGGGTGTAGTTTTTGCATTTATTTCAGGGGCGAAATAATGGATGATTGACGCCCCTGTACAATGCTTTCTAACTGTTTGGAATAAATCTGAGGTTGTTCCTAGTTGTCATGGTATTCAACTGCTTTCAATGGACTATCTCTTCACTCAATCCTGAATCCTTCGACAAAATTAAGGAAAGTCCTTCATTTTAGCGCACACGGATACACGTACACTCTCCTTATCCTTCGCCCTCTCACAAACTAGGAAGGTGTCAAAACATCTTCTCCAGTGCTTAAATATGCCATTTACTTTACTGGCTCAATAAATACAGTGGGCTACAAAGTGGGGTACCCTCTCGCCCACAGAGGCAATTTTCACGGAGGAAAGCCCGTTCTTCCACAGTTTGAAATAGGCCTACAAAAGATTTGTATGATAATATCAACATTATTACTTTTATTATTATTATTATGATTATTATTTTGTTGTTATTATTATTATTATTGGTCCTCATCAACATGACGCTAGGTCTGTTTTCCTTCTCTCACCGAGCTAGCACTTCACCTAGCTAAATATTTCACCAGAGGAGAGTTTTGGCAGCTAGAATTAATTACACTGTCTCAACCAGTTACAATGGTTCTAATGAACAGAACGGGGTTTGAGCAAAGTCGAGCCGTGACATAGCAAGACCTTACTGCCCGACATAGGCTACAACGGTGGACTTTTCTTTTGCAACGCCTATGTGCACATCTCATCAATAGACTTCATTCAATATTGAGCAGTTCCTTCATTTTAAGAGTCCTTTTTATGTTCCGCAAACTTGAAGTTTATGCATTATTTATAGTCATGCTAGGCTATAGGCTTACCGGCGTTGTCATTGCGCTTGGCCATGATTCTTGATGGCAAAATGAGAGAGCACGTTGGTGTTGGTGGTAGGAGCACACGAGCGCGGTCTGTGGGCAGTTATTGGGGATGTATTTGAACAATTGAACTGAGGGGTTCGGCAAGAAGAGGTAAATGTGCACAGGATAAGTGGCCGTACTTCACTTCGAGAGCCATCTCCTTGTGTTTACCTGTTTACTTTCACAGGTAACTCAAACAGGCCGCTTGCCTTTTCACTCGGACTATGGGCAGTGCATGGCAGTGTTTAGCAAAGCAGGTTCAGTTAATATGACTGGACCGATTCCTGGCAATAAGTGCCTCATAATAAGTATATGCACCATCCAACCAGCCCACTGCACGAAGTGATCTTAATTTACTGAAGCTTATTAAATGAATTAATAGGCTACATATTTGATATGAATATGTTATTACTATGGCTATATCATTTCACACTGAAAAATAAAATAAAAAGCACACTAATTGCTATGATAACAGTAGCCTACTAGAAGGCCTAATGATAGGCGTATTCACAGCAATCCAAATAATAACAATAATAATAATAATAATGTAATAAATAATCTCTCTTGTTATATTTAACTCGGAAAACTACGTAAACTGAGGATGACAACACCACGTCATTCCCTGCTGCTAGAAGGTCTTAGGCTCAGCGTTGAAGGGGGTGGGTGAGTGAGCGCATCTTCTGGTGGGTATCGGACCCAATAATGATCGGAGAGGGAGAGTGCTGATGAGCAGAATAACTGCTCATTGCCACAGATGTACCAAGATGCAACATTGACTATTGTTTTAAATTGGTGCTCTACAAACAAATAGAGCTCGAGCTCTGCGGAGGATATGCGAGGCTTGTTGCTTGCATTTAACGTCCAGTTGTCGCTAAAGGCATGGACACACTCTAAACAATAATACACTCTAAACAATGCATTTTGAATTCACATGGGAATTCCTAGGTATTTTATCACTTGTTGTGTGTGTAACTAAAACTGGAGCATGCATAAAGGTATGTAATAGTCGGGTGATATAAATAATGAGTCTATACTCCACCGAAAAAAATACTGTTGGATTAGTTAGTGTTTTATAAGAATACGTGATAGAGCGCTAAGTGCTGTAAACAGATTATTTTATAAGACGGTTCTCTTACTTAAAATTTATCAAATACAATACCAAACTAGGCTACTGCAGAAACATGCATTATCCATCAGCACATAATTCATTTTCAAATTAATCAAACAAGCCTTCGGGAGAATAGATAGTTCTCACCCAAATTGCTGTTCACAAATGAAGGAAGAAAGACCTTTTATACAGTTGATCAAATACGTATTCAGATTGAATACCTTAAGAATGCTTCAGGACGATGTATAATATCGTTGATCATTCCTTTTTGTAATCGCTGAATTTCAGTGTGTTTCGATGCCTCAGGCTGGCGTTTAGGCTTTGTAAAAGGTAACCCCGTTTTCCTCGAGGTGCTCATGATGAATGTATAAAGTGACAAGACCGATTTTCCCCTCTATGATTAAAATATATATAATATGCAGGTAAAAGTATGTCCGCTTTATTTATGGGACTAAGCCATGGCCCGGGGAGGTTGGCCCGAGGCACAAATCATTTGGAGCGGTTTGGTTCCAGAAATCCAAGCACCTTTTGCTGGCGGGCAAACCCAATGCTTTTATTCGTCTCCCTTCTTCTAATGATTAAACATGTCACAATGAGATTAGTGCTGCGCCCGTGCCCGGAGGAGATGCCTTCATTTGTTATACCACCAGTGTATTTGTAACGTTGAATTTCATGCTGCACTGTCTGTTAGTGAGCCAGGCCTTTATCGGCTTCTCTGAGACCAATTGCTAAACGGTTTATTATTTTTAATCACTTCCCCCTTTCAATCGCTAACCGAGAAGAACAATTTGTTTGTCTCTGCGACCTGCTTGAAATTAATCATACGAGAAGCTGACTCTTTGTGCATGCATTCACCCTACAAATACGATTACATTTTCTCAAACAATTCGCAACACCTATACCAATAAGCAAATAGCTCTGGAGTCACTAATAGAACATACACATTCTGTGTTCTTATGCAGGAGTGTTACTTTGGCACTGGAGAGACATCTGTAATACTCCAGCGGCCTCTACTGACCAAGCAGGGAAATGACAGGAAAAGAAAACACCCACGTCAGATGCAGGCCTGTGTTAAACGTTGCTCTCTCAAATTTGACTCAGAAGCAATACTTATTTCACTCAAGAATATATATTGTCTTCACGTTTTAATGTTAATTATTGCATTGATTTGACCATAGTAAAATACTTACAGTATTTATTTTACCATATGACGCGCAGGCTGTCATGAAGGGAAGACAACAAGCAGGCACAGTTACAGTGCACACTATATTGATTTAACTATTCTTTTAGTTTTATATATGGAGGCATTGAAAGTTACATGTAGAATATGGTGGGATGTGTGCACAGTAACTGTCATAGTAAAGCCACGTGTGCGTAAAGTCATCAACAACCAATGTTCCAATACTGACAAAAAACATTGTTGTGATACACATGCAAGTCTAGGAATATAACAAATGCAGTATGCATAAAAAAAAAGTTATAAACACATGGACATGTAAGCTATGGCATCCTTGACTTGTTAGGAAAAGGTAGGAAGCAGGCCTACACGCACAAACAAACACAAAAAGAAGCAGTATTATTCTACAGCACCTACAGTGCACAGTAGCTTAACTGAGTGATTTACAGCTAAAGTACTTAATTGAAACAATAACAAGACAGTTAACCTCGCCTCTGTTATGGTAAAAAAATAGCATGTATAGGTTAAATTCTTCATGGGTATATAATTCATTTATAAGTTTAAAAAAAATGGATGTAGCAACTAATTATTCTAGCTTTAAACTATCATAGGCATATTGCGCTCACCTGGTGATTGATGACTGGAAGGGGCTGAGTGGTGTAGCCGGCGTTAAAACAGCGCGTGCTCACTGAAATATCTCCAAATGGGAGTCAGCAGTGCGTGCAGAGATAAGCCTGATGCGGGTTATATACCCAGAAAGCAAGTGGCCCTCTTCTGATGTGGTCCAAGTAAGTTTGCATAGCTGGAAAAAGGTGCTCTGCTCTTACTGAATAGCTGACATTGCATGATGTTTGTTTTCCCCCTTGCTATGACGTGAGACAAAATATTGTCCATATGTTCATTGGCAATAAACTGGTCATGAGAGCAAACACGGCTCCTTCTTGATGGTACTTGTAACTGAGCCAACCAGACTTTCTCGTTCAGGTTGCTTTTTGTGCCACTAAATCTCGTGATGTTTTAAGATTTTGCTCACATATTTATATGTGAAACTTAGATCTTTAAAACGGAAATTGAGCCCGGGAGTTTGTCTGTTCTTTAGAACATGGCTCGTAGCCAAGTCGTTGTGCAGAAGGGTCTCTAATACATCGCTTGGTAACCAAGAAGCAACAATGCCGAGTGACCAGATGTGGCATGTTATCCATGCGACACCCCCGTTTACATTTGATACAAGGATACAATGATTGATAGCGAAAGTCTCTATGATTCTTTGCAATTGTAAGCCATTCTCTCAATGATGCAATTTACACACAGTTGTAGTCTAATAGGCCTAACTAAATAACACAATATATGCACACTGGTTGATTCGACCTATATCTAATGCAACAAGCGTGGAAATTAAAGAAAATATGTATTTTACAGGTTATGCATTATATCAATCAATCGAAACGTATAGGCAAAAAATGTAATGTATATCTCTATTTAGCTTTATAGCGTTAATGTTCAACGTTATGGTGAGGCTTGCTATCACGCCAATTAGGACTAAATATACATTTACAATACAAATACAATAATAATATAAATAATAATAATATAATTAATCTATAAATATAATATAAAATAGCCTCCACATTTTGTTCCTAAATATTATTCATATTTTTGAGC
This sequence comes from Salvelinus alpinus, assembly GCF_045679555.1. NCBI lineage: Eukaryota > Metazoa > Chordata > Actinopteri > Salmoniformes > Salmonidae > Salvelinus > Salvelinus alpinus. Next base: position 25,114,739 of record NC_092110.1, read on the forward strand.
ACCATGCCAGTCATTATGCTACATGCTGCTATCCATAGGCTACAGTAAGCAATTTCTCACCCGATAACAGTGATAATCTCAGCAATTTAACTGTACATTTTCATTATACACTACCGTGGGATTTTACAACGACATGATGTAGACTATATAAAGTGTTCATTATTTCGGAACGAGGGATAGGCTACGTTCACTGCTGTCGAAGGTTTGTCAGTAATCATGCACGTTTGGTGATAATATTCATATGCAACTTGTAAACATAGCTACAAGTCTGACATTTGTATATGACTCAAGAATCATAGCAAATAAATGAAAATAGCATATTTTAGCTGGATATAGAAGACTATTCATAACACAGCAGCAGTAAGAATTACAGTTTTACAAAGTATGTCTCCAACTGAGCATGCAAAACATTTAGTCTGGATAAAAACCTTTATGTTTTATTATTTTAAATTCAAATAAGATATCTACACATAAACAACTACATTATGACGTTTTTCATCATATTAAGACCAGAATTACTAGACATTCTGTAATTTCGATATGGGCTGGATCTCAAATAATATTTGATTATCCTCTGGGAAATGAGAAATGTCTTTAATTCAGAAAACTTCCCAGATTGTAGCAACAGGACTACTAAGTACATCTATGTGTGGTTATAAGGATGAGGTGGGGATGCCAATGATTGCTGTGAAGAAAGATATATGAAGCAAACATCAGCTGTGGTATTGTGACAGGGGGGAGGACAACTTGAATCAAGCCACAATGATTTTATTGTGGGCAGTTTGGAATTTTTACATGATAATAATGGTGTTGCCTAGTACTGCAGGAGAGACCATCAATCAATACAGAATACATTACTGATGTTTTTTGTGCACATCCACTTTACTGCTGAAAGACTGAGATTATCCTTCCTGCTATCACTATGTTCAAGAGTATAGCTAAGACGTAGGGAATACAAATATAAACATTGGCCTCATTCCACTTTTCAAATTCCACATTAAGCCAAAGTAGTTAGTTAGAGTTTGACTGTATTCATAGGTCCCGAGGAATGAGAAATACCTTCCACTCAACCGCACTGTGAATTCTCTTGTGCTGCTTCAGATTCATCAAAAGTGCTCTGGAGACTAAATACAAGACCTCCTGAACAAGGATGCGTAAAATAGGCCCAGCGGTCAAGCTACTATCAATCCCTGGTCTGAAGCCCGATGACTAAGACACTTCAGATGTGGTCAACCGCCATATAAAAACACCGAAGTCACGGCATTCTCAAATCAATCAGTTTATGTTTGAATATATCGACCACTCGAGGAGAGCTGAGAGAGGAGCTTCTCGAGTCACAAATACCAGGGGAAATTGGGTTGATTTTCACGGGAAGATTCACTTTCGGTAAAAATGTTTAATTAACACGAGGGCACACTTGTGTGGTTTTGTGTGAGCCCTGCAGAGCGGCTGAGACTCCTGGTATGGGAGTAGTTAATATACATGACCTTTGGTTCGTATCATAGACAGCCCTCTCCTATTAAAAGGTACAGCCATTTTTCCTCATGCACTCAGAGAGCGTGAGGCACTAGTAGTCCTAGGCCTGTGTGCTAGGCCTGATGAATGGAAGTCTTTGGTCCACTAAGAGCTGAGAGGGAATGTAGAAATAAAAGCCTTGTTTTGCTCAGGCTCAGACAAAAGTGCCTGGTTCTAAAGATTGGAGGATACTATCATTTCTTGTGTGGTGATGGCACATTGTGCAGAGAGGGGAGCTGTGGAGTGCTGGGTGGTGGGTCTTAAACATTCCGGCTTCTCACAATTCCTCTTGGAAAGGGAAAGGTAAGGAGATGAGGGCTGGAGAGAGGCTTAGTAGAGTGGTAAGATGTTTCCAAATAAATTAATTTCAACTGTTATGATATCATACGAATTGCAAAAATCTTAATATATCACACGAAATGGATGACGTAGTACACAAAAAACAGGGACACATTTTGTCTTGTGAAATTATACAAAGTTATTTAACTAATGTCACCAAACTCAAAATGAAGAATGTTTCTGTTTTACTCCGATACTTAACCATAAATTAACTATTTGCCCATCCAGTCATATACTGAACTGAAAAAGGCAACATTAAGCAACACTTATTATCAATCAATCAATCAATCAAGTTTATTTTATATAGCCCTTCGTACATCAGCTAATATCTCGAAGTGCTATACAGAAACCCAGCCTAAAACCCCAAACAGCAAGCAATGCAGGTGTAGAAGCACGGTGGCTAGGAAAAACTCCCTAGAAAGGCCAAAACCTAGGAAGAAACCTAGAGAGGAACCAGGCTATGAGGGGTGGCCAGTCCTCTTCTGGCTGTGCCGGGTGGAGATTATAACAGAACATGGCCAAGATGTTCAAAATGTTCATAAATGACAAGCATGGTCAAATAATAATCAGGAATAAATGTCAGTTGGCTTTTCATAGCCGATAATTAAGAGTTGAAAACAGCAGGTCTGGGACAGGTAGGGGTTCCATAACCGCAGGCAGAACAGTTGAAACTGGGACAGCAGCAAGGCCAGGTGGACTGGGGACAGCAAGGAGTCATCATGCCCGGTAGTCCTGACGTATGGTCCTAGGGCTCAGTTCCTCCGAGAGAGAGAAAGAAAGAGAGAAGGACCTTGACCTAATAGGTGAAAATTCATTAACGCTGTAATTGACTTGGATGAAAACTAATTGAATGGTGCAAACCATCTTTTTGACCAGTGATCAATGGAAAGAGGAGCAAAACATTTACAGTGGAATGTTGAGTATGCTTCCAAGATTTGCTACATGATAACTGCTGAAATGCCTTCCAATGAATATACTAACACATAAAAGCTCTCAAAAGATGTCCACCAATTGTTCGACAGGGACAGAAGCAAGCAGACTGTCTGAGATCTGATGGTATCGCAGAGCAGTTATGAACATTTTCCACTATCATGATTCCCCACTGTTTTCCATTGATTCCAATAATGAAGATGTGAGGTGTGTGTGTGTGTGTGTGTGTGGGGGGAGGGGTGGTTTAGAGGAAAATGCACTAAAGGAATGGAGAGAGTGGTTTCAGAGAGGTTTCCATTGATGGTAACAATCCATAGCCTCGGCCAAGGCCGGATCCATCCCAGGTAAGTGAGTCAGTCCTTGGTTGCACACTCCAGCCCTCAAGGACTGCTTTAGAGCCTCTATTTCAAAAGCTGTCCAGCGGTAAAAGATGATGTTTGCCTCATCCCTATACGTTCATAGTGAAATAGCAGAGAGAGGAAGCTCATACAGTACTGTTGTATAGCTACATTCATAAACCTAGATAATGTATGGAAAACATGGACTGCTGTTGATCAAAGGACAAGTATTTGTAGCAGAGGAGTCTGGTTCCAGTTTAGTTTACAGTGTAATCATTTAGCAGACGCTCTTATCCAGAGTGACTTACAGGAGCAATTAGGGTTAAGTGCCTTGCTCAAGGGCACATTGACACAGTTTTCACCTAGTCAGCTTGGGGATTCGAACCAGCGATCTTTCGGTTACTGGCCCGACGTGGTAAACCACTAGTCTACTTGCTGGTAGGACGAGCTATAGGAGGATGGATTAATTGTAATGGCTGGAATGGAATTAATGGAATGGAGTCAAACGTGGTTTCAATGTTTGATGTGTTTGATACCGTTCCATATATTCCATTCCAACCATTACAATGAGCGAGTCCTATAGCTCCTCGCACCAGCCTCCTCTGACATGTACAATATCAGAAGGACCATTCACAAAAGATGGCCTAATGGAAATAAGTCTACATACAATGGTTCTACATACAACGATAAACTCTGGATGTGAAAAGATGGTTGAATGTGGTTGTTGAGGTTAATTTAAGTTTAAATTAGATTCATTTGTGACGATTGTTTGACATCATTATAACAGCACCACTCTTAGCATTTGCACTTTCAACTAGTGCCTTTGGTTAAACCAACTTGTTTCATTTCATGACACATTTACATGACTTGAATTTATAGTTGATATAAAGAGTCTTCCTATTATGCCATGTGTCCTTCATATCCAGTTTATTTTAAAACGACATTTGAAACCATCTTGAGAGCTTTATCAAAGTGCCTTTGAAGGTAGGAGAAGACTAATCTACTGTTTTCATTCATGCAAATCAAATCAAATTGTATTTGTCACGTGCACCGAATACAACATTACCGTGAAATGCTTACTTACAAGCCCTTAAAACTGTTTGGGAAAGGGGGCGGTATTTTCACGTCCGGATGAAAAGCGTGCCCAAAGTAAACTGCTTGCTACTCAGGCCCAGAAGCTAGGATATGCATATAATTGTTAGATTTGGATAGAAAACACTCTAAAGTTTCTAAAACTGTTAAAATTATGTCTGTGAGTATAACAGAACTTATTTGGCAGGCGAAACCCTGAGGACAAACCATCCAGGAAAAACATATTTGAGGTCACTCTCTTTTCAATGGGGTTTCTATGGAGATCTACATTTCTAAGGCACTTGCTTGCAGTTCCTATCGCTTCCACTGGATGTCAACAGTCTTCAGAAATTGGTTCATGTTTTTCCTTTGAGAAATGAAGAAGTAGGGCAGTTCAGAACGAGGCTCGAGTCTAGTGTACTGTTTGTTAGGGGTGCACGACCTGAAAGCTTGCTCCACTTTGTTTTTATTCGCTATTGAACGCAGTTTATCCCGTCTTAAATTTGATCGATTATTTACGTTAAAAATACCTAAAGTTGTATTAGGAAAGTTGTTTGAAATGTTTGGATCAAGCCTTTTTGAAATCTGACACGATGGCTAGATTAACAATAAGTTCAGCTTTAATTTGGTGTATTGCACTTGTTAAATATTGAAAGTTAAATATTATTATTATTATTTTTTTAAATTTCGCGCTCTGCCATTTCACCGGATGTTGTCGAAATGTTCCGCTAGCGGAACCCCTAGCCGTAAAATTAATTAACCAACAATGCAATTCAAGAAATAGAGTTAAGAAATTATTTCCTGAAATAAACTAAAGTAAAAACATAAAATATAATCTAAAAGTAACAAGAAAATCACATAACAATAACGAGGCTCTATACAGGGGGTACCGGTACCAAATAAATGTGTGGGGGTACAGGTTAGTCGAGCTAATTTGTAAAGTGACTATGCATAGATAATAAACAGTGAGTAGTAGCAGTGTAAGTCCTAGACTTGGCGCTCTGTGGTAGCAGAGAGAACAATCTATGACTTGGGTGACTGAAGTCTTTGACAATGTTTTGGGCCTTCATCTGACACGCCCTAGTATATAGGTCTTGAGTGTCAGGAAGCTTGGCCCCAGTGATGTACTGGGTCGTACGCATTACCCTCTGTAGCGCCTTACGGTCAGATGCCGAGCAGTTGCCATACAACGCGGTCATACAACCGGTCAGGATGCTCTCAATGGTGCAGCTGTAGAACTTTTTGAGAATCTGGGGACCCATGCCAAATTTTTTCAGTCTTCTGAGGGGGAAAGGGTGTTGTTGTGCACTCTTCACAACTGTCTTGCTGTGTTTGGACCATGATAGTTTGTTGGTGATGTGGACACCAAGGAACTTGAAACTCTCGACCCGCTCCACTACAGCCCCGTCAATGTTAATGGGTGCCTGTTCGGCCCTCCTCTTCCTGTAGTCCACGATCAGCTCCTTTGTCTTGCTCACATTGAAGGAGAGGTTTTTGTACAGGAAGGGACTAAGCACGCACCTTTGAGGGGCCCCCGTGTTGAGGATCAGCTTGGAAGATGTATGGTTGCCTAACCTTACCACCTGGAGGCGGCACATCAGGAAGTCCAGGATCCAGTTGCAGAGGGAGGTGTTTAGTCCCAGGGTCCTTATGTTAGTGATGAGCTTTGTCATTACTATGGTGTTGAACGCTGAGCTGTTGTCAATGAACAGTATTTTAACAAAGGTGTTCCATTTGTCCAGGTGGAAAAGGGCAGTGTTGAGTGTGATTGAGATTGCGTCATCTGTAGATCTGTTGGGGCTGTATACGAATTGTAGTGGGTCACCGGTTTCCGGTGTTGATGTGAGCCATGACCAGCCTTTCAAAGCACTTCATGGCTACCGACGTGAGTGCTGCGGGCGGAAATCATTTAGGCAGGTTACCTTCACTTTCTTGGGCACAGAGACTACGGTGGTCTGTTTGAAACATGGTAATACAGACTCGGTCAGGGAGAGGTTGGAAATGTCAGTGAAGACACTTTCCAGTTGGTCCGTGCATGCTTTGAATACACTTCCTGGTAATCCTTCTGGCCCCGCGGCATTGTGAGTGTTGACCTGTTTAAAGGTCTTGCTCGCATCAGCTATGGAGAACATGATCACACATTTGTCTGGAACAGCTGGTGCTCTCGTGCATGCTACAGTGTTGCTTGCATCGTCTGGTGGGCTCGTGTCACTGGGCAGCTCGCGGCTGGCTTTCCCTTTGTAGTCTGTAATAGTTTTCAAGCCCTGTCACATCTGACGAGCGTCAGAACTGATGTAGTAGGATTCAATCTTAGTCCTGTACTGATGCTTTGCCTTTTTGATGGTTCGTCCACTTCCGTATTGAACGAGCCACTGGTACTTCCTGCTTAAGTTTTTGCTTGTAAGCAGGAATCAGGAAGCTGGAATTTTGGTCAGATTTGCCAAATGGAGGACGAGGGAGAGCTTTGTATGCATCTCTGTGTGTGGAGTAAAGTTGGTCTAGAGTTTTTTTTCTCTGGTTGCACATGTGACATGCTGGTAGAAATGAGGTAAAACTAAGTTAAGTTAACAGATCCCTGGCCAGTAGGAGCCTGAGGAAGCCTCCTCCCCCTTTTTCTCTGTCTTTTCTTCACACGGACGACGGCGATCTGGATGAGCCTTTTCTTGTTTGCTTATTGCCTTATACAGCTCGTTGAGTGCGGTCTTAGTGCCAGCATCAGTTTGTGGTGGTAAATAGACGGCTATGGATAAAATAGATGAGAACTCTCTTGGTAGATAGTGTGGTCTACACCTTATCATGAGGTATTCTTCCTCAGGCGAGCAATACCTTGAGACTTCTTCAATATTAGACATTGCGCACCAGCAGTTATTGACAATAGACACACACCTCCGCCCCTCGTCCTACCAGACGTAGCTGTTCTGTCCTGCCGATGCACGGAGAAGCCGGCCAACTCTATATTATCCGTGTTGTCGTTTAGCCACGTCTCGTTGAAGCATAAGATATTACAGTTTTTAATGTCCCGTTGGTAGGATAAACTTAATCGTAGATTGTCCAGTTTGTTTTCCAATGATTACACATTGACCTATAACATGGAGGGTAGTAGTGGTTTATCGACTCGTCTGCAAATTGTTACAAGGCACCCCGCCCTCCTCCCCCTTTTTCTCTGTCTTTTCTTCACACGGATGACGGCGATTTGGGCCTTGTCTCGACAAAGCAGTGTTTCCTACGCGTCGGACTCATTCATGAAAAAATATTTGTCCAGTTCGAGGTGAGTAATTGCTGTTCTGATGTCCAGAAGCTGTTTTCGGTCATAAGATACGCTAGCAGTAGCATTATGTACAAAATGAGTTAAAATAGCGCAGTTGGTTTGGAGCCTGTAAAACGGCAGCCATCCCCTCCGGTGCCATTATCCAAGAAGAATCTTATGAAATGTTTCACTCGAGAGCAGATTAAACCGTATTAAGTTCTAAATAATTTTATGACAATGCTCTTTCTGATAACAGACCATTGTAAGTCATGAAATACCATTGATAACACCATCAAGTGCAAGTGATTAAGTTGTCTTCTGTTCAGGAGAAGTCCCCAATATGTAGTAGTCATATTGCGCTAGTATCAACTGTTTTTTACTAACTGACTTACAAACCTCAGATCAACATTTTTATTTTGTTCTTGAAATCAGTTCCTTTGTACAACATGTGCTAAAACTGTAGGTCTATCTTAAATCTGACATAGTAAGCTCTAAGCATACAGGAATCTAGTTTTTGAAAATGAACACATTCCCAAGTTTGAATTCTGATCTAAAAAAATCTATGGTCACGAGAAAATAAAACCCTTTTTAGGCCTTAGATGGTGCTGAAATCAGCAATGACCACTCACTCATCAGTGAGTCACACCTGGTAATCAGTGCCTTCCTCTTTGCATTGTAGACCTTGTAGTGTGTGTGAAAGTGTGTGTGTGTGTGTGTGTGTGTGTGTGTGTGTGTGTGTGTGTGTGTGTGTGTGTGTGTGTGTGTGTGTGTGTGTGTGTGTGTGTGTGTGTGTGTGTGTGTGTGTGTGTGTGTGTGTGTGTGTGTGTGTGTGTGTGTGTGTGCATGCATGTGTGTGTTTTTGTGTGTATGTGTGTGTTCATAGGCTACAGAAAGTAGTCCGTATGGCGCACAGTGAAACCTCAAGATCCAATCCAGATACATCACCCAAAGAGGACAATGGAGGGCAGCAGGAGAGTCTACAAGGAGGTAACACTCACCTTGAACCAGACCGCATTACCCATCTGCACATTTCTGAAGCCTTTTGATTAACAATGTGTCCAAAATAAAAGCAGAAAAGGGAAAATGCAATTTAGAAATGTCAATGTGCCTTTTACAGATGGCCAGCCAAAAAATCAGGATAATTAAGTTGTAGATATTCTTTTATACAAGCCCATGATGGCAATTAACATGTTTTGTGGAGAGGTGAAAACTTTTTTTTTGAACGTGATGACGATAGATAGAAATCAATTAGAGGAGGTTGGACTCCCATTATAAAACATTGAAAGGACGCTTTTATAAGGTGATATCAATTGATGAATAAACCTCCAAGGGCAAATTAATGATGAGAACTAATCTTTAATTGGTCTTCTTGTTGGTTTATATGAATACAACTCCATTATAAAGGTAAGGCCCATCCCCATTTTCCTTTGACTGCATGGCAAGGCCCTCTTGAGCTATAGGATTCCAGAAGGCAAGGAGAGTTATAATAACGACTAAAATAACAATTTGTGCCTTTCTAAGTGAGCTAAATGTCTTGCTTACACATTTGCACACACAATGTACAACAAGAAGTTCAATGATTGTGGGAAGCGAAATAAGAACCACAATGCCTGTTAAGAATAACAAGTATCTTTTCAATCTCTTAAAAGTTTGAGAGTAACCAATGCTTCATTTTTCATTTTAAAGTAAGATGATTTACATTTCATGTCTTCCCCACCAACTTTACAAACATGAATGTGTAATACACTTGCTGATTTAAGCAGTGAACTCTGGGGTTGAAAATAAGACATTATTTTTGTGGTCAAAGTAGGCATTAAACCAGCATGTGTGAATACAGCAGCCATGAGCAGTTAGGATTAATACAATGACATTAAAGTGATTGCGACCATGGATATCTATTCTACACATAAACCAGATCGATGTCTATTACAGTAGAGATTTCCAAACTCGGTTCTGGGGCCCTCCCTGGGCGCACATTTTGTTTTTTCCCCTAGCATTACACAGCTGATTTGAAAAATCCGCTTATCATCACGCTTTGATTATTTTAATGGGGGGGGGGGGGGGGGGGGGTTAGGAAACCCTGTATTACAGATCCTGAATGAGGTAGCTTCTTAGCTATCACAATGTTTTTCACCATTATTAACCTATTCACCTATTCATCATTGCTCCATATTCATTTCCCCAACATAATCAAAGTAAACTGTGATTTAACTATGTAAGTGTGCTTCTCATGCCAGTTTTCCTCAGGGCCTAGACTAGACTGTACCTCTCCATACTCCCCTCTCTGTCGCCATCTATTGGTGGGAGCATATTCAACTAAGCCCTGGAGCCCAGCTGAGGAAGAGTAGGAGAGTAGTGGTAGCAGCAGCACATCGTCCCCTCTCAGGTAATTGCTTCTTTTATCCACAAACAGCTACTTTCACATTGGACATCCAGCCGTCCTAATGGCCCATTATTTAAATAAATGGGGGTAACAGTGTGGGGTTGGTGACCCCCTCAGAGCCGGCAGGCCTCTCCATACAGGCACACCTGCTGAGACAAGGTAACGTTTATAACTGACACCTTCACGGGCCAGAACAAAATGGCTGGCAGGGTCAGTGCTGGAGGAGCGCACAGGGCCCGTCATATTGCAAACATATCCATTTGCTAAAGCTTTGCTCTTGTGGTTGCCAGGCTACCAACTAATATAGGGCGACCAAGCGTGCGTCAGGAAAACAGAAGTAAGATGTTGACTTTGAGATAAGTACCTCTTCAAATTAAACAGCCACCACACAATGCATTCAAAATAACATTTCCAGAGGTCAACTTTAAATGGCTCCTATTTGGCAAAAAAAAAGATCCTTGTGGTCTTTAACTCTTGAAAATCCCTGAATTTGCATACCGGTCGTGTTAGTTAGTGCCAATTAATCATTAATGTTTTAATTGCGTAGAATGAAGGGGATAATATCATTCTGCCGTATTTTTCAGTCTGTGTGCTCATGTCGACTGAACACTCGGATGTCTCCTTATTAAAGTACACAAAAAGAGAATTATGTTCTTTGCTGTCTAAACATTGACATGGTGCTGCTCGAGGGAAGCATTGGTGAATTGGATACAGGAGAGGTTTAGGCCTCTTAGGCTAATGTGATCGGTCACACTTACACACCGGTGGTCAAGGCATGTCAACTCCCTCTCTCACTGTTCATGAGTCAAGGTTCAGAAAAATTGTTTTGATGGCGCTGATTGCACCACTAACCCCACTCACCATGAAGTGAGTAGTCCATTGGGCCTGTTGGGAAGCAGCCAAAGTCGACACACGGCCAGAGTGATGCTCTGTAGCACAATGAACCTTTCCTTCAGTTGACTGGTCCTGAAATCAAAGGGGCCAGTTTACCCTTGGTTTAGATAAAGTTATAAATTGGTAGTATATACTGAACAAAAATATAAACGCAATATGTAAAGTGTTGGTCCCATGTTTCATGAGCTGAAACAAAAGTATCCCAGAAATGTTCAATACGCACAAAAACTTTATTTATCTCCATTTTTTTGCACAAACGTGTTTACATCCCTGATAGTTAGCGTTTCTCTTTTACCAAGATAATCCATATGCCTAACATCTGTGGAATATCAAGAAGCTGATTAAACAGAATGATCATTACACAAGTGCACCTTGTGCTGGGGACAATAAAAGGCCACTCTAAAATGTGCAGTTTTGTCTCACAACACAATGGCCACAGATGTCTCAAGTTTTGAGGGAGCATGGAATTGCTGACTGCAGGAATGTCCACCAGAGCTGTTGCCAGAGGATTGAATGTTCCTTTCTCTACAAAAAGCCGCCTCCAATGTCATTTTAGAGAATTTGGAAGTAACTCCAACCGGCCTCACAACCACAGACCACGTGTAACCACGCCAACCCAAGATCTAAGAACAGAAAATAGCCCTTGGTTCACTTTAGACTTGACTACCTTTGACCAGCACAAAAACATCCAGTGGCATACTGCATCGAATAGCCCCCGCGATATGCAACTTTTCAGTGAAGTTAGGAACCAATATACACAGGCAGTTAGGAAAGCAAAGGCTAGCTTTTTCAAACAGAAATTTGCATGCTGTAGCACAAACTCCAAAAAGTTCTGGGACTGTAAAGTCCATGGAGAATAAGAGCACCTCCTCCCAGCTGCCCACTGCACTGAGGCTAGGAAACACTGTCACCACCGATAAATATATGACAATCGAGAATTTCAATAAGCATTTTTCTACAGCTGGCCATGCTTTCCACCTGGCTAACCCTACCCCGGTCAACAGCTCTGCACCCCCCACAGCAACTTACCCAAGCCTCCCCCATTTCTCCTTCACCCATTCACAAATCCAGATAGCTGATGTTCTGAAAGAGCTGCAAAATCTGGACCCCTACAAATCAGCTGGGCTAGACAATCTGGACCCTTTCTTTCTAAAATTATCCGCCGCAATTGTTGCAACCCCTATTACTAGCCTGTTCAACCTCCCTTTCGTATCGTCTGAGATCCCTAAAGATTGGAAAGCTGCCGCGGTCATCCCCCTATTCAAAGGGGGAGACAATCTAGACCCAAACTGTTACAGACCAAAATCTATCCTACCCTGCCTTTCTAAAGTCTTCGAAAGCCAAGTTAACAAACAGATCACCTACCATTTCGAATCCCACCGTACCTTCTCCGCTTTGAAATCTGGTTCCGAGAGGGTCATGGGTGCACCTCAGCCACGCTCAAAGTCCTAAATGATATCATAACCGCCATCGATAAAAGACAATACTGTACAGCCATCTTCATCGACCTGGCCAAGGCTTTCGACTGTCAATCCCCGCATTCTTATCGGCAGAATCAACAGCCTTGGTTTCTCAAATGACTGCCTCTCCTGGTTCAGCAACTACTTCTCAGATAGAGTTCAGTGTGTCTAATCGGAGGGCCTGTTGTCCGGACCTCTGGCAGTCTCTATGGGGGACCTCTGGCAGTCTCTTTTCTCTGTATACATCAATGATGTCGCTCTTGCTGCTGGTGATTCTCTGATCCACCTCTACGCAGACGACACCATTATGTATACTTCTGGCCCTTCTTTGGACACTGTGTAAACAAACCTCTATACGAGCTTCAATGCCATACAACACTCTTTCCGTGGCCTCCAACTGCTCTTAAATGCAAGTAAAACTAAATGCATGCTCTTCAACCGATTGCTGCCCGCACCAGCCCGCCTGTCTAGCATCACTACTCTGGACGGTTCTGACTTAGAGTATGTGGACAACTACAAATACCTAGGTGTCTGGTTAGACTGTAAACTCTCCTTCCAGACTCACATTAAGCATCTCCAATCCAAAATTAAATCTAGAATTGGCTTCCTATTTCACAACAAAGCATCCTTCACTCATGCTGCCAAACATACCCTCGTAAAACTATCCTACCGATCCTCGACTTCTGCGATGTCATTCACAAAATAGCCTCCAGCACTCTACTCAGCAAATTGGATGTAGTCTATCACAGTGCCATCCGTTTTGTCACCAAAGCCCCATATACTACCCACCACTGCGACCTGTATGCTCTCGTTGGCTGGTCCTTGCTTCATATTCGTCGCCAAACCCACTGGCTCCAGGTCATCTATAAGTCATTGCTAGGTAAAGCCCCGCCTTATCTCAGCTCACTCTGTCACCATAGCAGCACCCATCCGTAGCACGCGCTCCAGCAGGTATATTTCACTGGTCATCCCCAAAGCCAACTCCTCCTTTGGCCGCCTTTCCTTCCAGTTCTGTGCTGCCAATGACTGGAACGAATTGCAAAAATCACTGAAGCTGGAGTCTTATATCTCCCTCACTAACTTTAAGCATCAGCTGTCAGATCAGCTTTCCGATCATTGCACCTGTACACAGCCCACCTGTAAATAGCCCACCCAACTACCTCATCCCCATATTGTTATTTATTTTTTGCTCCTTTGCACCCCAGTATCTCTACTTGCACATTCATCATCTGCACATCTATCACTCCAGTGTTTAATTGCTAAATTGTAATTATTTCGCCACTATGGACTATTTATTGCCTTACCTCCCTAATCTTACTACATCTGCGCACACTGTATATATATATTTTCTATTGTGTTATTGACTGTACGTTTGTTTATCCCATGTGTAACTCTGTGTTGTTTGTGTTGCACTGCTTTGCTTTATCTTGGCCAGGTCGCAGTTGTAAATGAGAACTTGTTCTCAACTGGTTAAATAAAGGTGAAATAAAAAATAAAAAATAAATCTCCACATCCGGCTTCTTCACCTGCAGGATCATCTATTCCAGTTCCCGCCAATATCCAGCAACTTCGCACAGTCATTGAAGAGGAGTGCGACAACATTCCACAGGCCACAATCAACAACCTGATCAACTCTATGCGAAGGAGATGTATTGCGCTGCATGAGGCAAATGGTGGTCACACCAGATACTGACTGGTTTTCTGATCCATGCGCCTACCTTTTTTTTAAGGTATCTGTGACCAACAGACGCATATCTATATTCGCAGTCATGTGAAATCCATAGATTAGGCCTTAATTTATTTATTTCAGTTGACGTATTTCCTTATATGAACTGTAACTCAGTAAAATCTTTGAAATTGTTTTGGTTTTCATTTTTCTGATAACAGATAGGTCACATCACCCAATTCCCACATCACCAATTCCCATGAGCACGTTGTACAACGAGTCCACCAGGGGTGGGGGGTCTGTCGAGGAGGGGGGTACTTAAAACATCCATTCTTGGTTCAGGAGTCGGTGGCATGATGAGGCCTTTTTCTCACCAACTCTCCTATGAAACTCCCATCACCTGGAAAGCCCCAGTGAAAGGAGAGGCTGATGTCACCGTGGAGGAGGTATTGATTGATCAGGAGAAGCAGAGGGCGATGCAATTAAGAGACAGAAAACATACAGCGTCAAAGACTGTGTACATAAAGAGACTGCAGTGGGGCCACACAAAGGCCAAACCAGGGCCCATTCAGGACCTTGTTGCTCCACATTAGCTTAGGGTCTTCTCCAAGGACTGATGGCCTGCGTGGGAGTTGGGGAGGTGGGGGGTCCAGGGAAGATGTTGCTAGGATGTCACTGAGTGGCTGATGACAGCAAGGCTGTCCTTGTCCAGAACTATCAGGGTGTCAGTTAATTACCAACTGATGTAACTGGAGAGCCTCTTCACAAACCATTCTCTCTTTCTCCTTCTCCTCATTTTTCTCTTTTTAGAATGCTGTGTAGGAGTAACAAATGGAGACAGACTAACATGTGATGTGGCTCTAAACCAGGGGTGACCTTTTCTTGCCCAGGGACCCGCTCCCAGGCAAACCCAACGACCCAGGGACCCTTCTCATCAGGTGAATGATAATGGCAAAGAGAAGTAATCAACATTTTAAAATGAATAGATTTGGTAAATAGTTTTTCCTTATTTTGACCTCCCACATTATAATTGGAAGAGGAAGTGTAATTTCTAACATTGCCTATTAGCTAGAAAGGTATCTCATTTTCACTAAGAACAGCAGTTAAGCTGCTTAAGCAAAGGTTAGCTATGTGTTGGCAAAAATGTATGTCCAAGTCAAGAAAGCTTATCAGCAGCCAGAGGCACTTGCCACACTGGTAGCCGATTCATGTGTGCTTTTTCAAAGCCTATGTCAGATACTCCAGTGAGTGTAATTGGCTCCAATGAGCGTAATTTGTTAAACGTTAGGAGTTGAGAAATAAAATTGACATCATTGGAAAGAAATGTTCTTATTTTCTTCTGTTGGTATGTAAGTGAAAATGTGTCTATTCTGTTGTTGCTAGCGATATTCATAAACACATTGAGAAAAAAAATACATGGATGCATCCTTTATTTGAGGAAATAGACAATTTTATGACATAAGGATGTAGCCCTTTCCTGCAGTCAATAATCAAAAGCACCCTCTTTGGTCACATGGGTCAAATTCTATTTATATTTTTCATAATTTTATCATTAATAAAGTTTTTTTTATTTTTACGACGATAATCCAGTGTTTCTATGTCAAACAGTTTTGTTATACACTGCTCAAAAAAATAAAGGGAACACTAAAATAACACATCCTAGATCTGAATGAATGAAATATTCTTATTAAATACTTTTTTCTTTACATAGTTGAATGTGCTGACAACAAAATCACACAAAAATTATCAATGGAAATCAAATTGATCAACCCATGGAGGTCTGGATTTGGAGTCACACTCAAAACTAAAGTGGAAAACCACACTACAGGCTGAACTTTGATGTAATGTCCTTAGAACAAGTCAAAATGAGGCTCAGTAGTGTGTGTGGCCTCCACGTGCCTGTATGACCTCCCTACAACGCCTGGGCATGCTCCTGATGAGGTGGTGAATGGTCTCCTGAGGGATCTCCTCCCAGACCTGGACTAAAGCATCCGCCAACTCCTGGACAGTCTGTGGTGCAACGTGGCGTTGGTGGATGGAGCGAGACATGATGTCCCAGATGTGCTCAATTGGATTCAGGTCTGGGGAACGGGCGGGCCAGTTCATAGCATCAATGCCTTCCTCTTGCAGGAACTGCTGACACGCTCCAGCCACATGAGGTCTAGCATTGTCTTGCATTAGGAGGAACCCAGGGCCAACCGTACCAGCATATGGTCTCACAAGGGGTCTGAGGATCTCATCTCGGTACCTAATGGCAGTCAGGCTACCTCTGGCGAGCACATGGCTACCTCTGGCGAGCAAAGAAATGCCACCCCACACCATGACTGACCCACCGCCAAACCGGTCATGCTGGAGGATGTTGCAGGCAGCAAAACGTTCTCCACGGCGTCTCCAGACTCTGTCACGTCTGTCACATGTGCGTGTGAACCTGCTTTCATCTGTGAAGAGCACAGGGCGCCAGTGGCGAATTTGCCAATCTTGGTGTTCTCTGGCAAATGCCAAACGTCCTGCACGGTGTTGGGCTGTAAGCACAACCCCCACCTGTGGACGTCGGGCCCTCATACCACCCTCATGGAGTCTGTTTCTGACCGTTTGAGCAGACACATGCACATTTGTGGCCTGCTGGAGGTCACTTTGCAGGGCTCTGCCAGTACTCCTCCTTGCACAAAGGCGGAGGTAGCGGTCCTGCTGCTGGGTTGTTGCCCTCCTACGGCCTCCTCCACATCTCCTGATGTACTGGCCTGTCTCCTGGTAGCGCCTCCATGCTCTGGACACTACGCTGACAGACACAGCAAACCTTCTTGCCACAGCTCGCATTGATGTGCCATCCTGGATGAGCTGCACTACCTGAGCCACTTGTGTGGGTTGTAGACTCCGTCTCATGCTACCACTAGAGTGAAAGCACCGCCAGCATTCAAAAGTGACCAAAACATCAGCCAGGAAGCATAGGAACTGAGAAGTGGTCTGTGGTCACCACCTGCAGAACCACTCCTTTATTGGGGGTGTCTTGCTAATTGCCTATAATTTCCGCCTTTTGTCTATTCCATTAGCACAACAGCATGTGAAATTTATTGTCAATCAGTGTTGCTTCCTAAGTGGACAGTTTGATTTCACAGAAGTGTGATTGACTTGGAGTTACACTGTGTTGTTTAAGTGTTCCCTTTATTTTTTGGAGCAGTGTATTTCAGTCTTATGTGATGTATATAAAGCGTAATATTGGGATGCAAACGCAAAATTGAATACATTTCAACTCTATATCTGGCATTGTACAGGTGTCTTCTTTTTTTAAGTCCATAACCTTGTGTGTAAGGTGTATACTTTTGTTTCAAAGTAGATTTGTTTAAGACTTCGAAGAATCACTCTGTGTGCAGAGTTGTTACGGTACAATGGTAATGTATGAATTAAATAGTCTCTCCTAGTCTCCTTAAATCTGTGGATGGTTTCGAATGGGGCTCAGCCAGACTGCATTTACACACAAACAGATACTATACATCCACAGTGTATTTATTTATTTTCTCCTCACCCTGGGTGTGCTGAATCATTTCTGAGAACTGTTGTTGAAACATGATGTGAAAATAGCCCAAGCCTCCAGTGTGCCCACTCATTCAAATGGTATGAATTGTAAAAACGTCCAGCATTAACACCAATATAACTGAGCTCCACATCTCTCCGTATCTACAGTGTACTCACATCAGCTGCCGGTAATATTGTAAAGAGATACAATCTGGATTTTATTCCAGCAGGAATTAATAGGTCCAGTGTCACCCCTAAACCGACTATAGAACTGCCACAACATGCAAGTACTAGGGATGTGTTCACTTTCCAGCAATTATATAGTGTGAAACCGAAGGCTTTATGCTTGGTCGAGTTTCCCCATTTCCTGCATCATAACAGTGTTATCTTAAAACAAAAATAAGTTTAAGCTCATAATTCTAAGAAATTGAATTGACAGGAAGAAGCGTCACAAGCCAGACTAAGCAGAGAGCTCTGTATATTTTGTACATATTTATTTTATTTTTTTCCAGCTTTTTTGTTTTTGATAAGTCATTGAGTGTTGATATGTGGTTGTTTTCACCCATGGAGTTTAAGGACTGATGGCAAGTATGCTTGTTTGGTTTGGCTAGCTAGAGAGTTAGCTGCCGGCTAATGTTTGCATTTAAAAGATGCATCTCACTCAGCACTGGCTTCTTGTTCAATGAGACCTGACTGCATTATGGAATTGGAGAGATCTTGTAGTGAGGATGGCTTCTGCTCTGGGCCAGGTATCCCAAAAGTATCTTAAGGCTGAATTCATCTTATAACCATAGGATCCTTAATCTACAGTGTACTGTGGCAGGGCTTGATAACTATTATGGACTACAAAGGGAAACCTAGACGCGAGCTGCCCAGTGACGCGAGCATACTGGATGAGCTAAATGCCTTTTATGCTCACTTTGAGGCAAGCAACACTGAAGCATGTACGAGAGCACCAGCTGTTCTGGATGACTGTGTGATAACTCTCTCGGTAGCCGATATGAACAAAACCTTTAAACAGGTCAACATTCACAAAGCCACTGGGCCAGACGGATTACCAGGATGTGTACTCAAAGCATGCAAGGACCAACTGTCAAGTGTCTTCACTGACTTTTTCAACCTCTCCCTGACCGAGTCTGTAATACCTACATGTTTCAAGCAGATCACCATAGTCCCTGTGCCCAAGGAAGCGAAGGTAACCTGCCTAAATGATTACCACCCCGTGGCACTCACGTGGGTAGCCATGAAGTGCTTTGAAAGGCTGGTCATGGCTCACATCAACAGAATCTTCCTGGACACCGTAGACCCACTCCAATTGGCATACCCCCAACAGATCCACAGATGACGCAATTTCAATCGCACTCCACACCGCCCTTTCTCACCTGGACAAAAGGAACACTTATGTGAGAATGCTGTTAATCGCCTACAGCTCAGCGTTCAACACCATAGTGCCCACGAAGCTCATCACTAAGCTAAGGACTCTGGGACTAAACACCTCCCCCTCCACCTGGACTTCCTGACGGGCCGCACCCAGGTGGTAAGAATAGGCAACAACACGTCTGCCACGCTGATCTTTAACACTGGG
Organism: Salvelinus alpinus; assembly: GCF_045679555.1. Classification (NCBI taxonomy): domain Eukaryota; kingdom Metazoa; phylum Chordata; class Actinopteri; order Salmoniformes; family Salmonidae; genus Salvelinus; species Salvelinus alpinus. The sequence goes on from NC_092110.1 coordinate 25,133,680, forward strand.
GACCCTCAGGGGTGTGTACTTAGTCCCTTCCTGTATTCCCTGTTTACCCACGACTGCGTGGCCAAACACGACTCCAACACCATCATTAAGTTTGCTGATGGCAACAGTGGTAGGCCTGATCACTGACAACGATGAGATGGCCTATAGGGAGGAGGTCAGAGAACTGACAGTATGGTGCCAGGACAACAACCTCTCCCTCAATGTGAGCAAGACAAAAGTGGACTACAGGAAAAGGCGGGCCGAACAGTCCCCCATTAACATTGACGGGGCTGTAGTGGAGCGGGTCGAGAGTATCAAGTTCCTTGGTGTCCACATCACCAACAAACTATCATGGTCCAAACATACCAAGACAGTCGTGAAGAGGGCACGAGAAAACCTTTTCCCCCTCAGGAGACTGAAAATATTTGGCATGGGCCCCCAGATCCTCAAAAGGTTCTACAGCTGCACCATCAAGAGCATCCTGACCGGTTGCATCACTGCCTGGTATGGCAACTGCTCGGCATCTGACCGTAAGACGCTACAGAGGGCAGTGCAAACGGCCCAGCTTACTGCCATCCAGGACCTATATAATAGGCCGTGTCAGAGGAAAGCCCATAAAATTGTCAGAGACTCAAGTTATAGACTGTTTTCTCTGCTACTGCACGGCAAGCGGTACCGGAGCGCCAAGTCTAGGACCAAAAGGCTCCTCAACAGCTTCTACTCCCAAGCCATTAGACTGCTGAACAATTCATAAAAATCGCCACTGGACAATTTACATTAACCCCCCCCCCCCCCCCCCCCCCCGTTGTACACTGCTGCTACTCGCTGTTTGTCTGTTACCTATGCTTGGTCACTTCACCCCCACCTACATGTACAGATTACCTCAACTAGCCTGTACCCCTGCACACTGACTCGGTACCGGTGCCCCCTGTATATAGCCTCGTTATTGTTATTCTTACTGTGTTACTTTTTATTATTACTTTTTATTTTAGCCTACTTGGTAAATATTTTCTTCTTCTTGAACTGCACTGTTGTTATGTGTCACTGTTGCACTTGTTGGTTAAGGGCTTGTAAGTAAGCATTTCACGGTAAAGTCTACACTTGTTGTATTCGGCGCATGTGGCAAATACAGTTTGATTTGATTTGATTTGATCTAATCTAACTTCAATGGATTGCCAGAAGCACCAGTCTCCGCCATAACTCTCCGAAGCTGGCTTCATCACCATCAACATAAATGTCTTTGTTTTGTTAATCTACCTAATTGTTATGTGTGTACAATTTTTTTTTAAATCTTTATCTGTAGGCCTATACTGCAATTCAGCTTTTAGCTGTGAAGATTAAATGAATCAATGAAAAAAGAAACCCTTCATATTAGCACCCCAGATGCATCATCTCAACTGTTACCCTACGATGTCCAGAGCCTGCTGGTTTTCTGTTCTACCTGATAATTAATTGCACACACTTGGGTGTCCCAGATCTTAATCAGTCCCTGATTAGAGGGGAACAATGAAAAAAAGCGGTGGAACTGGCTTCAAGGTCCAGAGTTGTATTTGAGGGAAGTTGATGATCACTCGTAGAGCGTGTTACTGCTACTTGATGTTGTATTACTGCTAGTTGATGTTGTATTACTGCATGTTGATTTTGTATTACTGCTAGTTGATGCTTTGTTGCTGCAATGCCCCTGTTCACCCTGTGTACTACCTGTGGGCTATGTTAAGCAGAATCAGTGGCAAGGAGAACGCCTTCAGGCCACTTACAGAGACACTGGGCCCGGTTGACCCCTCCTGGAGACAGAGCTCCCCCTCCACTTCAGGTGGGATCACCTGTCCTGATTGGCTTTTTATGACCCACCTCACACACACACACACACACACACACACACACACACACACACACACACACACACACACACACACACACACACACACACACACACACACACACACACACACACACACACACACACACACACACACACACACACACACACACACACACACACACACACACACACACACACACCCTATGTCTCTGTCTTTACCCATGAGCACAATGGTAGCTAGCTCATCTGCCACCCAGGTGTCAATCTGAATGTGATCTGCTGTTCATTTCTCCCCTCATCCTTGTTTCTTCATCAAATGAAGGCCACTTTCTGCCAGTTCTTAGAACTCATTTGCATTTTCTCATTAGCCAGCCACTTTTATCATTCAAATTTGTACATTATCGCTCTTCCTTCCACATGCACCGCTACAAACAACAAAGAGAGAGACTAGAGGCGGCAGGCGAGGACTACACGTCCACTTTATAAACCATCTGATGATGCAGCAGGACACAGCCCAAAAAGGTTTATTCTCTGTGTTCCGTGTACACTACATTCAAGGCTGGATCTCTCATTTACACTGTGGTGAAAAGAGAACTTAGTACAGACGTAGGATCTTAATTTGATCACTCTTTTGTTGATAGGGTATTCATGGTTTAACCCTTTACACTCGAGGGAATTGGCCTAAATAGATAGGGCTAAATGGAAATGTTTCTTACAGAAGAAAAATAAGAAGAGTATGCATAACAATGGTAGCAATTGAAATGGAACAGTTTTAAGATTATGCGAAAATGATTAGACCAAAGGTGAGGATCAGTTCACCTGACACAAGACTGAATCCAAACACTACACTGTTGATTATATGTGCATTTTACATGTACTGTTCTTTTCGCTGCATTTGTTGTTTATGAAATCTGAAAATACATTCAGTAACATGATAAGAATATTCCTGGAAAATGTGGAGTAGGAGCAACAGAAGACAAAGGAATTACAAGGGTTTGAGTGAGAGGACTAACTGGTGTATCCAAGTGGCGCCACACCTCTCCAAAGTGTGCACAGTTCCTAAGTAATTTCAATGCACTTTTATGACTCAAAGAAGAGCCTTCAACTATAAGGTGCTTTTTTTAATAACTCTCCTAGCTTTGCCACTGAGGAACTAGAGCAAGCACACTTGTAGTTATTTTCTTTGGAACACAACCCTGCATCCCAGCCATCACACAATGGTCCATTATAAATCACAATCTGGGTCAGGTGGGCATCATTTGAAAGCCTGTTCTATTGCCAAAATGAGTAGCTAAGTTATACAATATTACAGTGTTAGGCTATCACAATGCAATTCAGGGAAACAGATAATTTAGGTGTGCATAGAAAGGAGTCCTGAGTGCATTCAGGTGTGTGCTGTAGCAAATTTTCTTCAAAATAGACAAACATAGGCTCATTCTGTTCAGAACAACCCAGGGTATGACGACATGTCATCTCGTAAGTGTACATCGAACATAGGGATCATAAACGTTGACACTGTATAACATGAGTTTTATGATATACAGTAGCTGTGCGTGGGTAAAATCACTGGGGAGGCCCCCATGATGTGGCTGTCCGTGGTTCTGATTTACGTTTGCGCGCGTGTGTGTGTGTGCGTGCGTGCGTTCATGCAAGTAGAAAAACATGTTGACTCATCCTACTTGTAGAGATACGTCAATGCCATCCTCTTTCATGTTGACAAAACGGTCTATCACTCTTGTCATACAGTACACTCTTTTATTTTTTTGTTGTCCTAGGCTACCTGGCTAAAATGCTTGCTCGCTAGACTAAGTCCCATTCATGGACAACGTTAGCTAGTTAACATTAGCCTCCTACATCTAGCTACTGTACAAATTGAACTTCCATCCTCTCAGGCCAGTGGCACAACAATGTATGAATTAATGGTTGGATCAGAATCACCGTTATAATCATTGGCCAGTACAGAGAATTAAGTAAAACCACAAGTCCAAATCCCTATCTCCATCCATGGCTAATTAGGAAAGGGCCAATTTTAGCTAGTTAGCTAGCCACTGGAGGATAACAACCCAACGAGATGCAACAATTCAGGTTATTTTTGTTCATGATGTACACTCTTAAAGCGATTTGATAAGAGACATGTCAAATCCAAGCTGGCATCCCTTGACAATTTTTTTTCTCCACCAGGATCGTTCACAGTTGAGCTCGCTCAGTTTAGCTCAACGCTGATTGGCAAATTGTTATACTTTTTGTCAAGGGAGGCCAAATGCTTGCTGGCTTCTCTTGAATTCAAATCAAATCAAATTGTATTTGTAACATGCGCTGAATACAACAGGTGTAGGTAGACCTTACAGTGAAATGCTTACTTACAAGCCCTTAACCAACAATGCTTTAAGAAGTTAAGAAGAAAAACGAGTTAAGTAAAAAATAGATAACTAAAAGAAATATATTTATAAAAAGTAACAAATAATTAAACAGCAGCAGTAAAACAACAATAGCAATAGCGAGGCTATATACAGGGGGTACCAGTACAGAGTCAAATTGCGGGAGGCACCGGTTAGTTGAGGTAATTCAGGTAATATGTACATGTAGGCAGAGTTAAAGTGACCATGCATAGATAATAAACAGAGAGTAGCAGCAGCGTAAAAGAAGGGTCTGGGTAGCCCTTTGATTAGCTGTTCAGGAGTCTTATTGCTTGGGGGTAGAAGCTGTTAAGAAGCCTTTTGGACCTAGACTTGGCGCTCCGGTACCGCTTGCCGTGCTTTAGCAGAGAGAACAGTCTATAACTAGGGTGGCTGGAGTCTTTGAACATTTTTAGGGCCATCCTCTGACACCACCTGGTATAGAGGTCCTGGACGGCGGGAAGCTTGGCCCCAGTGATGTACTGGGCCGTACGCACTACCCTCTGTAGTGCCTTGGGGTCGGAGGCTGAGCAGTTGCCATACCAGGCAGTGATGCAACCCGTCAGGATGCTCTCGATAGTACAGCTGTAGAAACTTTTGAGGATCTGAGGACGCATGCCAAATCTTTTCAGTCTCCTGAGGGGGAATAGGCTTTGTCGTGCCCTCTTCACAACTTTCTTTGTGTTTTTGGACCATGTTAGTTTGTTGGTGATGTGGACACCAAGGAACTTGAAGTTCTCAACCTGCTCCACTGCAGCCGCGTCGATGAGAATGGGGGCGTGCTCGGTCCTCTTTTTCCTGTAGTCTACAATCATCTCCTTCGTCTTGTTCACATTGAGGGCGAGGTTGTTGTCCTGGCACAACACAGCCAGGTCTCTGACCTCCTCCCTATAGGCTGTATCATTGTTGTCGGTGATCAGACCTACCACTGTTGTGTCATCGGCAAACTTAATGATGGTGTTGGAGTCGTGCCTGGCCATGCAGTCATGAGTGAACAGGGTGTACAGGAGGGGACTGAGCATGCATCCCTGAAGTGCCCCCGTGTTGAGGATCAGCGTGGCGGATGTGTCTCTATTTGCAGAGGGAGGTGTTTAGTCCCAGGGTCCTTAGCTTATTGAAGAGCTTTGAGGGCATAATGGTGTTGAACGCTGAGCTGTAGTCAATGAATAGCATTCTCACATAGGTGTTCCTTTTATCCAGGTGGGAAAAGGCAGTGTTGAGTACAGTAGTGATTGCAGGAGTACACGTCCTGGTAATCTATCTGGCCCTGTGGCCTTGTGAATGTTAACCTGTTTAAAGGTCTTACTCACATTGGCCATGGAGAGCGTGATCACACAGTTGTCCAGAACAGCTGAATCTCTCATGCATGCTTCAGGGTTACTTGCCTCGAAGCAAGCATATAAGTAATTTAGCTCATCTGGTAGGCTCGTGTCACTGGGCAGCTCGCAGCTGTGCTTCCCTTTGTAGTCTGTAATTGTTTGCAAGCCCTGCCAAATCTGATGAGCGCCGGTGCAGTACGATTCAATCTTTGTCCTGTATTGACGCTTTGCCTGTTTGATAGTTTGTCAGAGGGCATAGCGGGATTTCTTATAAGCTTCCGGGTTCCCGCTGCTTGAAAGTGGCAGCTCTACCCTTTAGCTCAGTGCGGATGTTGCCTGTAATCGATGTCTTCTGGTTGGGGTATGTACGTACGATCACTGTGGGGATGACATCATCTATGCACTTATTGATGAAGCCAGTGACTGATGTGGTGTACTCCTCAATGCCTTCGGAAGAATCCCTGAACATATTCCAGTCTGTGCTAGCAAAACTGTCCTGCAGCTTAGCATCTGCTTCATCTGACCACTTTCTTATTGACCGAGTCAGTGGTGCTTCCTGCTTAAGTTTTTGTTTGTAAGCAGGAATCAGGAGGATAGAATTATGGTCAGATTTGCCAAATGGAGGGCGAGGGAGAGCTTTGTACACGTCTCTGTGTATGGAGTAAAGGTGGTCTAGAGTTTTTTTCCCCTCTGGTTGCACATTTAACATGCTGGTAGAAATTAGGTAAAACGGATTTGAGTTTTCCTGCATTAAATTCCCCGGGCACTAGGAGCGCCGCCTCTGGATGAGAGTTTTCCTGTTTACTTATGGCCGTATACAGCTCATTGAGTGTGGTCATAGTGCCAGCATCGGTTTGTGGTGGTATGTAGACAGCTACGAAAAATACAGATGAAAACTCTCTTGGTAAATAGTGTGGTCTACAGCTTATCATGAGATACTCTACCTCAGACAAGCAAAACCTTGACACTTCCTTATATTTTGTGCACCAGCTGTTGTTTACAAATATACATAGACCGCCACCCCTTGTCTTACCAGAGGCCACAGTTCTATCCTGCCGAAAATGCTTAAAACCCGCCAGCTCTATGTTATTCATGTCGTCGTTCAGCCACGACTCGGTGAAACACGATATTACAGTTTTAATGTCCCGTTGGTAGGATATACATGATTGTAGTTCGTCTATTTTATTATCGATTGATTGTACGTTGGCTAGTAGGACCGACAGTAAAGGTAGATTACCCTCTCGGCGACGGATCCTAACAAGGCAAAAGGATATTCGTCCACAATACCGCCGTCTCTTTCTCCTGTGAAAGATGGGATGAGGGCCTTGTTGGGCGTCTGAAGTAAATCCTTCCCGTCCGACTCAATGAAGATAAAGTATTCCTCCAGTATGGGGTGAGTAATCGCTGTCCTGATATCTAGAAGCTCTATTTGGTCATAAGACACGGTGGCAGAAACATTATGTACAAAATAACTTACAAATAATACGAAAAAACATACACAATAGCACAACTGGTTAAAGGGTCGTAAAACGGCTGTCACGGGGTGTGTGTACTGGTAGGGAAGTCAGGTGCAGGAGAGCAGAGAGTTGTGAAAAGGCGCACACTTTATTTAGGCAGAAGCAAACAGCAAATGGACGCAACTGCGTCAAAACCTCCAGCAAAAATGGCAAAAGTGCAAAGTGCGAAAACAGTCACAAAAGCTATCGTTTACCAAATAAACATACTTCGTGAAATTAACACGGAACGCGGAAAACCAGCCTGGCGCGTCACATAAAACACGTAACACAAAGCAATACCACACAAGGACATAGGGGGAACAGAGGAATATATATGCACAATGTGATTAGGGAATGTAAACCAGGTGTGCGGGGAACAAGACAAAACAAATGGAAAAATGAAAAATGAAGCAGCGATGGCTAGAAGGCTGGTGACGCCGACCGCCGAACGCCGCCCGAACAAGGAGAGGAGCCGACTTCGGTGGAAGTCGTGACAGTACCCCCCCCCCCCCCCCCCCACATCGGCCTCAGGGACGACCTGGAGGGCGAGGAGCAGGGTGACCCGGCCGGAGACGGTGGAACTCCCGCAGCAGTTCAGGGTCCAACACGTCCGGAACCCAGCACCTCTCCTCCGGACCGTACCCCTCGCACTCCACGAGGTACTGAAGGCCCCTCGCCCGACGCCTCGAATCCAGGATGGAACGCACGGAGTACGCCGGGGCCCCCTCGATGTCCAGAAGGGGAGGAGGAACCTCCCGCACCTCAGACTCCTGGAGTGGACCAACCACCACCGGCCTGAGGAGAGACACATGGAACGAGGGGTTAATACGGTAATCGGGGGAAGCTGTAACCTGTAACACACCTCGTTCACTCTCCTCAGGACTTTGAATGGCCCCACAAACTGCGGGCCCAGCTTCCGGCAGGGCAGGCGGAGGGGCAGGCGGAGGGGCAGGTTTCGGGTCGAGAGCGAGACCCGATCCCCCAGTGCGAACACCGGGGCTTCACTGCGGTGACGGTCTGCGCCCACTTTCTGGTGCAGCATGGCGCGCTGAAGGTGGACATGGGCGGCGTCCCATGTTTCCTCCGCGCGCCGGAACCATTCGTCCACCGCAGGAGCCTCGGTCTGACTCTGATGCCAAAGAGCCAGAACCGGCTGATACCCAAGGAGAGCAGAGAGTCGTGAACAGGCACACACTTTATTTAGGCAGGAGCAAACAGCAAACGGACGCAACTGCGTCCAAACCTCCAGCAAAAATGGCAAAATGGCAAAGAGCAAAAACAGTCACAAAAGCAATACTTTACCAAATAAACATACTTCGTGAAATAAACACGGAACATGGAAAACCAGCCTGGCGCATCACATAAAACACGTAACACAAAATAATACCACACAAGGACATGGGGGGAACAGAGGAATATATATACACAATGTGATCAGGGAATGTAAACCAGGTGTGCGGGGAACAAGACAAAACTAATGGAAAAATTAAAAATGGAGCGGTGATGGCTACAAGGCCGGTGACGTCGACCGCCAAACGCCGCCCGAACAAGGAGAGGAGCCGACTTCGGTGGAAGTCGTGACAACGGCGACCATCTCCTTCGGCGCCATTCTATGCTATGGGCAGCTACACTATCATACTCATTTGGTCCAGACAGTCTCAGATAATACCTACACTCTGTTTTGCTCGCTCAGATGCTTTCGCCTGTGAGATACTTTCAGCCTCTTGCCAATTGAAGGAAAATTATGAAACACAGAGAGACGAAAGATTAATTATTTAATGTTTGTTTCATACATTTTTAGCAAAAAAAAATGGAGGCCTGGCTTCCCTTGGAGTCCATCAATACACGACACTGATGATATGGAAATGTGAAGTGCACATTTTGGCATAGAGTCCTCTTATTTTACAGCATTTGCCTCACGCAGACAACAAAACATTTGCTAAAGTCGAGGGATGGGGCAATTTCTTGTTGCACGAGGTGCTGAAGTTCAGAACTGCTGTCAGAATGTGCTTCTACATCTGCATTGCTTGCTGTTTGGGGTTTTAGGCTGGGTTTCTGTATAAACACTTTGTGACATCTGCTGATGTAAAAAGGGCTTTATAAATAAATATGATTGATTGATTGAACCCATACAGCGCTGTGAAGCGCAGAGCCAGAGCTCTGACCTCATCTATAGCATGTTACCGTACAGCCTCTGCGTTCCAATTTAGGTGTTTATCAGTGCCCAGATCTGCCATTTTCAACCAATATAAGGGTACAAATGTAAAGGGCTACACAGGCTTCTAAAGTCAGTCATTTCAATTTTAACATTTCAGACTTGATTTGACATTGGGTTAAGGTTAAAAGTTGTGTGAGAAAAATACAACAATCCCTTCCTTTGATTACTTTTTGCAAATCCAATCAGTTTTCCACTTTGATTCAACATCATCACATTACATTTTCTTGGTTGAAATTACGTGGAAACCACGTTTTTGCCCAGTGGGAAGCTACACACACTCAACCCTCTTCAAATGTAGTAGTATGGATTTACTATAGATGGTTACATTGCTGGCAGTATGTCATAGCACTGGATGTCACCATTATGCACTCCAAAGCCAGCCACCTCCCCAAACAACAGCATTAGTGATATCAGCCTGCTCTGGAGTCCCCCCTGCAGACAAGCTACTGATGGATGCTGAGGTGGAAATCACACATAATCTAAATAAACTCAGTCAGATATGCTGTACTGCTCTGAAAGTCAGCCGTGATGGAGGGGGACTGAAAGGGACTTAATAGCGTCAGCTACAAACTAAGGGGAGTGTGAGATTGGAGGAGTAGGTGTGTGAGGGGAGAGATATCCCCCCAACATCTTTCAAGAATAAATATATTTTTAATTTGTGCTCTTTTATTAACCAGCAAAATCACTTCAAAATGAATAGCACATTATTAAGTCGTCTAGTGGCTCTTACTGTGCTTTATCATGAGTTTGTATCAGTGTGCAATTCATATCCAGCCATTCTTCACTCTGAATATGTTTTATATGAGGCCCCATTTATCATGGGCTGTCAGCTCTTAACTGTATCATTATTCAGTGTAGAGTTATAAATTGGAATCATTAAACAGTTTTTCATATAATCTGATGCAATAACTGCTCGTCCTTTATTGGCTTGTGAAAAGAAAATAGTAAATACAATTGTCTGTCAAGATTCTGGAGAGATAGTCAGCTCTTCCTGGACTGAAATTAAATTAGGTCTGCAGAGGAGGCAGGATCAATGTCAGCAGATTTGTTTGAGGTTCACCATGGAGGGGACAGGGTTGAACAGATGAATGGCAGAGTCAAAGGAGACTGACATTTCTGAACCTCAGAGAAATACCTTGCTTAGATGTCAATATTTCTTCATATAAAGAGTAACATCCATCAGAGGTATCTTTTCAACTTTTAGAGACAGTTTCTTCAGACTTCTACAATGGAGACGTGACATGTGTGAACTCAATTAGATGTGTGTTTCAATGTTCTTGCCGGGCCTGTGCTGTATATGATATATTTGAAGTTGGAACACAGTGAAAAACCTGAGAATATTCAACAGAGATGAAAAAGCACCATAGACGTACAAAGTCCGTTTGAAAGGTGTACTACCTTCAATGTTGTGGAAGTCTTTCAACAATGATTGGAAAAGGTTAGTCATACAACGATTCATAGATTTGTTCGATGGCTACATAATTTTTATTTTATTTTTATTTCACCTTTATTTAACCAGGTAGGCTAGTTGAGAACAAGTTCTCATTTGCAACTGCGACCTGGCCAAGATAAAGCATAGCAGTGTGAACAGACAACACAGAGTTACACATGGAGTAAACAATAAACAAGTCAATAACATGGTAGAAAAAAAGAGAATCTATATACAATGTGTGCAAAAGGCATGAGGTAGGCAATAAATCGAATAATTACAATTTAGCAGATTAACACTGGAGCGATAAATCATCAGATGATCATGTGCAAGAAGAGATATTGGTACTGGTGTGCAAAAGAGCAGAAAAGTAAATAAATAAAAGCAGTATGGGGGGTGAGGTAGGTAAATTGGGTGGGTAGTTTACAGATGGACTATGTACAGCTGCAGCGATCGGTTAGCTGCTCGGATAGCAGATTTTTAAAGTCGTTGAGGGAGATAAAAGTCTCCAACTTCAGAGATTTTTGCAATTCGTTCCAGTCGCAGGCAGCAGAGAACTGGAAGGAAAGGCGTCCAAATGAGGTTTTAGCTTTAGGGATGATCAGTGAGATACACCTGCTGGAGCGCGTGCTGCGGGTGGGTGTAGCCATCGTGACCAGTGAACTGAGATAAGGCGGCACTTTACCTAGCATAGCCTTGTAGATGACCTGGAGCCAGTGGGTCTGACGACGAACATGTAGCGAGGGCCAGCCGACTAGGGCATACAGGTCGCAGTGGTGGGTCGTATAAGGTGCTTTAGTAACAAAACGAATGGCACTGTGATAAACTGCATCCAGTTTGCTGAGTAGAGTGTTGGAAGCTATTTTGTAGATGACATTGCCGAAGTCGAGGATCGGCAGGATAGTCAGTTTTACTAGGGTAAGTTTGGCGGCGTGAGTGAAGGAGGCTTTGTTGCGGAATAGAAAGCCGATTCTTGATTTGATTTTGGATTGGAGATGTTTGATATGAGTCTGGAAGGAGAGTTTGCAGTCTAGCCAGACACCTAGGTACTTATAGATGTCCACATATTCTAGGTCGGAACCGTCCAGGGTGGTGATGCTAGTCGGGCGTGCGGGTGCAGGCAGCGAACGGTTGAAAAGCATGCATTTGGTTTTACTAGCGTTTAAGAGCAGTTGGAGGCCACGGAAGGAGTGTTGTATGGCATTGAAGCTCGTTTGGAGGTTAGATAGCACAGTGTCCAAGGAAGGGCCGGAAGTATATAGAATGGTGTCGTCTGCGTAGAGGTGGATCAGGGAATCGCCCGCAGCAAGAGCAACATCATTGATGTATACAGAGAAAAGAGTCGGCCCGAGAATTGAACCCTGTGGTACCCCCATAGAGACTGCCAGAGGACCGGACAACATGCCCTCCGATTTGACACACTGAACTCTGTCTGCAAAGTAGTTGGTGAACCAGGCAAGGCAGTCATTAGAAAAACCGAGGCTACTGAGTCTGCCGATAAGAATATGGTGATTGACAGAGTCGAAAGCCTTGGCCAGGTCGATGAAGACGGCTGCACAGTAATGTCTTTTATCGATGGCGGTTATGATGTCGTTTAGTACCTTGAGCGTGGCTGAGGTGCATCCGTGACCGGCTCGGAAACCGGATTGCACAGCGGAGAAGGTACGGTGGGATTCGAGATGGTCAGTGATCTGTTTGTTGACTTGGCTTTCGAAGACCTTAGATAGGCAGGGCAGGATGGATATAGGTCTGTAACAGTTTGGGTCCAGGGTGTCTCCCCCTTTGAAGAGGGGGATGACCGCGGCAGCTTTCCAATCCTTGGGGATCTCAGATGATACGAAGGAGAGGTTGAACAGGCTGGTAATAGGGGGTGCGACAATGGCGGCGGACAGTTTCAGAAATAGGGGGTCCAGATTGTCAAGCCCAGCTGATTTGTATGGGTCCAGGTTTTCCAGCTCTTTCAGAACATCTGCTATCTGGATTTGGGTAAAGGAGAAGCTGGGGAGGCTTGGGCGAGTAGCAGCGGGGGGGGCGGGGCTGTTGGCCAAGGTTGGAGTCGCCAGGAAGAAGGCATGGCCAGCCATTGAGAAATGCTTGTTGAAGTCTTCGATTATCACGGATTTATCGGTGGTGACCGTGTTACCTAGCCTCAGTGCAGTGGGCAGCTGGGAGGAGGTGCTCTTGTTCTCCATGGACTTTACAGTATCCCAGAACTTTTTGGAGTTAGAGCTACAGGATGCGAATTTCTGCTTGAAAAAGCTGGCCTTTGCTTTCCTGACTGACTGCGTGTATTGGTTCCTGACTTCCCTGAACAGTTGCATATCGCGGGGGCTCTTCGATGCTATTGCAGTTCGCCACAGGATGTTTTTGTGCTGGTCGAGGGCAGTCAGGTCTGGAGTGAACCAAGGGCTATATCTGTTCTTGGTTCTGCATTTTTTGAACGGAGCATGCTTGTCTAATATGGTGAGGAAGTAACATTTAAAGAATGACCAGGCATCCTCAACTGACGGGATGAGGTCAATATCCTTCCAGGGTACCCGGGCCAGGTCGATTAGAAAGGCCTGCTCGCAGAAGTGTTTTAGGGAGCGTTTGACAGTGATGAGGGGTGGTCATTTGACCGCAGACCCGTGGCGGATACAGGCAATGAGGCAGTGATCGCTGAGATCTTGATTGAAGACAGCAGAGGTGTATTTGGAGGGCAGGTTGGTCAGGATAATGTCTATTAGGGTGCCCATGTTTACGGATTTAGGGTTGTACCTGGTGGGTTCCTTGATGATTTGTGTGAGATTGAGGGCATCAAGCTTGGATTGTAGGACTGCCGGGGTGTTAAGCATATCCCAGTTTAGGTCACCTAACAGAACAAACTCTGAAGCTAGATGGGGAGCGATCAATTCACAGATGGTGTCCAGGGCACAGCTGGGAGCTGAGGGGGGTCGGTAGCAGGCGGCAACAGTGAGAGACTTATTTCTGGAGAGATTAATTTTTAAAATTAGAAGTTCGAACTGTTTGGGCATAGACCTGGAAAGTATGACAGAACTTTGCAGGCTATCTCTGCAGTAGATTGCAACTCCTCCCCCTTTGGCAGTTCTATCTTGACGGAAAGTGTTATAGTTGGGTATGGAAATCTCAGAATTTTTGGTGGCCTTCCTAAGCCAGGATTCGGACACGGCAAGGACATCAGGATTGGCAGAGTGTGCTAAAGCGGTGAGTAAGGCAAACTTAGGGAGGAGGCTTCTGATGTTGACATGCATGAGGCCAAGGCTTTTTCGATCGCAGAAGTCAACAAATGAGGGTGACTGGGGACATGCAGGGCCTGGGTTTACCTCCACATCACCCGAGGAACAGAGGAGTAGTAGGATGAGGGTGCGGCTAAAGGCTATCAAAACTGGTCGCCTAGAGCGTTGGGGACAAAGAATAAAAGGAGCAGATTTATGGGCGTGGTAGAATAGATTCTGGGCATAATGTGCAGACAGGGGTATGGAGGGGCGCGGGTACAGCGGAGGCAAGCCCAGGCACTGGGTGATGATAAGAGAGGTTGTATCTCTGGACATGCTGGTCTCAATGGGTGAGGTCACCGCATGTGTGGGGGGTGGGACAAAGGGGGTATCAGAGGTACGGAGAGTGGAACTACAGGGTCCATTGCAAACCAAAACAATGACAATGAAAACTAGCCTGAACAACAGTATGCAAGGCATATTGATATTTGAGAGAGACATACAATAAGGCATAAAGTGATTGCAGGTCTTGATTGGGAGAGCTAGCTAAAACAACAGGTAAGATAACAGCAGCAATAACAGGGTGCTAGTCTGACACAGCAACAACAGGTAAAAAATGGCGATGACTAGGCAGAGAGGGTCGGATTAACTACACACAGATCCTGAGTTAAAGCACAGAGCCGACAGATAAGACACAAATAAACAGAATGGAGTACCGTGAATTAATGGACAGTCAAGCATGCATCAGCTATGTAGCCACGTGATCATAGTGTCCAGGGGGCAGCCGTAGATGGAGCAGAGGAGGCCTCCACTAAGCTAGCACGCGGCGTGTAAAGTTAGTAGCCCGGGGGGTGGTCTGCTCAGACGGAGGGGGTCTGCTCAGACGTGGTTGTGTCGACAGAGAATCCAAGCCAGATGGCGATGGCGAAAGAGAGGTTGTGAATTGTAGAATAGTGTTTGCTAACTGGTGCTAGCTTCGTGGCAGTGGCACTAGCTCTTCAGCTAGCCGGCAGATGGGCCTAGCTCGAGGCTAGCTCAAGGCTAACTGGTGCTTGCTTCGGGACAGAGGTGTTAGCCAGTAGTAGCCACTCGGTTGCAGCTAGCTAGCTGTGATGATACGGTGTAATTGTCCAGAGCTTGCGTCAGGAATCCGGTGATGTGGTAGAGAAAAAGCAGTCCTATATGCTCTGGGTTGATATCGCGCTTGCAGCTAGCCGGCAGATGGGCCTAGCTCGAGGCTAGCTCAAGGCTAACTGGTGCTTGCTTCGGGACAGAGGTGTTAGCCAGTAGTAGCCACTCGGTTGCAGCTAGCTAGCTGTGATGATACGGTGTAATTGTCCAGAGCTTGCGTCAGGAATCCGGTGATGTGGTAGAGAAAAAGCAGTCCTATATGCTCTGGGTTGATATCGCGCTGCAGCTAGCCGGCAGATGGGCCTAGCTCGAGGCTAGCTCAAGGCTAACTGGTGCTTGCTTCGGGACAGAGGTGTTAGCCAGTAGTAGCCACTCGGTTGCAGCTAGCTAGCTGTGATAATACGGTGTAATTGTCCAGAGCTTGCGTCAGGAATCCGGTGATGTGGTAGAGAAAAAGCAGTCCTATATGCTCTGGGTTGATATCGCGCTTGCAGACTGGCAGGTATCGGCCCGGTATTGAAGCAGGCTGTGTCCGAGTTAAGGGCGAAGACCGCAGCAGTGGCTAACTGACTACTAGCTAGTAGCTAGTTATCTGGCTAGCTTCTGATTGGGGTTAGTTTACGGTTCTAAAGTATATAAAAAATAGCAGGTCCGTACCACATTGGGTGAGGCGGAATGTAGGAATGTATATTCAGTTCCTCGATGGAAAGTGAAATTAAAATAAATACGAAATGTATACGAAAAATACGAATACTATTTACACGGGACAAGACAGGACAAAGACACATCCGACTGCTACGCCATTCTTGTATTATAGCTGTATTATATTTTCACTATAGTCTCAGAAAGTAATCAAATGTGGCTTTATTCAGCCCTTGTGGATTGTGTCGTGCACAAGGGATTTGTTTACCAATGTCAATAGCTCAGCTTAACATCAGTTTGCTTACTTTCATAAACTTGATAGATTTATCACCAAGGCCAATACAGTATTATCTCATCATAATTGATAGAGTAGAAAAAGATACTGGAGAGGTGTAAAACAAAACAGTACCTACCATTTTGTTTCGGACAGCCTCTACAAACAGATGACAACAGTTTGTAAGCTCCACTCCTCTCTTCTTCCTCACCTCCTTTCATCCCATGCAGGCATGACTATTAGAGCAGTGCTGCCCAGGCTCTGAGAAAGCAAGGTAAAGACTACCACCCTCTGGTGCCTCCCTTTTCAATGATGCCATTGGTTCAATAGACATGTTGCCTGTATTTCTTTGCATTTCATAATTTCTGTTTGAATAAAACATCTTAAAAGCCTATAAACATTGATATTCAAGGCTTTACAATTGCAGAGGTGCAGATGAAAGGATGGAGACCAGGAGGGGCAAGTCAAGACATATCGTTTTGACTTTTGAGAATATTCAAGGATAACCAATTTCTCTTTTCTGGTCTATGCTGCCATCTACTGGTTTTGGAAGAGAGTGGAGTACATCAGTGCTGCCCCAAGCCATGTGTGGGATTGTTTTCAAAAACATCAACTGATATGTATTTTATTGAAATGTTAATGAAATTGATTATTGCAGTTCAGGAGCACTTTCCATTGCACTTCTGGCGAAGTGAAGTCTAGGTTTATTTTGTCTGATTCCCCCTACAACAGGGGGTAAGTACACAGTGTCATGGGCTTCCTGTATGTAAATAGATGTTGGAGAGGGAAACTTCCACTCCAGACCAGACGGTGGTGCTTTTGCACCAGTGACCAGGGTCTCTTTACAATAACTTCATCCTCATCAGAGTATCGTGAACGTTTTGGTATTTTTTGCTTATTGACCATCAACCAGTTGATATGAGTATCGGTTAACAATGGTCATTTTGTTGTGGAGTGGGTCCTACCTAGCCTGGTCCCATATCTGTTTGTGCTTTTGCCTACTCCATTGTCGTTGTCATTGTCATTGTTAGTGTCATTGTCATTTTCAAGCTAAACATGACAATTCCATAAGGAGTTGGCTAGAGAGCAGAAACAGGCACCCTTGATAGCTCCTACCAAAAGGGATTCAAAGTTGTCTATGATCTATGATAGAAGTCTATGATCATACAACATGAGAGTGAATACTTTTATCTCAAATCAAATCAAATTTGTCACATGCGCTGAATGCAACAAGTGTAGACCTTACAGTGAAATGCATACTTACAAGCCCTTAACCAACAATGCAGTTTAAAAAAAATACCTAAAAAAAGTATGAGATAAGAATAACAAATAATTAAAAAGCACCAGTAAAATAATAATAGCGAGGCTATATACATGGGGTACCGGTACAAAGTCAATGTGCGGGGGCACCGGTGTCGAGGTTTTTGAGGTAATATGTACATGTAGGTAGAGGTATTAAAGTGACTACGCACAGATAATAACAGAGAGTAGCAGCAGTGTAGGGGGGGGGCAATGCAAATAGTCTGAATAGCCATTTAATTAGATGTTCAGGGGTCTTATAGCTTGGGGTTAGAAGCTTTTTAGAAGCCTCTTGAACCTAGACTTGGTGCCTTGGTACCGCTTGCCGTGCGGTAGCAGAGAGATCAGTCTATGACTAGGGTGGCTGGAGTCTTTGAACATTTTTAGGGCCTTCGTCTGACACCACCTGGTATAGAGGTCCTGGATGGCAGGAAGCTTGGCCCCGGTGAGGTACTGGGCCGTACGCACTACCCTCTGTAGTGCCTTGCGGTCGGAGGCCGAGCAGTTGCCATACCAGGCAGTGATGCAACCGGTCAGGACGCCCTCGATGGTGCAGCTGTAAAACATTTTGACGATCTGAGGACCCATGACAAATCTTTTCAGTCTCCTGAGGGGGAATAGGTTTTGTCGTGCCCTCTTCACGACTGTCTTGGTGCGCATGGACCATGTTAGTTTGTTGGTGATGTTGATGTCAAGGAACTTGAAGCTCTCAACCTGCTCCACTACAGCCACGTCGATGAGAATGCGGGCGTGCTCGCTCCTCCTTTTCCTGTAGTCCACAATCATCTCCTTTGTCTTGATCACGTTGAGGGAGAGGCTGTTGTCCTGGCACCACACAGTCAGGTCTCTGACCTCCTTCCTATAGGCTATCTCATCGTTGTTGTGTCATCGGCAAACTTGATGATGGTGTTGGAGTCGTGCCTGGCCGTACAGAGTGAACAAGGAGTACAGGAGGAAGCTGAGCACGCATCCCTGAGGGGCCCCCGTGTTGAGGATCAGCGTGGCGGATGTGTTGTTACCTACACTTACTACTTGGGGGCAGCCCGTCAGGAAGTCCAGGATCCGGTTGCAGAGGGAGGTGTTTAGTCCCAGGGTCCTTAGCTTAGTGATGAGCTTTGTCATCTAGACTTAATTTATCCTTGTATGTGTTCTTCTTTCACCCAATGCTTGTCTTACTGGTATTGATGCGTTATTGCTTCTCATACAAAATTATTACGATGTTCATAATATCATTCTGTATTATATAGAATCAAATGTCTGATAACAAAGTTGCAATGTGTTCAGTAATTACTGGTTCATCAAGAGTTATATTAACAAATATGTCAGTGTTAGGTTAAGTAGAGTCAAGCTGAGTGATAGGAGATGATTCACGTACAAGTCTGTCTGAAAAATCCAACTGTTTGTGTGTTGGCCAGAATTCTATTTATTTACCCTTATGGGCCCTTATTTCCACCTGCATGTTCAGGGTGTTTATATGTAAACTACTATGGGGAGGGGGGGGGGGGGGTTCAGCCCAGGGGCGCAAGGCTCAGTTATGATCTCTCTCTCTATCTCTCACTTTCTCTCGCTTCCTCCCTCTGTATGGTGTTAAGCAATGACTGGTGCTGGAATGTACCGACAAATGAAAACAAACTATTCTGTATGCCCCTTTGGGACGATGTTAGTTCACGGTGGTTTCTGCGCTCTTTAAACGGTTCTGCAATATAAGTGTTTAATAAACATTGTATAATGCAAGTTCATCAGAGGATCAATTTAAAATAGTTAAACTAAAATGTTTGATAGATCCAAACTGTGGGTATGCAGCAATACAGGATATAAAATAGGCCTATTGTTTACTCCAGTTATATAGCTGTCATCAATGTCTTTGTTGTTTTCCTTCCAGCTGGGCACATACTGGTTGAATCAACGTTTTTTCCACATATTTTCAATGAAGTTACGTTGAACTAACATGGAATAGACGTTGAATTGACATCTGTTCCCAGTGGGCTATCGCTTTGT
The DNA here is from genome assembly GCF_045679555.1 of Salvelinus alpinus. Lineage (NCBI taxonomy): Eukaryota > Metazoa > Chordata > Actinopteri > Salmoniformes > Salmonidae > Salvelinus > Salvelinus alpinus. Next base: position 25,152,898 of record NC_092110.1, read on the forward strand.
TTCGAAATACGCTAAGACAAGATGAGGCCGTGTTGGAATGTTAGATGTACTCTGGTTGTACTCCTGAGATATCTCATAAACATTAATGACTGTACTATTGACCGTAGTAGTGGGTCTCTCCTCCCTGGTCAGTCCACTGAAGGCTACTGGCTCTGTCTGGAGGAAATTGAAGAGAAGTGGATGAGGTGTTATCCTTTTGTTGAAAGAGACATATTTAGCTGTCTGAAAATATAGAATGAGCCGTAGATGCTTATCAGATTTGATTTCAGTTCACAAGCAACAATCCAAATCAGGCTTTGTAGGTGAAAAGTCAAGCTCAAGCTCAGCTCGTCTCCGTCTCGACTGAGATGCCAGGTGACCTTCTCTGAACGACACGTTCCCATTCACCCGTGGCCCACGCCTCGTTAGAGGGCCTGATTCCGCAATCGTGTCATCACTTCGCACCACCTTATCGACAGCATCTCAGCTTTCTACATTCTCCCAGAGAACTCAGTATGACCCAGAGTGCATTGGAGGGGGGTGTGGGATGTCTGTACGTTTGCCAAGGTGAAGAGACAAGGCACAGTTCAAAGGGCTTAGGCTCTCTCCGCTTGTCCCACCTTCTCTATGCAAGGCCCAGTAAAAGATTTAAGCCACTGGGTTTAACGGGGTTCCACCTCTGTAAAGTTCTACCACAGAGTTGTTTCAAAGCACCACATCCATGAACAAAACCTGATTGAAGTTGGCGCATTTAAAATGGAAAACCAAAATTTTAAAAGATTTTACATATTTCCACGTCCTTTAATTTTCAAATACATTTGTATTTTTTCTTCAAGACATCTTAAAAAAATTATATGCATTTTTTGCAGAACAAGATCTCACAGTCTCTATTCAGTAGTCAGTGTTTGTCCAGGGGTGGGACAAATGTCTATGGGTGAAGTGAAAGCAGGTAAGTATTGAATGGTATTGGATGGTATTGAAATTGCATGCATGCACAAGGCATCTCCCAATGTCCTGGGGACGTGGACAAACGTCTAATACTGCAGTGGATCTGGTGTGACTTGGCTGTTTTTGCAATGTGTGAGCAGAAAGAAAGAAAACTGTTAAAACCAGCCAATCAAATGTATCCTACAGGACTTGCTTGTGCTTGCTTTGGCTCAAGTTCAGAAAAAGAAAGAGGGGGAAAATGGCTGCTGATAGAATGAATCATCTGAAGACAATAAGGAGACAGTGACAAATCCATTTCTTGCTTTAACTCAAACATGTTAACTCTAGAATTCTAATAGTGTCATGCTTGATTTAGGCTGGCTGTGTCTGAAGAACGTGTATCACTTTCAACCTGTTCCTCCAGTTTGAAAGAGTCATCCCATTGAGGAATAGCCTACTACTGAAATGCAACTCAAGCATCAGACACAGAGAAACCAATAATAATAAGCTGATAGCACAAAATGAATCAAATTGTATAACTAAAATATATATATTATGTACCTTTTTTGTATGCCGGTCATTCCTATTTTCTTATTTGATATCATTGAGTTTGCTGATATTTTGATATACTGAAAGAGCTCTTACTCATTGAACGGTAGCTCATAGACACTGTTAGTACATTTCACTATACATACATGCATCCCAGCAGGAAGAGGCGGTGACAAACTCTGGCGGAGTGGCGATTAAACAGCATGATCATTAAGCAGGTGCACCTTGTTCTGGGGACAATAAAAGGCCACTAAAAGGTGCAGTTTTGACACACAACACAATGCCACAGATGTCTCAAGTTTTAGAGCTGTTTCCAGATAATTTAATGATAATTTCTCTACCATAAGGCGCCTCCAACGTTGTTTTAGAGAATTTGGCAGTACGTCCATCTGGTCTCACAACTGCAGGCCACATGAAACCACGCCAGCCCATCACCTCCACATCCAGCTTCTTCACCTGCGGGAATGTCTGAGACCAGCCACCTGGACAGCTGATGAAACTGGGGAGTGTTTCTGTCTGTACTAAAGCCCTTTTTTAGGGGAAAATTTATTCTGACTGTCTGGGCCTGGCTCCCCAGTGGGTGGGCCTGGCTCCCCAGTGGGTGAGCCTGGCCCACAAGTGGGTGGGCCTATGCCCTCCCAGGTCCACCCATGGCTACGCCCGTATCCATTCATGTGAAATCCATAGATTAGGGCCTAATGAATTTATTTAAATTGACTGATTTCCTTACATGAACTGTAACTCAGTAAAATCGTTGAAATTGTTGCGTGTTGCGTTTATATATTTGTTCAGTATATATGGACGTATTCCCACATATTATAAAATAGGCTACACAGCTAGGTAAGGTTGGCTAGCAAGGTAAAATAATGTCTGCATCCTCACAAATGTGCTGGCTGTAGCTAAATGGTGACATTTACCTGAACTGTAGCTAGACAGGAGCTCTTAGGCTTACAGTAGCTACTGTATTAAAGTTACCTTAGAACAAGCCAGGCTTCATTTTATCAATATCATACAAGTTTTTATATGAGGTAAAAGCAAATTGCAACTAAAAATTGTGATAATTCCCTGGGGAGTTGCTTCTTGCCTGGACTTCTGTGGCTCAATGCAATCAAGCAACAAACAAAACAAACATGAGTTTTAAACCACAGTGACAATTTTAGAATGTAACAGGCTGTTACTACAATTGCATGTTAGGAAATCTATAAACAAGTCTCAAAAATAAGGAAAATGTCTGTACATTTCAGCTGTTTCAAAAACATTGCTATTTTATTAAAATGTTTACTGTAAGAGCGTTCGCTCAACGAGACATTTATGTTTACATGGCCCTGCTTAGAGGGAGGCAACTGTTGGGCGGGTGTCATGCGCTTCCTCCGGAGGTAGCGGTTGAGACAAGTTCACAAGTTTACATTGCAGTATATGTGTGGCCGATGGTATTTTTGTGAAAAGTCTAGTAAGTGTGAAGGCCCTATACGTTTGGGAAGGGCATGGCTACATGGTGGTAGAGCAACGGGATACACATAACCAGGGCCACAACTTTAGTTTTAGAAGTTGGGTGGACATAAATTATTTAAAAAAAGATTTATCCAGTCGGATTAAGACTCCAAACAGCCTACCCGACTGCTCGGAGGCGTCCGCATGGTCCTAAAGCACACCGTTGCCTCGTTTTGTATCGCATTCCAATGATAAAACTGGCGGGGAACAAAAATGCAATTTCAGAATGTGGGGGGGGTACATGTCCCCCCGTCCCCAGTGAAAGTTGTGCCCCTGCACAGAACAGGACAGGAGGCCTGCTGGTCTCTGCTTGGCTCTGAGGTTGTGGGCCCGTCTCCATGGGGAATTAGTGGTCTATTTGGGTCTGGCATCCATTCAAGCCTTCCTGGCGGGGCTCCTCGAAAGTTCCCCTCTAATACTAGGCATTCCTCCTTGTTATTGATGTTAAAGCCACGGACGGAGGCCAGCTTAACCTGGCTCTTCCCATTATCAGGCAGATCGATCATTTCCATACTGACAATTTTCCAGAGCACAACAGACCTCAAGTCCTCCTCGGGAGGGTATCTCTTCTCAAGTGGTCAGTTTTGACGATGCACATATTCATATGCAACGTTTAGAATTTATTTACACACTGATGTCACTGCTGGCATGTTCAAAATAGGACCCCACTGAATACAAGTACTGTATTTGAAAATGGTCAAAATAAGGGATGTAATCATTTACATCACCACCTAACATTCATCATTTTCATCATTTTCATGATTACAACAAAGAGAAGAACAGCTTTACTCTGCAGCCCATAGAAATATAATGAATAGAACGGACTTGGAACCTCTAACGCTGGTAAACTCATGGGTACACTTGCAATGGCTGTCTGGTATTGTGATGCAATACTTTCCATGGTAATGTAGAATGTTAATTCAAATTATGCTAACTGATGTGGCTCATGCAATGGTCCTTTTGCACACCGTTGCAACGCCCACTTCTGCTCAAATTTCTACCCGTGTAACGCCCTGACCTTAGATATCTCTGTTTTTCTATATATTTTGGTTAGGTCAGGGTGTGACTAGGGTGGGTATGCTAGTTTGTATGTCTAGGGTTTTTGTATGTCTAGGATTTTTGTATGTCTAGGGGTGTTGTATGTCTAGGGGTTTTGTATGTCTATGTTGGCCTGATATGGTTCCCAATCAGAGACAGCTGTTTATCGTTGTCTCTGATTGGGGATCATATTTAGGTAGCCATTTTCCTCGTTTGTGTTGTGGGATCTTGTCTACAATGAGTTGCCTGAGTGCACACCTGTAGCTTCACGTTTCGGTTGGTTGTTTGTTGTTTTGTTAGGTGAGTTTCAGTTGATTAAAATTATGTGGAACTCTACTCACGCTGCGCCTTGGTCTCATCATTACGACCATCGTGACAACCCGATACATAGCTTCCTCTCCCGATCCCGTCCTGTCAGCCTGATTGTAGCCATACTAGCCTCGAAGTCGCTCATTTTTATCATTACTTCAGTATATGAATATAATCATATTTCTATAGCATTTTTTTAATCATTCTTGTTGAAAATTGTGTTTATCCGTTCAGTTAGTGATTTTTGTAATTCGATTATTGTGTTCCATGTTCTTTTTCTGTCTCTTTAGCTAGCAAATGTTAGCTACCAGTACCTAGCTAACGTTAGTGCTAACGTTAACGTTATTAGTTGGTGTGGCATCTTTATTGAAAGTTAGGAAATGAAGAAGAGTAACATCAAGTTTATGAGGTGAGAGGTCATCTCTACGGAATATTGCTCCGTTCCGTTGTGTACCTCCTCAGCAAAATACTTGAGTTTTCACTAATTTCCCAGTGATCCTGAGCTAAGATAGCAAAATGGGTCATCAATATTCGCATTGAAAACTTCACCGTCACAAGTCACTCCAAGGTGTGTGGTAGACACTATTTACCACATGATTTCATTGAACCTTCTAGTGGGCGTCGACATCTGAAGAAGGGAGCAGTACCTTTGCTATTCCAGTGGAATAACTACCATGTCCAAGCAAGAGCAAGTGTTTGGGAAAGAAGGGAGAGACCAAGGACTGGATGTGTAGAGGACAACCATGTTGAAGATGGAGAGGATGAAAAGATGGATAGCTACCATGACCACGACTACTGTGCAGTGCCTGGGCCCGCTGCAGTTAACCTGGTTTTGATTGAGAGGGAAGAAATGCAGAGAGAGATTGAGGACCTACGGAACAAAGTAGAGGAGTTGACTGTGAGAAGTCGTTTTGGACTGCAGCGATTTGTGGGATCAGATGCACAGATCCTTCACAAGGTGGTTACACCTAGCCCTAAACCTAGCCCTAGTATTGTTATATCAAACTTTACTTCTAAAACATATTACATATTGAATAATGCAACATAACCCAGTGTCAACAGAACAGAATTTTTTTTACTGAATTATTTTAAATTATTTATTTATTAATTCATTGCATTTTTTGGATTGTTTCTCTTTCATTAATTGAAAGATAAAGGAGCCTGTCCGTATTTTTTGAGTCTTCCCTGCCTAAGAACATTTGCATGTACACATATAAGTAGTACCAGTCACCCTTCTCTCTAACTAGTGAGAACACCACTTGGTCTCTATGTATTCTCTTGACCAGAATGTCCTCATGCGCACAGACAACAAAGTAACACCACTCCAACCCAGTGATGTAGAGATGACCTTGAACTTGCCAGTAGTAGGCATGCTGCCTCTTCAGGGAAGGTTCACTGTTTTGCATGTGAACGTACTTGCAATCCACAAAACCCTTTAAATTCGGGTTCTTAATCTCAACTAGGCCAAAGGGTGGATGCTCGAGAGGGTCGTAGACCAGGCCATCAGGAGAAGAGGGAAGCCAAGGGACGTCAGGATGTATGATGCGGCCACAGGGTGAGAAGTTGACATTCTGCATCTTGCAGTAGTCATTGGCTGCTTATCTCCATCTCCAGTCCTCTCTCCATGTCAGCTTTTGGTGCTGTGTCTTAGAGGATCCTTTCAGCTAGATTGCCTGCGGATGTCAGCCCTCTCACATGGCAAGCCTCTCGGAACTGTGACGAGGTCAGTCTTGGTTTCCGGAGCACCTGCCAGTCGGAGACAGCACTCTGTTCTCTAGCAGCTTCCTCTATTTTATGGGCTGTTGCGAAGCTCACCTGAAGAGACTCTATGTGAAGCTGGTCTTCTTCACTGAACACAAATGTGCAGCTTTGAAAGTTGCTCTCCAGTCTGTAGCCATCCAGGGGCAGTGAGGGGAATGGTGGGGTCTCCTTATGGTGAACTATGTGTCGCGTTGTGATTGGAGGCTGCTGGTAAGACAGGAGGTTCCCCACCTGTACCTTTCCAAAGTGGGAGTCGACTAAAAGCTTTTCAGCAGATTTCCCTATGTGGCAAATCAATGGCTTGGATAAAGAGTTAAAGTTATTTGTATGCCTCTTCTATCTGGAGAACTGAGAGGTCAGGGAGCGGTCCAAGAAGGGTACTTCTGTAAAGAAAAGCAGCCACTTTGGTTAGCCAATCTAAACAATGTACTTGAAACCACCTGAAATTAAATCATTTTATATAGGTAAAGTGTAATAGGACATGACCAGCTACTACCTACTATACTGGCTATTAGGGAATACTCACCTAATCCCTCCTTCTGCCTTGTGCTTTTAGTGGGCTTGGTGATGGTCATTTTGCCTATGGGCCCAGGTTTCAGACCCTGTAAAAAGACAGTACAAGGGCACTATTTTAATCTATTCGTGAGACAATTTAAGTTTTCATTAAATCATTTCTTAGCATTATGATGTGATTATAACCATATGATGTTGATACAGTATGTGGTATAGCAATTAAAACATACCATAGTCCTTGGCTTATGCCACTGCTGCTTGGCCTCTGTGCAGCTATGCACAGGTATGACGACAGGTGTTCACATCTGGGAATAGCGTGCACACTGGAATAATAATGCAACTGTGTGGTTGCATAATGCAGTGCCAGCAACACATGAACAGTGATGTTGTGTCATTGTTACTGGCTCAGAGGGCTTCAGTACAACGTACATGGGGATATAAAAAGAAAATGATTAGACTATAACATCTGCCACACCCTGATCTGTTTCACCTGTCTTTGCGCTTGTCTCCACCCCCCTCCAGGTGTCACCCATTTTCCCCATTATCCCCTGTGTATTTATACCTGTGTTCTCTGTTTGTCTGTTGCCAGTTTGTCTTGTCTCGTCAAGCCTACCAGCATTTTTCCCGTACTCTGGTTTTCGCTCTAGTCCCTGTTTCTTGTTTTACCGGTTTTAACCATTCTGCCTGCCCTGACCCTGAGCATGCCTGCCGTTCTGTACCTTTCGGACTCTGCTCTGGATTACTGACCTCTGTCTGCCCTTGACCTGTTGTTTGCCTGCCCCCTGTTTTTGTAATACACTTTTGTTACATCGAACTGTCTGCATCTGGGTCTTATCCTGAGGTCTGATAGTACGAATTGGCCATGACTGACCCACCAGACTCGGACCAGCTCCGCAACGCAATCTCCTCTCAAGGAGCCACCATTGGGAGACACAAGGAGTTACTTCAAGGTCTTCTTGACGGATTCCAGACCTTAGCAGAATGCCATGACTGTGCCTTGAATACATTGCAGGAGCAATTCCCCGGATTATCTGTAAGGCAGCCGGCCATGGCAGTAGCCTTCCAGCCCCCAAGTAACACCGCTGTCAGCAGTGCGTCTCTCCAGGCCACCCCGGCTTCCCGAGAACCCTGCTTACCTCCTCCGGAACGCTTCGCTGGAGGGTCAGGAACCTGTTGGGCATTTCTCTCCCAGTGTTCCCTCATCTTCGAGCTGAAGCCCTCATCCTTCCCCTTGGACCGCTCGAAGGTAGCCTGTCTCATAATGCTAATGTCCGGGAGGGCTCCCACCTGGGCTACGGCGATGTGGGAACAACAATCTGCCGCGTGTTTCAGCCTGGAGGAGTTCGTGGCTGAGGTGAAAAGGGTTTTCAATTCTCCATTGTCCGGGAGAGATGCTGCCCGGAAGTTACTCCAGCTTCGCCAGGACTCCCACAGTGTGACGGACTATGTGGTTGATTTCCACACGTTGGCGGCATAGAGTGCCTGGAACCTGAATCCCTTTTCGACACATTCCTTCATGGATTATCAGAGGAGATTAAGGACGAGTTTGCAGCCTGGGAGCTGCCTACGGCTCTTGATTCACTCATTACCTTGACCATCCGGCTTGATGGGCAGCTACGGGAATGTAGGAGGGAGAGGAGGTCTGCCGACTCGCCTTTTTCGGAGCCGATTCAACTTGGCAGAGCTAGGCTGTCTCCAGCCGAACGCTTACACAGACTTAAAACCCAGAGTTGTCTGTATTGCGGAACTGCCGGTCATTATGTTCTACCTGTCCTTTTTCTAGAGACCAGGCTCATAAGTAGGTACTCTGCTGGGCCATACAGATCCTTTTTCTTCTCCCCTTACTCGCACCCCTCTCCATGCCACCCTGCTGTGGTGCGACCAGTCTAAATCTCTCGGGGTTCTCATTGACTCTGGGACTGACACGAGTTTCATGGACGCCACCCTGGTGTCTGAGCTGGGTATCCCCACTCAGCCCCTCTCCAGCCCCCTGGACGTTAGAGCACTAGATGATCGCTCTATAGAAAGGGTCACCCACAATACTACTCCTATCCACCTGCGTGTCCGGGAACCACAGTGAGTCTATACAGTTTATGCTCATCAAGTCTCGTCAGGTTCCCGTAGTATTGGGAATTTCTTGGCTCCAGCTCCACAATCCCCTTATCATCTGGACTGCTGGCACTACCGTGGGCTGGAGCCCATTCTGCCACACCCATTGACTGAAGTCGGTGCAGCCTGCCCCAGAACGAGGATTTCCTGTCTACAGGGGGTATCTGTCCTTCTGCCTCCCCGCCGGCACAGGGTTCTTCTTTGTGGAGAAGAAGGACAAAACCCTGCGCCTGTGCATTGACTACTGGGGCCTCAATAACATCACGGATAAGAACCGCTACCCACTACCACTCATCGCCTCGGCTTTCGAGCCGCTCCAGGGGGCCACTATCTTCTCTAAGTTAGACCTGTGGAATGCCTACCACCTCGTACGGATACAGGAAGGTGACGAGTGGAAGACAGCCTTCAACACTAATAGTGGACACTATGAATACCTGGTAATGCCATTCGGTTTGACCAATGCTCCTGCTGTGTTCCAGGCCCTGGTTAATGACGTTCTTCAGGATATGTTGAACTGGTTCGCGTTCGTCTACCTCGACGACATCCTCATCTTTTCCCGCTCGGCTCAAGAACACGTTCTTCACGTCCGACAAGTCCTCCAGCATCACCTGGAGAACCAGCTGTTTGTCGAAGCCGAAAAATGTGAGTTCCATCGCTCCACCATCTCCTTCCTTGGATACATCATTGCTGCTGGGAATGTGCAGGTGGATCCGGGAAAGGTGAGAGCGGTGGTGGATTGGCCCCAACCCACGTCCAGAGTGTAGCTGCAATGCTTCTTAGAATTTGCCTATTTCTATCGCCGTTTTCGCTACCGCTTCACCACAGCTCCCATATTGATCCATACGGACTCGTCCCGTCAGTTCGTGGTGGAAGTAGACCCTTTGGATGTTGGAGTGGGGGCTGTTCTATCCCAGTATTCTGCCCTGTACTTTAACTTCTCTAGGGTAGGGGGCAGCATTTTCACGTTTGGATGAAAAGCATACCCAAATTCAACTGCCAGTTACTCATCCCCAGGAGATAAGATATGCATATTACTAGATTTGGATAGAAAACACTCTGAAGTTTCTAAAACTGTTTGAATCATGTCTGTGAGTATAACAGAACTTATTTAGCAGGCGAAACCCCGATGACAAACCATTCAGATTTTTTTTTTTTGAGGTCACTGTCTTTTCAATGAGTTTTCATTGGGAAACCAGATTTCTAAGCAAATCGCTTGCAGTTCCTACGGCTTCCACTAGATGTCAACATTCATGAGAAATAGGTTGAGGTTATTCCTTTGTGTAATGAAGAAATACGGCCATCTTGAAGTCAAGGCACTCCAGGTGTCCTGTACATGCGCTTCAATCAAACAGAAGGCATGCAACATTTCGTTTTAGTCCTGTATTGAACACAGATCATCCCGTCTTCAATTTTATCGATTATTAACGTTAAAAAATACCTAAAGTTATATTACAAAAGTAGTTTGACATTTTTTGGCAAAGTTTACAGGTAACCTTTGATATATTTTGGCGTCATGTTTGAGCAAGTTGGAACCTGTGTTTTTCTGGATCAAATGCGCCAAATAAATGGACATTTTGGATATATATCGACGGAATTAATCGAACAAAAGGACCATTTGTGATGTTTATGGGACATATTGGAGTACCAACAACAGAAGCTCGTCAAAGGTAAGGCATGAATTATATTTTTATTTCTGTGTTTTGTGTCGCGCCTGCTGGGTTGAAATGTTTTCTCTCTTTTGTTTACTATAAGTGCTATGCTTAGATAATAGCAACGTATGCTTTCGCTGAAAAGCCTATTTGAATCCTGACATGTTGGCTGGATTCACAACCAGTGTAGCTTTAATTTGGTATCTTTCATGTGTGATTTAATGAAAGTTTGATTTTATAGTAATTTTCATAGTAAATAATTCTAATTTGGCGCCCTGCATTTTCTCAGGCTTTTTGCCAAGTGATACAGTAGTGTCTTGCCTAAACTCAGATTTTTGGATATAAATATGAACTTTACCGAACAAAAGATACATGTATTGTGTAACATGAAGTCCTATGAGTGTCATCTGATGAAGATTATCAAAGGTTAGTGATTCATTTCATCTCTATTTCTGCTTTTTGTTAATGATCTCTTTAGCTGGAAAAATGGCTGTCTTTTTCTGTGACTTGGCTCATACCTAACATAATCGTTTGTTGTGCTTTCGTCGTAAAACCTTTTTGAAATCGGACACTTTGGCTGGATTTACAACAAGTGTAGCTTTAAAATGGTGTAAAATACTCGTATGCTTGAGGAATTTTAATTATGGGATTTCTGTTGTTTTGAATTTGGCGCCCTGCAGTTTCACTGGCTGTTGACGAGGTGGGACGCTACCGTCCCACATACCCTAGAGAGGTTAAGCTGCATCCCTGCGCCTGCTTCTCCTATCGCCTTAACGCCACGGAGAGGAATTATGACTTGGGGAACCGAGAACTACTTGTGGTGAAGATGGCCTTGGAGAAGGGGAGACACTGGTTAGAGGGGGCAGAACTTCCATTCATAGTGTGGACGGATCACAAGAACCTCACAAGAATGTCTCTGCACCGCCAAGCATCTCAACTCCAGGCAAGCTCAATGGGCCCTGTTGTTCACCCGGTTAGCTGGGGGGGCCCGGCTAACCAGATGTTTGTCCCAGACGCTGCCAGATCCCCGGTCTTGGAATGGGCTCATTCCTCCAGGCTTGCCTGCCACCCTGGCTCCTGTCGGACACTGGCCTTTGTGCAACAATACTTTTGGTGGCCCACCGTGGTTCCAGATGTCTCCGCGTTTGTCGCTAGACTAAGCAATGCCTCTTAATGCAGATCTCCATTGACAGGAACTTCTTAGTCTAAGACGAGGCTTCATCTCTGACTGTGTAACCGGCATGTAGTGTGTCACAAACAGCTGACTTTTCAACCTACACTCAAACTGTGTGGTTTCTCATTTTTACTCATGGACCTGTAGAGTAAGCCCTTATGCTGACTTCTCCTGTCACTTTGTTCCTGTTCGAAACTGTTTTGAATAAAAAGAATGAGCAATCATGTTAGCTAGCTACTGTAAAAGGCATGTCTTAAACTACGTTACTGCTTTGAGTAAACATCTAGTCTGATAGGCAACTTAGCTACACTTACTTTCATAGTTGAGAAGGTAACTGGAGACATAAAGTTTGAATCCTTTTTCCAACTTGAAGGTCGGTGCTTTGCTACTTGTCTTGGCCAGACGATGTACATCCGTCACTGTTATCTTTGGCAGCTCATGCAAGCACCTTGTGTAAAACAGTGCCATGGTTGGTAAAGGGTGGGAGGTGTTGGTTAATTGCTAGCCACCTTACTAGTTAGCGCGTTAATAGCTAACTAGCTAAGAGACAAAAAAAGACACAGAACACAATAATCAAATTTAAAAAATCACTAACTGAACGAATAAACACAATTTTAAATATAAATATGATTCTATTAATATACTGATTACCTCAGTATATTAATGATAAAACGAGCAACTTCGAGGCTAGTATGGGTACAATCAGGCTGACAGGACGCGATCGGGAGAGGAAGCTATGTATTGGGTAGGAAGTTGAGCGGAAGTGGGCGTTGCAACGTTGTGCAAAATGACTATTGCATGGGCCACATCAGTTAGCATAATTTGAATTAACATTCTACATTTTTCCTCCCCAAAAAGTCCTGTAAATTCACGAAACCAAAGCTGTGTTGGAGATTTATGGGGCGGTGGGGGGCGATGGGGGAATTTGGGCGTAGATTCATATTTTTTTCTTGTCCAGCAAGTCCTGGCTTGGTTGCAGTCCTGTCTATCCCTACTCTCTGCAAACATGTCTGCAAACATGTCAGGCATTTCACCACTTGTATGAGCGAGCTATGGTCCTCATTTTGGAAGTTTAAGATCAGGGCTTTATTAATCATGTGTGCACTGTATTTCAAGTACTATGAATTTAAATCTAATTGTTAAAGTGTTATTTAAGTTAATGTGATAAAGTAAATGTAATTTAGGTGTTTTTTCTAGAATGCAAAATACAAATATGCAAAAAAAAATCCAATGATGTCCTCCGCCATGTGTAAGTAATTACACAAACAAATCAGATAAGTTAAATGCTGTAGTATTAAGTGGTATAATTACATGGTTAGATAACAATATTCAAATAATAAACCTAAATAATCTGGTCAGATGTAATTTGATGTGATTACTCTTCTCTGCTTCGTCTACAGAGTAAACAAGAATGACAAAGTAAGATACAGATATCGGATATTTGACCAGTTTCATCGCAGGAGTAAAATCAGGAGGGTTAGATTATTTTAATAATACGTTTTATTCTAATTATTATTACCATTATAGTTTTGATGTGCTACCGTAGGCTATGAGATCTCGTGAGAGAAACAGAACTGCAAGTTTTCAGTGACTTTATGTAAATCACAAGGCACATTTGAATTTCTTCCAACAACAGAGGGATCAAATCAAGTACAGACACTTAAATCAATGTGAGGAACGTTCTTAAGTTTTATGAAATTGTTTTCATTTTGTAATGTATAAAAACTAAAAGATGCTGAACCTACATTGCTGAATATTTTTTACCATCCCTACAAATATCAACAATATTTTAAAGTTGTTTCAGAAGGTCAACGTATGGAACAAAAGGGGTTAGCTTTATCGGCCACACACACACGCACGCACGCATGCACACACACACACAAACATACACACGCATACACACACACATTGTTCTGTTCTCTTGTGACATCAAAACTCGCTCTGTCTTTTGGATTCCAATGTCAAGACTGCACTATTATGCTGCTGGTAACACTGATGGCTTTTGGAGAAAGACACACGGTTCTCATAAACACATTCATCTTGAATGGTGCAACTGTCAGAAAACATACACTACCCCTATCCCTAACAGAGAAAAGGCATGTCCAAGGCCTTGATTTCTGGTTTGGCAGAAAACTATATCACACTGGCTCTCGATAGCAGAACTTGAATGTCCCGTGCTGGCCCCACCTCAGCATTGTTATCTGTACAAGGACAGCACACACTATCCCTAACCTAGATGAAAAGCAATACTACACATACACATATTCTAAATTTAGACATCTGAGGGGTACTGCTCAATGGGGATTATCCATGCTCTGAGTTTCTCTCAAAAAGCACAAACCATGGATGTTGCAGGTTATAAAACAGGTGGGCATGACTTCAAAGCTTCTGTCCCTTTAAGCCTGTGTTCAGTATGCGTGCTGGGTAAACTTATACTGGAAAATATGTGACATAAAAACATCAGAGGAAGAGTGCAATAAATTAAAATGTACTTACTTGACAACACACAACAACATTTGTTCTTATCATTTTTATTTAACTAGGCAAGTCAGTTAAAAACAAATTCTTATTTACAAATGACAGCCTACCAGGGAACAGTGGGTTAACTGCCTTGTTCATGGGCAGAACAACATATATATATTTTTTACCATGTCAGCTCGGGGATTCGATCCAGCAAACTGTTGGTTACTGGCCCAATGCTCTAACCACTAGGCTACCTAAAACGTCCCCAAAAAACTACCGGTTATTTAGAACTACCAAAGTTATTGGCAATTTTGGTAATTAACATGTAATCAATGGCAATCTATGGTGACTTTGGTAATTTATATTTGAATAACTTTTTTAAATGGATTTATATATAGTATTGCTTTTTTAAATATCTGTCTTCATATTGTCCATGACTTTTTAGTAGATATACCATATGGGTCAAGAGGAAGTAGCCAAATACATTTTTAAAAGCAGCTAATCAACAATGGCATTATTTTAAATTAACTCTGCAACTCTTCCAACTATTGACTTTTTTCACAGCTGCACCAGTTTGGTGGCAAAACATTTACAACAAAGACATAATGACATAGTAAAATAAATACAATTGTGTAAAAAAATATATTAAGTATATTTCATGCTGAAACCCTCTTTGGTGTTATTTTTAATTAACTCTGCAACTCTTTTTTCACAGTTGCCACCAGTTTGGCGGCAAAACATTTACAACAAAGTCATAATGACATAATGGTTCTGGACCGGTTCCGACTGATATTTTGGTGTACAAAGCGATCTGTGAACGTTGCAGGTTCAGTGCTTTATAATGCCAGAAAGGCCCATCTGTCTGCTCTCCGCTACCACTCTGTAAGCAGAGTTGACTTAAATGCTGTGTTCAAAGCAACTGGGAACTTGGACCTCAGTGCGTTCACAACAACTGGGAACTAGGGAAAAAATTAGCTCCTACTGGGAAAAATATTTTTGAAATGTCATCCAACTCGTAATATCAAGCAGGAAACTTGGGCATCTTTCTAGAGCTCTGACTTTCCAACCAGAAGATCACTGACATCATGATTTGACCTTGTTTTTTTCAGAGTTCCCAGTTGTCTTGAAAACACCAGAAGGGTCAGGTTTCACACCCACATTTGCATAGGGAGTGACGTGCCACATTTTCTGGCCTATCCAGACAAATAATTGATTTGCTCTCCCTCATCAATGGAGCCTGAAATGAGATATGGAAGGGGACAGTCTGGTGATTTCAGCAATTGTGGTTTCATCTCGCTGTGATATTCTCAGCTGGATTCAGAGGTCTCAACATGAAGAAAAAAAACAACTACATAATTTCATAGAATTGAAACACGACCACTTTCTCTTGGTCACAGAGGGACGAAATCACTTTGTGCATAAAGCTGAAATTGTAAGGAATCTGCAGACATTCGAATGGTGTCTCTGCTTTCCTCAGAGGAGGCTTGACAGAAAATGCTCTGCCAACAGTTGTATGAAATGGTCATATTTATTTTACAGTTTTAAAAAGGTGAAATCTTATAGTAAGCTGCCTATAATTGTATTATTCCTATATTTAGAAAGCATTTCAGTCATTAAAAGCCCTATACTTTTGTTATATAGGTAAAAATGATATAGGATTTTTATATTTTCATAATATTTGTGCTATGTACTTGAGCTTGTGTTCTCAAAAGTGAGTACACTTCAGCAATGTATAACTCTTTTAACAGAAAAGTGATTTCCAAACCATTCTAGAACTATGCGACATTACTAGTTATACTTTATGTATTTGTATTTATTAGGGATCCCCATTAGTTGCTGCCAAGGCAGCAGCTACTCTTCCTGGGGTCCAAACACATTAATTAAGACACTTACAATACACATAAAACAAAAGATAACACAATGCATCGTATAACATTATTACTACATATCTACAATACAAAATGTATAATACTGCCATACAACAATACTACAATGTGTGTGTGTGTAGAATGTGTGTGATAGCGTTTGTGTTGGTAGTCGTGTGTCTGTACCTATGTGTGAGTCTTATCACAGTCTCTGCTCTTCCATAAGGTGTATTTTTATCTGGTTTCTTTTATCAGATTCTACTGCTTTCATCATGTGGAATAAAGTTCCATGTAGTCATCAATCAAATGTATTTATAAAGGCCTTTTTACATCAGCAGATGTCACAAAGTACTTATACAGAAACCCAGCCTAAAACCCCCAAAAAGCAATCAATGTAGATGTAGAAGTACGGTTATGGCTCTATGTAGTACTGTGCGCCTCCCATAGTCTGTTCTGGACTTGGAGATTGTGAAGAGACCTCTGGTGGTAAGGCTTGTGGGGTATGCATGTGTGTCCAGGCTGTGTGCTAGTAGTTCGTGGTCATCACATGAAAAAGTATTACTTTTGTGTATGTTTATTTGTGCGTAAATGTACATTTTGCCATAATGTTCAATAAACACCACCGGTATTCACAAAGTTGATGGTTTATATTTAGGATCATGTTTTATAGCTTTGTCATTATATTTTTATATTATCTCATTTGATTATTTTATATATTTTAAATGTGATAAAGCCATACAAAGGGCCAGAGATTATTACAGACGCATTTGATAATCTGAAGTACCCAACAAGGCCACTAGATATCATCCGATAAAAGAAAATACAAATATGAAAGTTACCAAAATTCTGTCAGTTTACTGGTAAACTTCGAAGGTTTCTAGTAATATGCCATCCCATTTTCAACCCTAGGTGTAATGTATAAAGAAAAAGGAAATGCATAGTCAATGGTTATACTATAGTAATCTATGTAATCCAGGATTGTTCCACATCATGGGATAAGATCCAAGTAGGCCAAACATGAGTCAGTAGCCTTGTTTGGAGTTTGAAGTGTTACAAAAGTATTTTAAGTTCCTCCAGTTAATTGATAGCAGACCAAGTGAACACCAATCCAACCATGCTACAGTGCCAACTACTAACAATGGAATGCCAACAGCGTCACAGATTATAATACCTAGTTGGCACTAGTTGGCACTTCGTCTCGGGCCTAGCAACACCCGTACCAATATATCCTCCAAACACCGGCTTCTCTGGCATTATCACGTAAATAATAAACGCTAGAATGATCTTCAAGCCAATCAGAAACAAGTATTCAACAATGCCATGGTATATCATAAATTATTCCATGCTATATATGTAGATGTATCAGAGAGTATCATGTATCTTTATCTTGATTACCCCTAGATCAGATGTTACACACATACAGTGCATTCGGAAAGTATTCAGACCCCTTGACTTTTTCAACATTTTGTTACGTTACAGCCTTATTCTAAAATGTATTAAATAGTTTTTTTCCCTCATCAATTGACACACAATATCCCATAATGAGAAAGCAAAAACAGGTTTTTAGACATTTTTGGAAATGTATATATATATATATTTTTTTTTTTAGAAATTACATTTACATAAGTATTTAGACCCTTTACTAAGTACTTTGAAGCACGTTTGGCAAGCGATTACAGACGCAAGTCTTTTGGGTATAACGCTACAAGCTTGGCACACCTGTATTTGGGGAGTTTCTCCCATTCTTCTCTGCAGATCCTCTCAAGCTCTGTCAGGTTTCATGGGGAGAGTCGCGGCACAGCTATTTTCAGGACTCTCCAGAGATGTTGAACGGGTTCATGTCTGGGCTCTGGCTGAGCCACTCAAGAACATTCAGAGACTTGTCCCGAAGCCTCTCCTGCATTGTCTTGGCTGTGTGCTTAGGGTCGTTGTCCTGTTGGAATGTGAACCTACGCCCCAGTCTGAGGTCCTGAGTGCTCTGGAGCAGGTTTTCATCAAGTATTTCTCTGTACTTTGCTCCGTTCATCATTCCCTCGATCCTGACTTGTCTCCCAGTCCCTGCCGCTGAAAAACATCCCCACATCATGATGCTGCCACCACCATGCTTCACTGTAGGGATGGTGCCAGGTTTCCTCCAGATGTGACCCGTGGCATTCAGGCCAAAGAGTTCCATCTTGGTTTCATCAGACAAGAGAATCTTGTTTATCATGGTCTGAGAGTCCTTTAGCTGCCTTTTGGCAAACTCCAAGCGAGCTGTCATGTGCCTTTTACTGAGGAGTGGCTTCTGTCTGGCACTCATTGGTGGAGTGCTGCAAAGATGGTTTAACTTCTTGAAGGTTCTCCCATCTCTATAGAGTAACTCTGGAGCTCTGTCAGAGTGATCATCTGGTTCTTGGTCACCTCCCTGAACAAGGCCCTTCTCCCCCGATTGCTCAGTTTGGCCGGGCGGCCAGCTCTAGGAAGAGTCTTGGTAGCTCCAAACTTCTTCCATTTAAGAATGATGGAGGCCACTGCTGTTGGGGACCTTCAATGCTGCAGACATTTGTTGGTACTCTTCCTCAGATGTGTGCCTCGCCAAAATCCTGTCTCGGAGCTCTAAGGGGGGTTCGTTCAACCTCATGGCCTGGTTTTTGCTCTGACATGCATTGTCAACTGTGGGACCTTATATAGACAAGTGTGTGCCTTTCAAATAATTTCCTATGAATTTAATTTACCACAGGTGGACTCCAATCAAGTTGTAGAAACATCTCAAGGATGATCAATGGAAACAGGATGTACCTGAGATCAATTTCGAGTCTCATAGCAAAGGGTCTGAATACCTATCGAAATAAGATCTTTTTTACTTTTAATAAATGTGCAAATATGTCTAAAAACCTGTTTTCACAAAAATGGGTTTAATCTATTTTAGAATAAGCCTTTAATATAACAAAATGTGGAAAAAAGGAAGGGGTCTGAATACTTTCCGAATGCACTATATGTGTGTCTGATTATGATCCTCTGAGATAATATTGTTATGTGGCGGATACACTCACTCTATTGACAATTTGTGGTCACTGATTGTTGTGTTTTTTTCTTTATAGAGGACACCCGTTCCATTCTCTCCAGATTTGCTTCTTCTTACGTGTATCAGTAAGCCTTCAGCTGTCAAAGCAGTGAATGTATTGTGGGACTCAACTATCTGTGAGTAATCAAAATAGCTATTTTACGGATGTGTTTACACAACACCACTCTGCACAAGTGGTGTTGTGTGTCCATGAACTTGTGAACTGTTTGTAAAGAATCCTTCATACAACACGCATCAAGGGGAGTTCAAATGACAGGTTAACCTATCTCTGTCATTGAAATGCAACAGATTACAAACACTCTCAGTGAGAAAGGCCAACAAGTGTAAAATTGAGAGATCAAATGGAATGCTAACATTAATCTGTTTATATTTTCTGACAACACATTTTTGAATAACAGCACAAGAAAGAAAAAAACACAGCTTTTATATTGTCCTTAATATATACAGTATTTCCATTCTTAATGAAAGCCAGATTTGTCCCCAATATTTTGCAACGATGTTATGGATTTCAAGAGCAGCCAACAATATAGAAAATGAACAGTGAAGCATGAAGAGCTCCCTTGTTAGAGGATACACTGTATCACAGAGCTATGCGGTTCGATAGCTGGTCTCTTATTAAGGATTGTCACGACTTCCGCCAAAGTCGGTCCCTCTCCTTGTTCGGGCGGCGTTCGGTGGTCGACGTCATCGGCTTTCTAGCTACCACCGATCCACTTTTCATTTTCCATTTGTTTTGTCTTTGTTTCACACACCTGTTTTCAATCCCAGAATCACCTGTTCATTATTTAACCCTCTGTTCCCCCCATGGTTTTTGTGAGTGATTGTTTATTTGTATTTTGGTCTGAGATGGTGTGCGTGTATTTTGTTACTTTGTATATATTCATTTTTTGAGTAAAGTACGTTTGATTATTCCTATCTGCTGTCCTGCGCCTGACTCTACACCAGCTACACCTAGGACCCATTACAAGGATTTGGATCACATACTGTAGAGGTCTATCAGCTGCTAAGTTGAAGAGGTCAAATGGCACACACACACACACACACACACACACACACACACACACACACACACACACACACACACACACACACACACACACACACACACACACACACACACACACACACACACACACACACACACACACACACACACACACACACACACACACACACACAAATATCCAGTACTCACCAGCAATGATCGTCTCTGCCAACATTGCCCAGTATATATCCTTCCTGTTTGGTTATATCCTTCCTGTTTGGCCCTGTCCGGGGGTTTCTTCGGATGGGGCCACAGTGTCTCCTGACCGCTCCTGTCTCAGCCTCCAGTATTTATGCTGCAGTAGTTTATGTGTCGGGGGGCTAGGGTCAGTTGGTTACCTGGAGTACTTCTCCTGTCTTATCCAGTGTCCTGTGTGAATTTAAGTATGCTCTCTCTAATTCTTTCGTTCTCTCTTTCTCTCTGAGAACCTGAGCCCTAGGACCATATGTCAGGACTACCGGGCATGATGACACCTTGCTGTCCCCAGTCCGCCTGGCCTTGCTGCTATTCCAGTTTCAACTGTTCTGCCTGCGGTTACGGAACCCCTACCTGTCCCAGACCTGCTGTTTTCAACTCTTAATGATCGGCTATGAAAAGCCAACTGAGATTTATTCCTGATTATTATTTGACCATGCTTGTCATTTATGAACATTTTGAAAATCTTGGCGCTCTCTAATTTTCTCCTTCTCTCTTTCTTTCTCTCGGAGGACCTGAGCCCTAGGACCATACGTCGGGACTACCGGCCGTGGTGACTCCTTGCTGTCCCCAGTCCGCCTGGCCTTGCTGCTATTCCAGTTTCAACTGTTCTGCCTGCGGTTATGGAACCCCTACCTGTCCCAGACCTGCTGTTTTCAACTCTTAATGATCGGCTATGAAAAGCCAACTGAGATTTATTCCTGATTATTATTTGACCATGCTTGTCATTTATGAACATTTTGAAAATCTTGGCTCTCTCTAATTTTCTCCTTCTCTCTTTCTTTCTCTCGGAGGACCTGGGCCCTAGGACCATGCGTCGGGACTGCCGCCCGTGGTGACTCCTTGCTGTCCCCAGTCCGCCTGGCCTTGCTGCTATTCCAGTTTCAGCTGTTCTGCCTGCGGTTATGGAACCGCCACCTGTCCCAGACCTGTTGTTTTTCAACTCTTGATGATCGGCTATGAAAAGCCAACTGAAAATTATTCATGATTATTATTTGACCATGCTTGTCACTTATGAACATTTTTGAACATCTTGGCATAGTTCTGTTATAATCTCCACCCGGCACAGCCAGAAGAGGACTGGCCACCCCTCATAGCCTGGTTCCTCTCTAGGTTTCTTCCTAGGTTTTGGCCTTTCTAGGGAGTTTTTCCTAGCCACCGTGCTTCTACACCTGCATTACTAGCTGTTTGGGGTTTTAGGCTGGGTGTCTGTACAGCACTTCGAGATATTAGCTGATGTACGAAGGGCTATATAAAATAAAATTGAATTGAATTGAATTATTTCCAGTAAACAAAATACAACATGAAGTGGAACCATTTTAGTCCACATCCATTCTCATTTTACAATCCACAGTGCAGATAATAGACATTTAACAGATGAAATCAAAATGAATTAACTTGCAGGCCCAGCTGTGCCACATTGCAAGGGGACAAAACTGGCAAAATACATTTTTCTTTTCTGTATAAAAGCTGTTTTCTGAAATGAAGGACTTCAGTACTGTACAAGTCCAATTTCTTTGCCAGAGTGAGTTTTGGATTGCTGCACATACAGCCTGGGAATCAAAGGAGATGCATATCCGTACACGGCTAGACAAGGCTCCCTCCCCATGTAACAATTAGACTCCTCCTGCACACGGGACACGTTTTGTAAAGGTCACAAGCAATTACCCAACCTGAAAAAAGCTGGCATGTCTCTCATGGCTCTGCACACTCTCATTAGGCGTGCACAGATGTAGGATCTTCATTTGAGCCAGTTTGCTACAAAAGGAAAATAATCCTGCAGCAACAGGAAATGTGAATTATAAATCATTTATATTTTTCTAGGGGTTGATACATTTTTCGTAAGGGAAAATCAAGTCGGAAATTTCCAGTAGCGGTGGCTTCCAGAGGAAGCCCATCCAGAAAAAAAGACATATTACAACCTATGTGTTATTTATGTGGTTTGCTCTATAACCTGTTAGTTCATATGCCTTGACACCGTGATATATTGGCCTAAGACCGAGACAATAAGAAGACACAGTGGCAGAAAATATTCAACCATATGTCCAGTGAAGTCTACAAAACATATTGCATGTAACAAACAGGCTTATAGCATGGTAAAGCAAGGTAATGTTTCCGACATTTTCGGACTAGTAAACAACTATTGATTTAGAACCACGAAGAGTTACAGCAAGTCACAAAGAAAACAGGAGTTGCCTCCGCTATTCCAGCACCATTTCAACTTCAACATCATCTAATCACCTATGCTTAGTTTAATACAGTGACAACTAAAAGATAACAAAAACAATTTAGTCCAATCAACGTGAGCTAAATATGATGTGGCTATCCATGATACTTATTTCTGTGTGTGTGTGTGTGTGTGGTGGTGTGTGTGTGCGTGCGTGCACGCATGCAAGAAAAAACATGTTGCCTCCACTTGAAATGTCACAGTGGAAACTTCAATTTTCAATTTTCTGCATTACAGGACATTTCTCCTTCAACAGGGTGATCAAATGAAGATCCTACATCTGTACTACAACCTAGAGAGGGCCATAAAAGCACTGTGTTGCTCCCTGCCTTCCAACCCTCCTCTAATAGGTCTGCACCCACCAGCGTTAGAAGCACAAGGGAAAGTACACATCACCTCTGGGTCAGATATGAGGAGAAATGAGTACAGTCAAACACTGTGAGAGAATGAGGGCCCACTGTGTGTTACAGTATTAGTCAAAGCCTGACAGGGGGAGGACATTGTTTTTCCCCAATCATTAAGACACCAATTTGCATGATCTATAAAAAATAAAATAAAAAAAAGTTAAACATAGAGTATGATTACTATGTGTATCTTACAAGATAGTCATACCAATGAACCATATAGGTTCATATATATAGGCTCCATATAGGTTAAATCTAAAGAGGAGATACAATGCCTTGCAAAAGTAATCATCAACCCTTGGCATTTTCCCTATTTTGTTGCATTACAACCTGTAATTAGAATTGATGTTTATTTGGATTTCATGTAATGGACATACACAAAATAGTCCAAATTGGTGAAGTGAAATGAAAAAAATAACTTGTTTAAAAAAATATTTAAAAAAATAAAATGGAAAAGTGGTGCATGCAAATGTATTCACCCCCTTTGCTATGAAGCCCCTAAATAAGATCTGGTGCAACCAATTACCTTCAGAAGTCACATAATAAGTTAAATAAATTCCACCTGTGTGCAATCTAAGTGTCACATGAACTCAGTATATATACATCTGTTCCGAAAGGCCCTAGAGTCTGCAACACCACTAAGCAAGGGGCACCACCAAGCAAACGGCACCACGAAGACAAAGGAGCTCTCCAAACAGGTCAGAGACAAAGTTGTGGAGAAGTACAGATCAGGGTTTGGTTATAAAGAAATATCTGAAACGTTGAACATCCCATGGAGCACCATTAAATCCATTATTAAAAAATGGAAAGAATATGGCACCACAACAAACCTGCCAAGAGGGCATTAATCAGAGAGGCAACAAAGAGACCAAAGATAACCCTGAAGGAGCTGCAAAGCTCCACAGCAGAGATTGGAGTATCTGTTTATAGGACCACTTTCAGCCGTACACTCCACGGAGCTGGACTTTATGGAAGATTGGCCAGAAAAAAAGCCATTGCTTAAAGAGAAAAATAAGCAAACACGTTTGGGGTTCGCCAAAAGGCATGTGGGAGACTCCCCAAATGCTATGTCTGGCGCAAACCTAACAACTCTCATCACCCCGGGAATACCAGCTGTCTGGATCGCCGTGACCCCAACCAACCTCTACTCACTGGACCCTTATTGATCACTCGATTAAGCATGCCTCTCCTTAATGTAAATATGCCTTGTCCATTGCTGTTCTGGTTAGTGTTTATTGGCTTATTTCACTGTAGAGCCTCTAGCCCTGCTCACTATACCATATCCAACCTCACAGTTCCACCACCCACATATGCGATGACATCACCTGGTTTCAATGATGTTTCTAGAGACAATATCTCTCTCATCATCACTCAATACCTAGGTTTACCTTCACTGTATTCACATCCTACCATACCTTTGTCTGTACATTATTCCTTTAAGCTATTTTATCGCCCCCAGAAACTTCCTTTTACTCTCTGCTCTAGAAGTTCTAGACGACCAATTCTCATAGCTTTTAGCCGTACCCTTATCCTACTCCTCCTCTGTTCCTCTGGTGATGTAGAGGTGAATCCAGGCCCTGCAGTACCTAGCTCCACTCCTATTCCCCAGGCGCTCTCTTTTGATGACTTCTGTAACCGTAATAGCCTTGGCTTCATGCATGTTAACATTAGAAGCCTCCTCCCTAAGTTTGTTTTGTTCACTGCTTTAGCACACTCTGCCAACCCGGATGTTTTAGCCGTGTCTGAATCCTGGCTTAGAAAGACCACCAAAAATTCTGACATTTTCATCCCCAACTACAAGATTTTCAGACAAGATAGAACGGCCAAAGGGGGCGGTGTTGCAATCTATTGCAAAGATTGCCTGCAGAGTTCTGTTTTACTATCCAGGTCTGTTCCCAAACAATTTGAACTTCTACTTTTAAAAATCCACCTCTCTAAAAACAAGTCTCTCACCGTTGCCGCCTGCTATAGACCACCCTCTGCCCCCAGCTGTGCTCTGGACACTATATGTGAACTGATTGCCCCCCATCTATCTTCAGAGCTCGTGCTGCTAGGCGACCTAAATTTTAACATGCTTAACACCCCAGCCACCCTACAATCTAAGCTTGATGCCCTCAATCTCACACAAATTATCAATGAACCTACCAGGTACCACCCCAATTCCGTAAACACGGGTACCCTCATAGATATCATCCTAACAAACTTGCCCTCCAAATACACCTCTGCTGTTTTCAACCAAGATCTCAGCGATCACTGCCTCATTGCCTGCATCCGTAATGGGTCAGCGGTCAAACGACCTCCACTCATCACTGTCAAACGCTCCCTGAAACACTTCAGCGAGCAGGCCTTTCTAATCGACCTGGCCGAGGTATCCTGGAAGGATATTGATCTCATCCCGTCAGTAGAGGATGCCTGGACATTTTTTAAAAATGCCTTCCTCACCATCTTGAATAAGCATGCCCCATTCAAGAAATGTAGAACCAGGAACAGATATAGCCCTTGGTTCTCTCCTGACCTGACTGCCCTTAACCAACAGAAAAACATCCTATGGTGTTCTGCATTAGCATCGAACAGCCCCCGTGATATGCAACTTTTCAGGGAAGCTAGAAACCAGTATACACAGGCAGTTAGAAAAGCCAAGGCTAGCTTTTTCAAGCAGAAATTTGCTTCCTGCAACACAAATTCAAAAAAGTTCTGGGACACTGTAAAGTCCATGGAGAATAAGAACACCTCCTCCCAGCTTCCAACTGCTCTGAAGATAGGAAACACTGTCACCACCGACAAATCCACTATAATTGAGAATTTCAATAAGCATTTTTCTACGGCTGGCCATGCTTTCCACCTGGCTACCCCTACCCCGGACAACAGCACTGCCCTCCCCTCTGCTACTCGCCCAAGCCTTCCCCATTTCTCTTTCTCCCAAATACAGTCAGCTGATGTTCTAAAAGAGCTGCAAAATCTGGACCCTTACAAATCAGCCGGGCTAGATAATCTGGACCCTTTCTTTCTAAAACTATCTGCTGAAATTGTTGCCACCCCTATTACTAGCCTTTTCAACCTCTCTTTCGTGTCGTCTGAGATTCCCAAAGATTGGAAAGCAGCTGCGGTTATCCCCCTCTTCAAAGGGGGGGACACTCTTGACCCTAACAGCTACAGACCTATATCTATCCTACACTGCCTTTCTAAGGTCTTCGAAAGCCAAGTCAACAAACAGATTACCGACCATTTCGAATCCCACCATACCTTCTCCGCTATGCAATCTGGTTTCAGAGCTGGTCATGGGTGCACCTCAGCCACGCTCAAGGTCATAAACGATATCTTAACCGCCATCGATAGGAAACAATACTGTGCAGCCGTATTCATTGACCTGGCCAAGGCTTTTGACTCTGTCAATCACCACATCCTCATCGGCAGACTCGACAGCCTTGGTTTCTAATGATTGCCTCGCCTGGTTCACCAACTACTTCTCTGAACGAGTTCAGTGTGTCAAATCGGAGGGTCTGTTGTCCGGGCCTCTGGCAGTCTCCATGGGGGTGCCACAGGGTTCAATTCTTGGACCGACTCTCTTCTCTGTATACATCAATGATGTCGCTCTTGCTGCTGGTGATTCTCTGATCCACCTCTACGCAGACGACACTATTCTGTATACTTCTGGCCCTTCTTTTGACACCGTGTTAACAACCCTGCAGGCGAGCTTCAATGCCATACAACTCTCCTTCCGTGGCCTCCAATTGCTCTTAAATACAAGTAAAACTAAATGCATGCTCTTCAACCGATCGCTGCCTGCACCTGCCCGCCTGTCCAACATCACTACTCTGGACGGCTCTGACTTAGAATATGTGGACAACTACAAATACCTAGGTGTCTGGTTAGACTGTAAACTCTCCTTCCAGACTCACATCAAACATCTCCAATCCAAAGTTAAATCTAGAATTGGCTTCCTATTCCGCAACAAAGCATCCTTCACTCATGCTGCCAAACATACCCTTGTAAAACTGACCATCCTACCAATCCTCGACTTCGGTGATGTCATTTACAAAATAGCCTCCAAAACCCTACTCAATAAATTGGATGCAGTCTATCACAGTGCCATCCGTTTTGTCACCAAAGCCCCATATACTACCCACCACTGCGACCTGTACACTCTCGTTGGCTGGCCCTCGCTTCATACTCGTCGCCAAACCCACTGGTTCCAGGTCATCTACAAGACCCTGCTAGGTAAAGTCCCCCCTTATCTCAGCTCGCTGGTCACCATAGCAACACCTACCTGTAGCACGCGCTCCAGCAGGTTTATCTCTCTGGTCACCCCCAAAACCAATTCTTCCTTTGGCCGCCTCTCCTTCCAGTTCTCTGCTGCCAATGACTGGAACGAACTACAAAAATCTCTGAAACTGGAAACACTTATCTCCCTCACTAGCTTTAAGCACCAGCTGTCAGAGCAGCTCATAGATTACTGCACCTGTACATAGCCCATCTATAATTTAGCCCAAACAACTACCTCTTTACCTACTGTATTTATTTATTTATTTTGCTCCTTTGCACCCCATTATTTCTGTCTCTACTTTGCGCTTTCTTCCACTGCAAACCAACCATTCCAGTGTTTTTAGTTTTTATTTTACTTGCTGTGTTGTATTTACTTCGCCACCATGGCCTTTTTATATTTTTATTTATTTATACATATATTTGTTTGCCTTCACCTCCCTTATCTCACCTCACTTGCTCACATTGTATATAGACTTATTTTTTTTCACTGTATCATTGACTATATGTTTGTTTTACTCCATGTGTAACTATGTGTTGTTGTATGTGTCGAACTGCTTTGCTTTATCTTGGCCAGGTCGCAATTGTAAATGAGAACGTGTTCTCAATTTGCCTACCTGGTTAAATAAAGGTTAAATTAAAAAAAAAAAAAATAAAATAAAAATACCATCCCCACAGAAGCATGGTGGTGGCAGCATCATGCTGTGGGGATGTTTTTCATCGGCAGGGACGGAGGTTCACTTTCCAGCAGAACAATGACCCTAAGCATACTGCTAAAGCAACATTCGAGTGGTTTAAAGGGAAACATTTAAATGTATTGGAATGGCCTATTCAAAGTCCAGACCTCAATCCAATTGAGAATATGTGGTATGGCTTAAAGGTTGCTGTACACCAGCAGGAACCCATCCAACTTGAAGGAGCTGGAGCAGTTTTGCCTTGAAGAATGAGCAAAAATCCCAGTGACTAGATGAGCCAAGCTTATAGAGACATACCCCAAGAGACTTGCAGCTGTAATTGCTGCAAAAGGTGGCTCTACAAAGTATTGACTTTGGGGGGGTGAATAGGTATGTATGCTCAAGTTTTCTGTTTTTTTGTGTTATTTCATGTTTGTTCCACAATAAAAACTATTTTGCATCTTCAAAGTGGTAGGCATGTTGTGTAAATCAAATTACACAAATCCCCCCATGACATGAACTGTATTCTAGTACACCATGTCTTATACTCAATACCCCATGATGATCCTAGTGTGCTGAATGCACGCAATGTGGACCCTGTCTAACAATTCCCATACTGAGGTATGAGATCACAAAACTCACAAACACTAAATCAAAACCGGAGGCACAACGGGTCTTCAAAAAAACACCATGGCTCATCCAGTAGAAAAATGCTAATTGAAACCATATCCAATAAAAAATACTGTATATCGTATACTTCTTCCTTTTCAAAGTTTAAAGGCCAAATGCTTGGGGATTACTTTTTCCGCTAATAATTCAGAAAAAAATATGAAAATGAAAATCAGTGAATATGTGTATCACACTACTATTGGTGACATTGTATATTGTATTGAAATGAAATGAAATCATGTGACTATCAATTCTATAACACTACAGCGCATTCGGAAAGTATTCAGACCCCTTGACTTTTTCCACATTTTGTTACGTTACAGCCTTATTCTAAAATTAATTAAATAATATTTTTTTCCTCATCAATCTACACACAATACCCAATACTGATTAAGTAAAAACACGTTTTTTGCAAATTTCTTAAAAATAATAAACAGAAATACCTAATTTACATAAGTATTCAGACCCTTTGCTACTTGAAATTGAGCTCAGGTGCATCCTGTTTCCATTGATCATCCTTGAGATGTTTCTACAACTTGATTGGAGTCCGCCTGTGGTCAATTCAATTGATTTGACATTGTTTGGAAAGGCACACACCTGTCTATATAAGGTCCCACAGTTGACAGTGCATGTCAGAGCAAAAACCAACCCGTCAGGTCGAAGAAATTGTCCGTAGAGCTCTGAGACTGCCCGGCCAAACTGAGCAATCGAGGGAGAAGGGCCTTGGTCAGGGAGGTGACCAAGAACCCAATGGTCACTCTGACAGAGCTCCAGAGTTCCACTTTGGAAATGGGAGAACCTTCCAGAAGGACAACCATCTCTGCAGCCATCCACCAATCAGGCCTTTATAGTAGAGTGGCTAGACGGAAGTCACTCCTCAGTAAAAGCCACATGACAGCCCGCTTGGAGTTTGCCAAAAGGCACCTAAAGAATTTTGGACCATGAGAAACAAAATGATCTGGTCTGATGAAACCAAGATTGAACTCTTTGGCCTGAATACCAAGCGTCACGTCTGGACGACACCTGGCACCATCCATACGGGGAAGCATGGTGGTGGCAGCATCAAAGATGAACGGAGCAAAGTACAGAGAGATCGTTGATGAAAACCTACTCCAGAGCGCTCAGGACCTCAGACTGGGGTGAAGGTTCACCTTCCAACAGGACAACGACCCTAAGCACACAGCCAAGACAATGCAGGAGTAGCTTCGGGACAAGTCTTTGAATGTCCTTCAAATCATCAAATCAAATCAAATTGTTGGCAAATTGTCACGTGCCTGAATACAAAAGGTGTAGGTAGACCTTACAGTGAAATGCTTACTTACGAGCCCCTAACCAACAATGCAGTTAATTTTTTTTTTTTTATTAATAAAAATACGGCATAAAATTAACAAGTAACGTCTTGTGGCACAGCCAGAGCCCGGATTTGAACCTGATCAAACATCTCTGGAGAGACCTGAAAAAACTGTGCAGCGAAGCTCCCCATCCAACCTGAAGGAGCTTGAGAAGATCTGCAGAAAAGAATAGGAGAAACTCCCCAAATACAGATGTAATCACTGTAATCGCAACCAAAGGCGCTTCAACAAAGTACTGAGTAAAGGTTCTGAAAACTTAAGTAAATGTTACATTTCAGTGTTACATTTGTTATGAATCTGCAAAAATGTCTAAAAACCTGTTTTTCCTTTGTCATTATGGGGTATTGTGTGTAGATTGATGAGAGGAAACAAGTAAAGGGGTCTGAATACTTTCCGAATGCACTGTATGTTATATTTAATACACACACACACATGCCTCCACGCCACACACACTTACCCAAATAACTACATTTTCGATTTCAAAAGGGCACAATGGGAAATTGGTAGTAGGCAAATATACTGTATAACTTGAAAATGCCCGCTATATGCAATCCATTATTAGGCCAAGCCTTCAATTTCCATATGAAGAGTTTCATTCCAAAACGCTATATATCCATTTTCAGAAATGGTGGTAAATTATATTTTATTGTATAAAGAACTTATGAAAGAGATTGGTGTGTTAATTTCACTATCTAATCATGGCACGGGGTTGTTCAATGACAGACGTGTTTGAAATCTATCACTTGATGGTTTCGTTTCAGAGACAAATTATCATGTTTTTTTTGTTGCCAAATGCTATATATCGGCCTCATTCTGAGAAAAATAATTAGTACTGCTAGGTTTTATACAGTCACATGTAACAAATAACTGCATTTTTAATGAAGAATGTGCAAATGTTATATTTGTGACATCAATATATATCTTTTTTAATTTAAGAATCAATACAGTAATATATGAGATCTGTAAGTAAAACATTTACATTTGACATTTTTGTCATTTAGCAGATGCTTTGTGCTCCCGAGTGGCTGGTTCGATTCCAGGCTGTATCACAACCGGCCGTGATGGGACGGCGCATAATTGGCCCAGCGTTGTCTGGGTTAGGGTTTGGCAGGGGTAGGCCGTCATTGTAAATAAGAATGTGTTCTTAACTGACTTGCCTAGTTAAATAAAGGTTCAATAAAATAAATAAAAATAATGTTGGTATGGATATTCGAACACAGCTCAGGTGTTTTGTACAATCAGTGTATACCAGTCTGGTAGTTGTAGTAAACTCCTAAGGCATTAAAGTTCTTAAAGAATCAACGTGCATTATAAATTTAAATGACAACTGACCTTTATATAAGCCCCGTCCCCCTTGGGAACCAACCTCAGACAACATTTTCCCTCACAATGATCTCAAACTGGCTTCCTAAATACACAATGAAATGTAACACAGACTAACCCTTGCTAATCAGGACACTCTTGGGTATGTTGTGGTGGACTGTCAATGCAATTACTTCACAGGAACCTGGTAAAATTGTGTTTTCAGTGTAGGCAGCCACTGAGTGGCTCTGAATTCACTGTCAGCATGCAGCCAAAGATATAACAACTTTTTGGAGCTAACTAGTGCTCTCAAATCATTTCCTGATTTTGACAGCAGATGGGAGTTGTAACATTGCTAACTTAGCTAGCTTACATACATTTTGAGAAAACAAGTTATATTTAGTGAATAGCTAGCTAGCGTTAGCAGCGTTTTGGTGGTCAAGACTGAGAGCTAGCTAACCAGCTGAGCTAGCAAACAAAAGTATACATTTGGATTTTAAAAATACTCCATCAACATGCTCTGCATTTCAGGAATCACAGTAGCAAGTACTCCTGGTGCACTTAGCCATTTAAGCATAAATGTTTTGAAGAAAACTCTCTGTTTTTTACATAGCCCTCAGTGGCTTTTTGGCAATTTAAACATAAGCTTGTCAGGGGTGTCAACAGTTGCTATTCATTGGGGCGCTGTGATTGGTTGCCTAAAATTTAGCGAAGGGTCAATTCAAAATGTGAAGCGGCAGGGGTGCAACTTTGGTTTTAGAAGTGGGGGGACACAACTTTTATTTTTTCCTTTTTTTTCAGTTGGATAAACACTCCAAACATCCTACCCAATCGCTTGAAGGCATCCGCATGGTCCTTAACCTCTCTGGGATATTCGGGACGCTAGCGTCCCACCTCAACAACTTTATTATTATTATTCTTTTTTTTTAACCTTTATTTAACCAGGAAGGGCTCATTGAGATTTAAAATCTCTTTTTCAAGAGTGTCCTGGCCAAGATAGGCAGCACCAAGTCATTACAAAAATTACAGACAGACAACATGAAAAACTACAAGTAATCTAGTAAAAACCATTGAATTCACAAGAGTATAACAATATCAAAAACAGCAAATTAAAAACATTGACAGGTCAGGGAATCAGCCTCAAAATCCTTCATCAGTGATTTAAAAACACCAATCGGGACAAGTTCTTTTTTTGTAAGGTGTTCCAAGACGATGGCGCAGAGTACATAAAAGATCTTTTACCAAATTCAGTTCGGACATTTGGAACAGTTAGCAGGATAAAGTCTAGCGAACGAAGAGAGTACCCACCACATTTCTGAACAATAAAAATGCCCAAATAAAAAGGTAGTAAACCCAAAATGGCTTTGTAAATAAAAGTATACCAGTGACTGAGCCTACGAGTGACTAGAGAAGGCCAGCCAACCCTGGTATACAAAGTGCAGTGGTGAGTAAGGGTTTTGCAGTTTAAAATAAATCTCAAAGTGCTATGGTAAAGAGTGTCAATTGATCTCAAACACTGAGCGGAAGCATTCATATATAAAATATCCCCATAGTCTAGTAAAGGCATAAATGTAGCTGATACTAGCCTCCTTCTGGCTTCAAAGGAAAAACAGGCCTTATTCCTAAAATAAAAACCCAATTTCAGCTTCAATTTTCACTGCCAGTGAAATTGCAGGGCGCCAAAATTGCAGGGCGCAAAACTTCATGTTACACAATACATGTATGTTTTGTTCGATAAAGTTCATATTTATATCCAAAAATCTCAGTTTACATTGGCGCGTTATGTTCAGTAGTTCCAAAACATCCGGTGATTTTGCAGAGAGCCACATCAATTTACAGAAATACTCATAATAAACATTGCTAAAAGATATAAGTGGTATGCATGGAATTTTAGATCCACTTCTCCTTAATAATGCAACCGCTGTGTCAGATTTCAAAAAAGCTTTACCGAAAAAGCACACCATGCAATAATCTGAGTACAGCGCTCAGACAACAAAACAAGCCATACAGATATCCACAATATTGTGCAGTCAACAGAAGTCAGAAATAGCATTATAAATATTCACTTACCTTTGATGATCTTCATCAGCATGCACTCCCAGGAATCCCAGTTCCACAATAAATGTTTGATTTGTTCAATAAAGTCCATCATTTATGTCTAAATACCTCCTTTTTGTTCGCGCGTTTAGTACACAATCCAAACTCACGAGGCGCGGGCAAGTCTAGGCGGAAGTTCAGACGAAAAGTCATATTACAGTTCGTAGAAACATGTCAAACGAAGTATAGAATCAATCTTTAGGATGTTTTTAACATAAATCTTCGATAATGTTTCAACCGGAGAATTCCTTTGTCTGTACAAATGCGATGGAACGCAGCTAACTCTCATGTGAGCGTGCGTGATCAGCTCATGCCAGACCCCTGACTCAATCAGCTCTTATTCCCTCATCCTTCACAGTAGAAGCATCAAACAAGGTTCTAAAGACCGTTGACATCTAGTGGAAGCCTTAGGAAGTGCAATCGGACCAAATTTACACTGTATCTTGGATAGGCAAAGAGTTGAAAAACTACAAACCTCAGATTTCCCACTTCCTGGTTGGATTTTTTCTCGGGTTTTTGCCTGCCATATGAGTTCTGTTATACTCACAGACATCATTCAAACAGTTTTAGAAACTTCAGAGTATTTTCTATCCAAATCTACCAATTATATGCATATTCTAGCTTTTAGGACTGAGTTGCAGGCAGTTTACTCTGGGCACCTTTTTATCCAAGCTACTCAAAACTGCCACCCTGTCCCAAAGAAGTTAAAGGACTCCTCTCTTCAAGTGTGAATCTTATCTGTGGTTGAAGACTTCATGTAGACGTTTGGTTTTCATATAGTTCATACGCTACTGAGTTTTACAGTGTAATGAATAGCAAAACTACTTTGTCTTTGTGCTTTAATGAAATTACTGCCCAGAGGAAAACAGAGGGGAACATATAACATAACTTATAAACCCAGGGTCGTTACAATAATAAAGAGTTTATTTCCAAAACGCTATATCCACCAATTTTTCACATTGTTTTTATTCACTAGAAATGATTGCTGATGGGTAACTGAATGTGCGTGTAAAATATTACTGTTCTCAGCACTAGTTAGCTCTTAAAAGGGTTATATATTTGAATGCAGTGAATTCAGAGCCATTCAGTGGCTACCCTGACTTCAAACATAATTTTACCAGGTTCTAGTGAAGCAAAGGCATTGAGCGTCCACCACAACATACCCAAGAGCAAGTGTTAGTATGTGTTAAGTTTCCCAGTCTTCGTTAATAACGTGGCTCTTAAAAAACCTTTGCACATCTACGAGTGATCCAGACCACTCATAGAGCAGCCAAAGTGCATCGTTCTGCGTCACTTTATTGACAGAATATCCCTACTAAAGATAGAATCAAGATGTTTAGGGCATCATCTGACCGTGACTGCCAATAACTCAGAACGAAGTTGACTACGAATACAAAGATGACTGCATTAGAGATACATAGGCTACACGGGTATGGGCCTATATAGGCTATTTCAATCATGTTGACATACATTTTATGTTCAATCAATTGAGTTCTATTTTGCGACTCTGTAATTTTTTATGTGTGACAATGATGTGCCCAATCAGTGATTTAGTACATTATTATTGGGTAAATATAATAAGCCCCCTCAATAGTCTATTTGCAGACATAGGAGCTGATTCATCATCTGCATTGTGGGATAATTCTAATGTTAAATTAAGATTTGAATGGAGAAGGCTGATTGGAGAGCAGGGGAGCGTCATGCACCCATTATTTTAGAGGGGGCATGAAGAATGGAAAGGGGTGGTTGGGAAAATGTAACATTTTTAAACACCTGAAACAACTTCTCCTGCAATCTAGAGTGATAATCATTATGCCTAATTCTATGTAAGAAAATACATGTCTTTTTTTCTGCATAGGTTATCTAAGCATACCTCTTCACAGGGGTGCAACTTTCCCTGGGGACATGTCCCCCCCAGTTTATAATTGGAATGTTATACAAAACGAGGTAAAGGTGAGCTTAACGTTACTTGAAACCAAGATAAATATTGAACGACTGGGGTCAGTCCACGTGCAAACTTCAACGGTGTTCAAATAAAAGTTAAAACAAGCGACGGGAAACAAATAGCCTGCAACTGATGTCCACCAACATATGGTTGCAGCTCTTTATCAAAAAAGAGATGATCAATGATGTGTTGACAGTAAACAGTACGCTAGAAAAAGTTGTATTTCGTAAAATATTATTTTAGATGGTGATCATTGAAATAGCCAGCTTTTGGATGAATTTCTAAACTAAATAGAATCGAAAATGCAACATAACAAAATTGAAGTGGGCTAGCTGCCCATTTCCACCCAAATAAAATAATGTGCTGCAAAATCGAAATCTAAAGAAAAATACAATAGGAATCAAACGGGTTTATAAAAGGCTACAGAATAAGTGTAAGTCTATCATGGCTAGGCCTATCTTTTTACTCAGGATTTGACAGAGCATCACGATGTATTTTTTCTTTTAGGAATCCGTGCAAGGGAGTGGGGAATAAAAATGCATTAGGCTTATTGTAACGTTCTGACCAGAGTTCTTATGTGTTTTGCTTGTTTAGTGTTGGTCAGGACGTGAGCTGGGTGGGAATTCTATGTTGTGTGTCTAGTTCGTCTGTTTCTGTGTCCAGCCTAATATGGTTCTCAATCAGAGGCAGCTGTCAATCGTTGTCCCTGATTGAGAATCATATATAGGTGGCTTGTTTTGTGTTGGGGATTGTGGGTGGTTGTTTCCTGTCTTTGTGTTTTGTCTGCACCAGCTAGGACTGTATCGGTTTGCCACTTTTTGTTATTTTGTATCGTTATAAGTGTTCACTGTTTCGTTTAATTAAACATGTTGAGCACTGGCTACGCTGCGTGTTGGTCCGATCCCTGCTACACTCTCTCTTCTAGTGAAGAGAGAGAAGGCTGCCGTTACACTTATAGGCTATATATTGAGCAGAAGACGGTTGTCGGCGAGAATAGGCCTAGACTACTGTAGGCCAAAGAGCTAAAGCCTAAATTTTAAAATAAGCCTATCGAGCTGTACTTTAAAGTTCCAATGCAGACGTTTTTATCTCAAGATCAAATCATATCTGGGTAGCAATTATCTACCTTACTATGATTGTTTTCAATTAAAATTGTAAAAAAAAAAAAAAAATGTAAAGCTTCTTAGCAAAGAGTAATTTATCAAGCTACAATGTTGCTAGGACTGTGGGAGCAGTTTGAATAGGAAGAGGAGAACCGAAGTTTGGCTATTATTGGCAGAGCGGTTTGGAACTCTCTTTCTTATTGGTCTATTAAATAATTTTCTGCATGGCAACGTTACCATGGAAGACTAAAACTCCCTCACACCAAAACAGGCTGAAATTGCAGGCAGTTTTTTAAAACAGCTCTTACACTAAAACAGCGTTATCATACTTTTCACAATTTCAGTCTTATTCCAACCTCATAGTGTCGAAATATATATAAAACACAGAAAAATCACAGTTTTGACTGCACTGGGCTTTTAAGATGAGTGTTATAGCCTAGTATAAAGACATACAGTAACATGTGTGAAATACAATTACTGGCGTGTTCACGAGATGCAACTGAGGTGACAAAAGTAATTTCTGGATAACGTGGACCTAAACAAATGACATGAGCTCCGCTTCATCTATACATACGTTTAAGCCTGCTGTGTGCACGGCGTTTAATGCATAAGGCCTTAACATGAACACGACTCATAAGCCCTACACGTACAGTGACGAAACCACCAGTCTGCCTACACCCCTCACACACCATGTTCAGTTGAAGTAAAAAATGGACATACAGTTATGTGGTGGTGAAGTGTGTGCCAAACTGATGTAAGGGCACACTAGCCTCCTGTGTAATGGTGTGTAACCACAGAGGTGTCATGGCACGAGAAGTGGACACCTGTAGGGACCCAGGCCCGTGCGCACACTGGCCTACCTCCAGCCGCCACCACAACTGGAGAGTGTCCTGGTTTGAGCAACACCAATAACACCAACTTTTTAACTATTCGATCAAATTATCAATGGAAAAACATATCTATTCGGTTCGTTTTTTAATTTTTTTTTATTGTGTTATTTTTTATTAAAATAATGCATTCATTAGACTGAAACACATCTATCAAACTTCTCCTGGAAATCAAACGAGAGACAATATAAGAGCGTCTGCTAAATGACTTAAATGTAAATGTTAGGCTGATTCGTTATCTCAAATTTACTCTATTTAAAGTCTGTTCGTTTTATTTAAATGAGCAGGCTCCCGTATGTGAGGACTACTGAATAAAAAGTAAGCATATCTGTCAACCGTTACAAAAATAAAATTAAATTCATGCAAATGTTCCTCGTTTCACAACTGACATTTGGGGAACCTTTTAGTTTTTGTTTGGTTTTGTCACGTGACTTTTGCAGAGCCACACTTGAACACAACCTATCCGCTTTACCAGCAGGAGGTCCTTCATCTCCCAACATGTATTTATGCACCAAAAAAAAAAGACTCCATAGACTCCATACATAGACTTCAGTCAATTTTGAGGGTCTCTTTTATAGGCTATAAACATGCATAATGCAATATTGAAAGTGTTAAGAAGCTCAAGCTCGATTAAAATGTTCAAATAATTATAAGCTACAGAAATAATAAAATAAAATATATTACATTCAATTTCCACGTAATGCTTATAATCAAACTATAGGCCTACATTTTGCATTGTTTATGAATATTCCAGAAATAAAAGAAGATTAGTCAAACCATGCTTGTATCAATGTAAACCTACTAAATAAAATATATAACGGTGCAAATAGTAATAAATAATGATTTGCTAATATGGAAATTAATTTTAAAAAGCTGTGGAAAAAAGTTAAATTAACTTGTTGGCATTATGTAATATTGCCACTTAACAACATGAAATGCTGTGCTCTCCAACGTTAAAGTGCAGACGTTTAAACGATTATCTCCTCAGACATACTTTCATAAAGACACAACACAAAACTTGAAAGAGAATAAATATACTTAGCAATTTGGTTATTGATAGAAGTCGACACATTGTATTAAGCAATTTGCCCTGTAGTAAGCGGCCGAAACAGCTCTATAGTTTTACTGTGCATCTTCCAAATTACCAATGGACACGCAACGAGTCTAATACCGATCTCATTTAAACTTAAATGATTTCACATGGTCTTTCTTGTCAAAAAAACATTTTTGAAAAACATATTTGAAACATGCATTTATAGCTGATACATCGCGACATGTTTGTGTTCCAGTGATCCTCTTTAGCCAAGGAATCTGCACAGTCGTGTACAGTAGGTGAATATGTTTAATCTAGATGGAGGTGTAATTCCTATTCTATCCAGATGAGGGAAAATTGAGGTTCTGTTGGGCAGTCCTAGGGATTTAGAAAAGTGATTTCAACCGAATTCTACAGAATCAAAGCGATTTCAATAACCTAAACAAAACAGATAACGTAGCCTATCACTTCACCAAGATAGTCAAGAAATAATGGTTCAATTATTGAGAAAGATTCAATTGTGCATATGCTTTATGCTTGATTTAGCAGATAACATTTAGAGCAGTGAGCCACACTAACTAACTGTACCTTCACTGTAACTTTAATGAACGATCGCCCTCTCCTCATACTTCTCCTCCATCCAAGGTTGCTGTGGTGACCCAACCTGATGTTTTCCATGTGTCCTGATCCCTTCAAGACCTGTAGTGAAGTGGCCAAGAGAGAGGGGATAGTGACACTGCACCTTGTTACCGTTGGTTCGACTGTTAACTTTTACTAGTGACATTTTGCGAGCTTATAAACGATACCTTCTTAACTTCCACAGGAAACACGGAGAACATGCTGTGATAATGCTAGCCTCAGGAATTCAGTCAATATCCTATAGTCTAGGAGCATTGCAACCCACAAAGGTATCGATTACATGAGCCCTATAGCATGTTTGATGCTAAGGATGGAGGTGTAAAAAAAAGGCCTTACCGGTTAGTGAGTCCCTTGGTCTGGGTTGTAATCGAAACTTCATGTGACACGATTCTGCGATTCCCATGGTCTGCTAGTTCCGGCCTCTTATGGCGCGCGAAACACATCATGAGCGAGCTCCCAGGCGGGACGCACGGGCGGTCAGTTGGTTCCGCAATGGACCAAAAAACGCAACTGGAAAATATATTAGCAATTGTGCCGACTTAATTTTAATAGCATAATAATAGTAGCCATTGAAATATAAATACATTGATTCAAATACAAATGTAGTTGGCAAATGTTCGTGGAATTTATATGAAAATGGATGGTGTGAAAATGTATCAAAGTGGATGGAATGAAACAAGTCTGAAATATTATGTTTTAATGATACAAATTGGTGGATAAGATTCTAATAATTCTTTGATCAAAATCTATAGGCTACATTGCAGGCTCTATTGCCAAGTGTCACTCACAAAATATTGTAAACATAATCTACATTAGTGGAGAAGTGCCCATTGGAAGTCCATCCAAAGCACAACTCACCTCATTCGAAATAATCTCTTCAATGGTTTACAATGTGTTTTCTATTTACCAATGCATCGTGTTCAATAAAATGTTTCCCCTCAGTCACTTCATCCCTATGTAAAATACCGAGAGAGGTTGAATTGCGCAAACCGGATGGTGCATGTGTGCAACAGCCTATCCACGGTCAGGACGGCCAATGAAACAAAACCAGAGCTCCAGCGTGGTAAAATTGACGTAGAGGGACGCGTCAAATTAATCCCAACAAACTTCAGCCTCCGGGATAACTAAATGTTGCCTTTTTCAGATGAAGATCACTTCAGTGCCATTGTACAAAGCATTTTCTCTCAAAGCACTGTGATAGAAGAGGGAGAAGAACATTTGGAAGGAGTCTTTTAAGAAGTCCACATTTTTTCTTCAACTTTTTGCTTCCTTCGTGCAGAAGGGAGAACCAACGCATTCAGCCATTGAGGGGCAACTATTTCAAAGCATCTCGAACCACAGGCAAATGGGTAAGCTTGCGTTAACATCGGCATGCTTCAGTGAAAGAAAGCTTATGGAAGCATAACCATGCTTAACACGCCTGCATAACGCCAGAAATAACTATACAGTTGATTTCGGGTTGTAGATAAAGTGGACATATCCCTTTACAGAACGAATGGAAGGATAGTTTACACGACAGACATGTCGTTTTTTTCCGCGATATGCTAATGCAGCATATTCATAATCAAGTTCATATTCAATGGTTGATTTATAAAAAATGTATGTAACGAATATTGAAATGAATTGACATAAAACTTCAAAAGTGGCAAAAGTGGCACTAAGCTCCAAAGGTAAGTTAAATGTCGCCTCCTGATGTGAATAGTAATAACAAAAACTTACATTAGCTCGCCATTTTGCATGGTTAAATTTACTGTGCGAGTATGGAGTTCATGAAAAAAGTTATGTCTGCTTTCATGACTGAATATGTTCATGTATCTTTATTCCCGTTAGAGCAAACCTATGGCGAGGTGAATCAGTTGGGTGGTGTATTCGTCAATGGACGACCTCTGCCCAACGCCATACGACTACGGATAGTGGAGTTGGCCCAGCTTGGAATCAGACCCTGTGATATTAGTAGGCAACTTCGCGTCTCTCACGGCTGTGTGAGCAAGATATTAGCTCGGTACAGTGAAACAGGTTCAATTTTACCCGGTGCCATCGGGGGGAGCAAACCACGGGTTACCACACCGAATGTAGTGAAGAACATAAGGGATTACAAACAAGGTGACCCGGGGATATTTGCCTGGGAGATCCGGGACAGGCTACTAGCAGACGGAGTTTGTGACAAATACAACGTGCCCTCAGTCAGCTCCATTAGCCGGATTTTACGGAACAAGATTGGAAATCTTTCCCAGCCAAACCAGTATGAGAGC
The DNA here is from genome assembly GCF_045679555.1 of Salvelinus alpinus. Taxonomy (NCBI): domain Eukaryota; kingdom Metazoa; phylum Chordata; class Actinopteri; order Salmoniformes; family Salmonidae; genus Salvelinus; species Salvelinus alpinus. The sequence continues at coordinate 25,193,873 of NC_092110.1, forward strand.
AGCAAGCAAGCCCCCACACAGGCCGGCCTCTCTTACAACCACATATACCCTTATTCATACCCCAATGCTATGTCACCCAATGGCAAAATGGGCAGCGGTCCCGGAGTACCCGTGACGACCGGGCATGTAAACATATCAAGGGCCTGGCCGTCGGCGCACACTGTCACCAACATTCTGGGTATCAGGGCCTTCATGGATCATCAAGGTGCGTAATATTGAATCTATTTTCTAGACAAATGATTGCGTGTTGATTTATATGGCACCATACATACACACAGTTCTAACCCATTTCCCAATAATTGTCAAAGTGCATTTGGGGTGACTGGCTTGAGCTATTGGACGTGCTGTTCAGCTTATGACTAATTTATCCATGATGCAAAACATGATTTATAAATCATGTTTTGACGTGTGATCATCAGGGAGGAAATTTGCCCTATAAATCTTTGTAGGCCTTGGTTTTGTGCCTCACAAGGAAAACGACTTACTCTGCAGGCCCACTCACTGGCGCCTAGGCAAGCACCTTGCTTAGGCTACCGGTTAAAGCCTCCTCGTTCCCCGTAGGACCTAAGGTGATAGTGATATGTTGCCTCTAGGCCCCAGATGGATTGTCGGCCATGGCTGCAGCGCTGCCATCAAGGAAACAAATTAAGGTAGCAAGTAGGCCTATAGCATGTAGCCATATTCGAAAGAGCATAATTATTATGATTGCTTGTACAATGATGCGATATAATAATCGATCATTTGATGTGGCATTGAACATTTTTAATTGCTATAAACGTGTGATAGCCTTGTCCACATTTCCTCCAATAGATTCCTGACGAACAGCTTATAAAGTTCTTGATTCAGAAACGAAAACAATAGGCCTTGATTGGATACGCACAATTACGCACACTATTCCTCTCCTCAAAAGGTATTGTTTTGATAGCATTTTAAGAAATAGAGCCGATATAACGTGCAATATTAATATTAAGTATAACATATAATTTAGGTCTCATTTAATATTTTACAGTTGCTACGGCTGCTTTCTTCATATTGGATCATTTGATAGTTAGTTATGAATATCAATAGATCAGAGGCATTTTGACAGTTTCCCCCTAATGATCTGACATGTAAAGTGCAATTTGCTGTTTCCTAATCAGCTATTGCTGGAGCAGAGGGATATCCACCGAAAATGGAAGACTGGAGTAGTATCAACAGATCGACGTTTCCCTCGGCTCATGCAGTCAACGGAATTGACAAATCAGCCATTGATGCAGACATAAAATATGCACAGGTAAAAACAAGAACTCATATAAATGCATAAGACTATAGCTGTGTCCTTTATCTGCAGAGAGACTGGGCTCGAAGTGTAACATAATATAGTGTGTATTGAAAGGCATTCATCTGTTTAATATAGCCTTGGTATTCGCAAGTTGTTTAAATGTTCGTCAAAATGTTAAACGTTTGCTCCAGCACTATTCAAGGAAGATTAATATGACATAGGGTAAATTGATATATACTGTATACACACTTATATCATAGATGTGCAAATGTTTCGTTCTGGGAAACGTAAATCTGACATACTTTCTTTGTGTTTGTGCGTATTTTCTTGCAGCCTTCATCGACATTATCCAGTTATGTCCCTGCTTGTGCCTACTCACCTTCAAACCAGTACGGCGTTTATAGCGGGCCAGGTAGCTATGTGACCCCTGGACACCCTTGGCAGTCCCAGAACTCGAGTTTGTCCCACCCAAGCAGCGGCATGACGATGCACGCGGGAGATATCCACTCTTCAATGCCGTTCAAACATCCATCGCGAGAAGGTAGGCCAGCTCCTGTTTGAAAGTGTTCCATTCTGATCACAACGGCGATATCTCAATTTTAGCATAATTTAGCATAATTCACTGCCAGCTGACTCGTTTCCCCCCAAGTTTCCTTCATCTATGGCAAAAAAACATCGTTATTTTAAGTTCAATAACAAGACGTAAAATAACACAATGTGCATTTTTATAATTTTTTTATTTATTTTTAAAGCCTATTCACACACACACACACACACACACACACACACACACACACACACACACACACACACACACACACACACACACACACACACACACACACACACACACACACACACACACACACACACACACTTATTATTAGGCAACCATTAATCTAACACCAGTTGTCTAATTGTGGACATTAAATATTAAATTATGTCACTGTCAAGTCCCACAATAATTATATTTATATGTTATAATGAGGGACTCAAATATATAGGGCATTAGTGCAAAAGCAATCTAAACCTATATTAGCAAAGGGTCTCGAAATTGTAGCAGCTTAAAATATTGATGTAGGCCTAATGGTGCGGACCTATAGTGTTTATAACTCTATGACAGCTAAATTATAATTATTTTAGGCTGAGATAGGACTAAATAGGTGCTTGAACTAAGTGATCTCGGCCCTTATACATGTATTCTACTTATGCTTCGATTAAAACGTGTTCTTATCCTTTTGATAGCTACTGTATATTTTAATTTCAAATGAAATATATGATACAATTAAAAACATTTAGTGTTCTAACAAAATAGTTATTAGCCAACATTTACGGATGATATGGTCTTAACAAAAAGAATGCATGAATAAATTCGATGATGAATCAAGGTGTGAACCCAAGAAGACAAATGTGGACGTTATATTGCAGCATGTGATCCATGTTGTCAGTAAATTCATTCATAGTGTACAATTTAAATGTCATGGGAAGTTTAAAAAAAGAACATTGCGTAAAATAATGTGGAATAATTCAAATATGGTATCAAATGAATGACCTTATAGTGTAACATTGACTATTGTGATTATTAGTAACCTAGTTTGTATTTAAATGTTGCATGTAGTAGTCTAACTTTCAGGTCATTCAGGTCTGTATAGGCCTAAGATAAAATAATTTAGGTTTTTAATAAATATTGGCATTTTTAGTTTTGCTGAAATAAAGAGTAATGGCTTGTGTGCTATACAAACGTCTCCTGTTTGTGTTCTGCAGGAGACAGAAAGCCACCCAGTCCCCTAAGCAAGCAACTGCAGCAAGAGGCGTTGAGCAGTGTACACGGACTCAATCTCCCTAACTCATCCTCGTAATGCCAGGGAGCTCGTGCCGCAAACCGAGGACTCAAAACTCACAGTAGGACTATGTAAGGAGCTGCAGACCCTTATCTATTTGAGGGCATTTCAAGAATACAAACAGTAAGTGCAAGCACTATTTATGATTTGTTTGCCAAAGTGTTAACCATTGAATGGGCCCTTATAGCCTAACACATGTGCATACAAATGTAGCCAAATACAGATAGACTCCAGTCGGTCTGTGGCCATATGAATGTAAACGTATGAGGATGTTGAACTGTATTGGAGTCTCCTGTCCTCATGCAGCAGAGTTAGTGGTTGTGTCGTCTTTTCATTGAACTACTTCATGTATATTTCTGTAAAAGACTGCAGGATTTAAATGCAATAATATCTGTCATTGATGTTTCATTAAACAAGTTTGCTATAGTTGACAATGGAACTGTATCCTGTACACGCAGTAAATTGTTTTCTTAATTGGTTACAAATCTGGTTTCTACAGACCAACTCAACGATGTGAACAAAGTGATACAGTGTACATGTAAAATAGATTATTGCAAAAGCTTTAATTATATATTTTTATAAATCCATTGTAAATATTCTAAATAAAGGCATTGTAAAATACAACTGTTCCTGTCATTATAAAAATGCTAAACAAGTATTGCATACCATCTTTCTAAGTCAAGTGTGTTTGCTTAGCGATTTAAGCGCAGATATAGAATGCACTGGGTGTCGCAGATCATTAGGAAGCTGTTAGAGGAAGAAATTAGATTTCGATATCAGCAAGATGGCCAAAATTGATATGTGAAGTTATCGGTATGTATGAGGGAAATCACTGCGTATCATGCTGGGACAACGTGTAGGTGCTAATCTCTTTGCCCTCATGGGCGCTACCATGCTTCTGCGTTAATGGAGCTTACTGCTTTCGGCGCCTCCAGTGATGATATCTTAGCTCCTTCTTCTGGATACTTGCCATAAGGCAAATTAAATAACCAATCAAGTGCATGAGCATGTTATTTTGCAATAGAGGCTGCGTTTGGGATAACACACACACACACACACACACACACACACACACACACACACACACACACACACACACACACACACACACACACACACACACACACACACACACACACACACACACACACACACACACACACACACACACACACACACACACACACACACACACACTTACAGCTTGGTGTGACAATTGATACACTGCATACCATCACTGAAGGCGCCGAATGCAGTAAGTTACATTACCTACATCAATTTGGAACATACTTTGCAAATTGTGGAATATCAGTGACATTCTATAGCTTTTGATTTGGGCAATACTTGTTTATTGTTATGTTTGTTGCATGGTGTGTTCAGTATTCAATTTCCATAAGATATACTCTGCTGAAAATCATCCCCGAATATGCGTGGTGTTGTTGGTTTTGAATGTTGTGGATTTTGAAGCAATCAAAAATACGATGTCATTATAGCCTGAAATGTGCGAACATGTAGACATTTGGTTCATCAGTTCCTTCACAGACTGATTCATTTGAGTCATCTGGACATTAGACATAGACCTATTTTACATAGCATGTCCACACAACTTGAACGGCGGTATCTGAAGGATTTGCAACAAATAGAACGGCTGTCTCTGAAGGATTTGCATTCTCTCAAACTAACAATCAACATATTGATAACGTCCACAAAATTATTGATAATTTCAGGCCCAAGACCCCATCCAAAAGTCAGTGCATGTGTCTCACTCCAGCCGACTAACACTGTACGTGCCATAGGCTACATTCCATAAACTGTGCATTCCAATTCACAGCCTGTATTTTTCATCCACCTCGAAATCGAACAATGATTAGTTATATTTAGAGATAAATGCTAAAGTTTATCTAGAATTTAAAGGGTTGTGATTTAAGTAGACAATGCATACTGTACATTGACCGAGAATCAAAATGGGATAGACTATATTATTGGAAAAACGTAAACAGTGCCTTCAGACCACAGGAGGTTGGTGGCACCTTAATTGGGGAGAACAAGCTCGTGTTAATGACTGGAGCAGAATGAGTGGAATGGTAACAAATACATGGTTTCCAGTTGTTTGATGCCATCCAATTTGCACCATTCCAGCCATTATTATGAGCTGTTCTCTCCTAAGCAGCCTCCCGTGCTTCAGAAAATATTCACACCCCTTGACTTTTTCCAAATTGTGTTGTGTTACAGCCTACATTTAAAATTAATACAATTTAGATTGTGTTTCACTGATCTACACACAATACCCCAAAATGTCAAAGTGGAATAATGTTTTTAGAATGTTTATACATTTATTAAAAATGAAAAGCTGAAATGTCTTGAGCCAATAAGTATTTAACCCTTTTTTATGGCAAGTCTAAATAAGTTCAGGAGTAAAAATTTGCTTAACAAGTTATAATAAGTTGTATGGACACTCTGTGTGCAATAATAGTGTTTAACATGATTTCTGTACCCCACACATACAATTATCTGTAAGGTCCATAAGTTGAGCAGTGAATTTCAAGCACAGAGTCAACCACAAAGACCAGGGAGGTTTTTCTATGGTTCGCAAAAAAGGGCACCATTGGTAGATGGGTAAAAAAAGCAGACATTGAATATCCCTTTGAGCATGGGGAAGTAACAGGCATTCTTCCTAACTCTGTTTCCGGAGAGGAAGTAAACCGCTCAGGGATTTCACCATAAGGCCAATGGGGATTTTAAAACAGTTACAGAGTTTAATGGTTGTGATAGGAGAACTGAGGATGGATCAACAACATTGTAGTTAAGCCACAATATTAACATAAATTACAGAGGGAAAAGAAGGAAGCCTGTGCATAATGCAAATATTCCAAAACATGCATCCTGTTTGCAATAAGGCACTAAAATAATCATGCAAAAAATGTGGCAAAGAGATTAATATTTGTCCTGAAAACAAAAGCATTAAGTTTGGGGAAAATCCAACACAACACATCACTGAATATCACTCTTCAAATTTTCAAGAATGGTGGTGGCTGCATCATGTTATGGGTATGCTTGTCGTTGGCAAGGACTAGGAAGTTTTTTTAGGATGAAAAGAAATGGAATAGAGCTAAACACAAGCAAAATCATAGAGGAAAACCTGGTTCAGTTTTCTTTCCAACAGACACTGGGAGACAAATTCACCTTTCAGCAGGACAATAACATAAAACACAAGGCCAAATTTACACTGGAGTTGCATACTAAGATGACATTGAATGTTCCGGAGTGGTATAGTGACAATTTCAACATAAATCGGCGTGAAAATCTATGGCAAGACTTGAAAATGGCTGTCTGTTAATGATCAACAACCAACTTGACAGAGCTTTACAATTTTTTTGAAGAATAATGGGCAAATATTCTATAATCAGTTGTGCAAAGCTCTTTTAAAGACTTACCCAGAAAGACTTACAGCTGTAACCGCTGCCAAAGGTGATTCAAACATGTATGACTCAGGGGGTTGAATACTTACTTAAAAAACAAGTTTTTTTCTTCCACTTTGACATTACAGAGTATTTTGTGTAGATCGTTGACAAAAAATAACAATTAAATACATTTTAATCCCGCTTTGTAACACAACAAATGTGGAAAATGTCAAGGGGTGCGAATACTTTCTGAAGACACTGTATATGGTAAATGTGGCAAAACAATATGCATACACATTACTTTGAGCCCTGTAGTTGATCAATTGATTGATGTTAGCCACATAGCGGTAACGGCAAACAAAAATGGGAACACTTGAATAATGAGGGATACAAAGTATATTGAAAGGAGGTGCTTTCACATAGATGTGGTTCTTCAGTTAATTATGCAACCAACATGTCATCATGCTTAGGGTCAAGTATTAAAATGTTGGGCAGGCTGTTATTTTGCCCATTATTTTGGCTACCTGGGCTATGCCCCTATATGATGACAGAGCCCCCATCCACAGGGCATTAATGGTCACTGAATGGTTTGATGAGCATGAAAATGATGTAAATCCTATGCCATGGCCGTCTCAGTCACCAGATCTCAACCCAGTTGAATCTCACTTATGGGAGATTCCGTAGCAGCGCCTGAGACAAAGTTTTCCACCACCATCAACAAAACACCAAATTATGGAATTCTTTGTGGAAGAATGGTGTCGCATGCCTCCAATAGAGATCCAGACACTTAGAATCTATGCCAAGGTTCATTGAAGCTGTTCTGGCACGTGGTGGCCCAACATCCCTTTGACACGTTATGTTGGTGTTTCCTTTATTTAGGTAATTACCTGTATATTTCTAGGTTTGGAAGTGATGGACACTTTGATGATTTGGTCATCCTAATCTGTCAGTTAGGCTATTACTCCATTTGGTTTGTAAAAAACAATATTGGTGTAGCACTCTGTAATATTCATAAAAACATGAGTAAAGAACTTACTTAGTTAGATGTAATATATCAAAGACATAATTGTATTTTATAAAAGTTATTCCTGCTATCAAATTCAAGCAACATGGGGCCAGTAGCGGTTCCATAAGAAATGCAGTTGCCTTTGCAAGCTATGCCAGTGAATATATAATCGTTGCAGCAATTTAATTTAACTTGATTTCTTTACAAATAATGCAAGTTTAGTTTTTTTCTTGTGTTTTAAACATTCAAAAACTTAAACTAAGTTGCCACCAAGTGAAAAAGCGAGGAAAACTAGTCTTGAAAATCAGACTATTTTAATTAAATTAGTATAATTTCATTTATAAATGGGTCATCAAATATGGTTGTCAGAGCTTAGTTGAAGCAAATTACTTCAGATAGGAAATATTTTTACAGGGCCGTCGTGTGTGAAGCAGACTACAGTCCAGAGATAGACAAGGATCACCATTAATCCACATGACCAGCGGTCTCCTGCTTCAGTTGACACAGTTCTCAGTTACAGTAATCAACCAATCAATGACTGAGTGTGTTGCTGAGGTAAAAATGCATTTCCATGAGCATTTCCATGTTTGTCTATTCGTGTGCGTGTGCGTGTGCGAGTGTGTGTGTGTGTGTGTGTGTGTGTGTGTGTGTGTGTGTGTGTGTGTGTGTGTGTGTGTGTGTGTGTGTGTGTGTGTGTGTGTGTGTGTGTAAGAAAGAGAAAGACAGAGAGAGACAAAACATTGACATAATCAAGTACATCTAATATTGATATTTCATTTGTGTATTCTTCAAAGTGTTGAACAAGCTCCATAAAAACTATATTTCTCTCTTGAAAATGATCTTAACGTTATGTGGACATTGTAAGTGACAGTCAGCTGCTTTTCAATGCCAGAGAGCACATCTACCAACTTCTGCTGCTTCAATGTAAGACTTCTGTTTAGGTTTTTACCTTTTACTGTAACAGGGTTGCAGCAAATTCAAAGTGAGTGTTACCATTATTCCTTTGATTTCATTGAGAGGGATTCCATCTTGCCCTTAAGATTAAAATCAGACCATGGTTTATCTTAGTTCTAATAATGTCCACAGGCTTCTGAAACCTCTTTTCTCTATTGTATGAAAACATACACTGAGTGTACAAAACATTAGTAACACCGTCCTAATATTGGGTTGAACCCCCCCTTTTGCCCTCAGAACAGCCTCAATTCATCGGGGCATGGACTCTACAAGGTGTCAAAAGCATTCCACAGCGATGCTGGGCCATGTTGACTCCAATGCTTCCAACAGTTGTGTAAAGTTATCTGGATGTCCTTTGGGTGGTGGACCATTCTTGATACACACTGGAAACTGTTTGAGCGTGAAAAACTCTGCAGTTTTGAGGTTCCTGACACACTCAAGCTGGTGCGCCTGGCACGTACTACCATACTCTGTTCAAAGGCGCTTAAATATTTTGTCTTGCCCATTCACCCTCTGAATGGCACACATCCACAATCCATGTCTCAATTGTCTCATGGCTTAAAAATCATTCTTTAACCTGTCTCCTCCCCTTCATCTACACTAATTGAAGTGGATTTAACAGGTGACATCAATAAGGGATCATAGCTTTCACCTGAATTCACCTGGTCAGTTTATGTCATTGAAAGAGCAGGTGCCCCTAATGTTTTGTACACTAAGTGTAGTTTACTTGTTAAAAAATCTAAGAATCTCACAAACTCAAACTCTCAAATCCAAAAATGATGCATCAACTACTTACCCATTAATATAGCAGAGGTATGATCATTCCCCATCTACAGGCCTTTGACTGAGTATCTGGAAAAACTCAGCCCACTGGGCACACACTGGTTGAATCAATGTTGTTTCCTCGTCATTTCAATGAAATTACGTTGAACCAACGTGGAATAGACGTTGAATTGACGTCTGTGCCCAGTGGGAGGTGTCTCTGTTCTCTCTGAGCTCTTTTTTATAAGGGTTAGTTCCTTCCTTCTTCAATGCGAAGCTCCCAGTGACTCGGCATATCCGAACATTAAGATGGCCTCCCAATGCTCCCTGGCTGTGCTATTTTCAAGGCATCATTGTAAAAAACAAATGGTAAATGTTACTGGCAAAATAGGAGGAACGGACTGTTTTCCCGGATACCACTTGGGGTTCATAAAACACTCCTTCACGGTGGCTGGTTTACTTCCTGCAAGACCTGTGGTCATCAATCAGTGGCCCCCCACCAAAGATGGACAGTTTGAAAGACACTATAGAAATGTAGGCAGTAGATCCAGGCTGTATCACAACCGGCCGTGATTGGGAGTCCCATAGTGCTGCGCACAATTGGCCCAGCGTCGTCTGGATTTGGCCGGTGTACGCCATCCTTGTAAATAAGAATTTATTCTTAACTGACTTGCCTAGTTAAATAAAGGTGAAATAAAAAATAAAAATATATAATAAATGCACCAAAAAGTCCCCTCTCTTTGAACTTGAAGAGCTTGAGTGTATAGTTTTCTGCTACTCAATGTTGTAAAGACTCTAGTGCGACAAGCTTTAAAGACAATAGTGAATATGGGGAAGACTCAAAATCCTTGATACTAATGGGTCTAAAATTAGGCCAAGTGTGTAATCCAAGCATTGTCACTCTATTCTGTGAATAGTATAATTCATCACTGTCTTGTGTGTGTGTGTATAGGACAGATTGAACTTTATTTGTACAGACAAGAGCTCAATGTCTGTACTTGACACTCACCTGGGTATGATTTAGGACTTCTGAATGATCACAATGTTTTGAAGGAGGAAACTACCCTGGGCAGGCCAAAAGACTCTCACGCAGTGTACATTACCTTTGTGTGACTCCCATTCAACAAAACAGAGAGCATCTTAGGACGAATGACAAAAAAAGACAGACAGCTCCTGAGGATGATACATGAGAAACCTTCTGTGGAGAAAGTGGCAACTTGGCAACTGTTTGACTCTAAAAAGAAGTGCCTTGTCAAAGTTTTGATGTCTTCCACCTCAAATTAATTATGATGGACATTGTCATGGAAACTAGTAGCAAACTACAATTAAAATTTGAGCTGAGGTGACAGGATATGTGATTGTTGGCAGAGATTCATCTCAAAGGTTGATTTTCCTGTCTCTTGAGGCAGTGTCTAGATGCCCATACATCATATTGTCTGTGTGGCAGACATGCGGCACATAATGTACAGAAGTTGAGACCTTACAAAAACATAGCTGTTTGTGAAAATAAGAAAGTTTGCATGAGTTATTATTATCACTCCCAACCCTCCTAGTGAAAAAGTACAACACAAAAGCCATGGTTCCTTAATGATGTAATCCCTGCAATGCAACCATCATTGACTTCTCTTCCACTGTCTGTCTGTGCTGTCTTCCTGTCCACATGATTTCCAAACAGGCAGTGGCAGAGAGTCCAGAGAGAGGATGATAAATGTCTCCCTCCCATGTTCTGACTTGCTCTGCCAGCTCACCACATCAAGGAGGCGCTCTGAAAGCAAAGGGAAAGAGACATGATGATGACATTTGTCTTTTTAAATGAAAACGTATCATTTCACAGTTGCTCTGGACTGGCCCTCTAGGGGATTCTGAGGCTGTTTTGGTCGACAGAGCGAGGCAGAAGCAAAGGCAACGCAGCAATAAGCAAAAACCACAGGATCACTTTGAATTGCCGAGCCTCAGCTCTGATTATTACATACAGAAGATTAAAGCGGCATGAAATTATCTTTGCATACACATTTAAAATAGTTCCCTTTATAGGACAGTGTCAGGAGTGCATGCAGAGAATAGTTTTGCAAACCAAAATTATGCTTGCCATTCCTGTGCCGTTTTAGTCGTGGGTATGCAAATATAGCAACCGTTCCAAAAGGTTTTTTTAATCTTTTTTTATCTTCACATAAAAATATGTGTGTTTCCAGAGGAAAAATATTGACTTTTGTGATTGCTTCAGCAGTTTTTAATGTCATAAATGTGCTGTGAGAGGAGCTCTCTGGGCAGAAGAACAGAGACATTGATGGGATGCAGCAGGATTCTCTCTAATTAATGTTCTGTCCCGCTACCCATCAGTGATTTTTTAAACTGTGCTGAAATACACTACATGACCAAAAATATGTGGACACCTGCTCGTCGAACATCTCATTCCAAAATCATGGGCATTAATATGGAGTTGGTCCCCCCGTTTGCTGCTATAACAGCTTCCACTCTTCTGGGGAGGCTTTCCACTATGTTGGAACATTGCTGGGGGGACTTGCTTCCATTCAGCCACAAGAGCATTAGTGAGGTCGGGCACTGATGTTGAGCGATTAGGCCTGGCTCGCTGTCGGCATTCCAAATCATCCCAAAGGTGTTCGATAGGGTTGAGGTCAGGGCTCTGTGCAGGCCAGTCAAGTTCTTCCACACTGATGTTGACAAACCATTTCTGTATGGACCTCACTTTGTGCACGGGACCATTGTCATGCTGAAACAGGAAAGGGCCATACCCAAACTGTTGCCACAAAGTTGGAAGCATACAATTGTGTATAATGTCATTGTATTCTGTAGCGTTAAGATTTCCCTTCACTGGAACTAAAAGGCCTATCCCGAACCATAAAAAACAGTCCCACACCATTATTTCTCCTCCACCTAACTTTACAGTTGGCACTATGCATTCGGTTAGGTAGCGTTCTCCTGGCATCCGCCAAACCCATATTTGTCTGTCAGACTACAAGATGGTGAAGCGTGATTCATCACTCCAGAGAACGAGTTTTCAATACTCCAGAGTCCAATGGTGGCGAGCTTTAAACCACTCCAGCTGACGCTTGGCATAGTACATGGTGATCTTAGGTTTGTGTGGGCTGCTCGGCCATGGAAACCCATTTTATGAAGCTCCCAACCAACATTTCTTCTACTGTCATTGCTTCCAGAGGCAGTTTGGAACTCGGTAGTGAGTGTTGCAACCGAGGACAGATGATTTTTACGTGTTACGTGCTTCAGCACTCAGAGCCCCGTTCTGTGAGCTTGTGTGGCCTACCACTTCGCAGCTGAGCCATTGTTGCTCCTAGACGTTTCCACTTCACAATAACAGCATTTACAGTTGTCCGGGGCAGCTCTAGCGGGGCAGAAATTTGACGAACTGACTTGGCATCCTATGACAGTGCCACGTTGTAAGTCACTGAGCTCTTCAGTCAGGCCATACTGCCAATGTCTGTCTATGGAGATTGCATCGCTGTGTGATTGATTTTATGCACCTGTCAGCAACTGGTGTGGCTGAAATAGCCAAATACACAAATTTGAGGGGGTGTCCACATACTTTTGTAAATATAGTGTAACTAATATATATATATTTATCTCATCTAATTGCTTAAATGTATGAATAAATAAGACCTTATAGATGCCAAGTCTTGGTCATGATATGGTTTAACACTCTCTTTGGATAATTAATTCCAATCATTTTAAAGTTAACAGCAGGTATTTTGCATGTAAGTTTAAGTATTTTGATATCTTCACAAATCTACAAAACAGCCGTTTTACATCCAGCTTAATGCTGCCACATGCCAAGTGTTACCAACAAGCTGTGTGGCATCAGATTTAAAGTCTTATGAGGTGATAATAGGAAGATGACACTGTACCGTCTGTCGGTTTGGGCAGGAAAATGTATTTGCATGTGAACAACGTTTGCGGTATCTACAGAAATTAGACATTATTAAGCGCATCACAGTGGTGTTTGAAGAAGCACGATCAGAAGGGAACTAGTTAAGAGCTTCAGCATCAGAAAAAACCTCTCCAACCCAAATATCGATTCTATTGACTTTTTTTACTGATAGTAAAGACAATAGTATGAAGGCATCATACAAGTTCATGAACATAATGTTCCTCTTTTGTACAATGACAACTTAGGCCTACACAACATCAAAAGCATATTGCATGTAACTAAACATGGGTAGTCCAAGGTGAAGAGGTAGTCCAAGGTGAAGAGGTAGTCCAAGGTGAAGAGGCAGTCCAAGGTGAAGAGGTAGTCCAAGGTGAAGGGGTAGTCCAAGGTGAAGAGGTGCACATACAGTGCAATTTTGACTTTCTTGTTCGTTGCCTTGAATTTCATGAATGCCCTGACTTTCAAGATGAGTGATACTAACTTTATACAGCTCTAGGTTGGGTAATAAAGCTGACAACACAAGGATTAGATGTTGTAATGTCAAAGAGCTTGAACCTTAGTACGATAAAGATCAATGATGCAGCGTTCCGAATGGGTTTGGTTGGTAAGTTTAGGATTGAAACTGAACCAAACTAGAGTGTGCCCCAAGTTCCCAGACCTTGGTCTAGGATGACTCAGCCAGTGATGGCTAACCCAGCGTCTGAAAGCTGGGTGGCCAGCATCCTGCGTCTGAGGATGACGGACAAAGAGACTGGAAGTTCAGCGGTCCGGGTCTACGCTGAGTGACATGTCAGAGGCATGCAGAACCTGTCGAGCTGCGGTGGAATATCGTGTACAATGGGTCACGGAATGAACACTGTCACCGTGGAGAACGCTGTGATCGTGAGAGATAAAGCAACAAAAAGGTAAAAGAAAAACAAAGCAGGTTGTCATTAATCAGACCTCTGACAGCACCCTGCTCCTGCCACTCTCTTGGAATTTTGGACGACAGCCTGGGCCAGTTAGTACAGCCAGCCAGTAACCAGCATACATTAGCCATGTGTTTAATATACTTAATATAATGTTTACATACCCTACATTACTCATCTCATATGTATATACTGTACTCTATACCATCTACTGCATCTTGCCATCTTTATGTAATACATGTATCACTAGCCACTTTAAACAACGCCACTTTTATATGTTTACATACCCTACATTACTCATCTCCTATGTATATACTGTACTCGATACCATCTACTGCATCTTGCCTATGCCGTTCTGTACCATCACTCATTCATATATTTTTATGTACATATTCTTCATCCCTTTACACTTGTGTGTATAAGGTAGTTGTTGTGAAATTGTAAGGTTAGATTACTCGTTGGTTATTACTGCATTGTCGGAACTAGAAGCACAAGCATGTCGCTACACTCGCATTAACATCTGCTAACCATGTGTATGTGACAAATAAAATGTGATTTGATTTGATTTGTTTAAAAAAAGACTCAGGGCCTGGCTCACTGTTGGTTCATAAACTAAGACAGCTTTACAACTAAACCAACCTACACTGACGTGAACTATTGACTCTGTGTCTGGATACTGTATGCTGCGATTCATCTCTGTGTCTAGATACTGTATGTTACGAATATCTCTGTGTCTAAATACTGTATGTTACTGTCAATGGTGTGTGTACTGGGAGCAGAGTCAGGTGCAGGAGAGCAGAGAGTTGTGAACAGGCGCACACTTTATTTAGGCAGGAGAAACCAACAGACGGAAGCCACTGCGTCGAAACCTTCATCGAATATTCCAAAGTGCAAAAACGCGCAAACAGTCACAACAATAAAGTACAAACAAATAAACATACCTCGTGAATATAAAACACGGAATAAACGCACACCAGAAATAGCGCGTCAAAAATGACACGTAACACAAAACAATCACACACAAAGACATGAGGGGGAACAGAGGAATAAATACATGTAGTGTCATTGGGGAATGAAAACCAGGTGTGCAGGGAACAAGACAAAACTAATGGATAAATGAAAAATGGAGCGGCGATGGCTAGAAAGAAGGTGACTTCGACCACCGAACGTCGCCTGAACAAGGAAAGGAGCCGACTTCGGAGGAAGTCGTGACAGTTACCTCTATTTCTGTGTCTAGATAATGCATGTTACATATGTCTCTGTGTCTAGATACTGTATGTTACGTATATCTCTGTGTTTAGGGACAGTATGTGACGTATATCTCTTTGTCTAGATACTGTATGTTACGAATGTCACTGTGTCTAGATACTGTATGTTAAGTGTATCTCTGTTTCTAGATACTGTATGTGACATATGTCTCTGGGTCTAGATACTGTATGTTACAAATACTTCCGTGTTTAGATACTGTATGTTACATATATCTCTGTGTCTAGATTCTGTATGTTACGTATATATCCGTGTTTAGATACTGTATGTTACGTATGTCTCTGTGTCTAGATACTGTATGTAACGTATATCTCTGTGTCTAGATACTGTATGTTACGTATATTTCTGTGTCTGGATACTGTATGTGATGTTTTTCTCTGTGTCTAGATACTGTATGTTACATATGTTTCTGTATCTGGATATTGTATGTGATGTTTTTCTCTGTGTCTAGATACTGTATGTTATGTATGTCTCTGTGTCTAGATTCTGTATGTTACGTATATATCCGTGTTTAGATACTGTATGAGAAGAATGTCTCTGTGACTAGATACTGTATGTTACGTATGTCTCTGTGTCTAGATACTGTATGTTACGTATATCTCTGTGTCTAGATACTGTATGTTACGTATATATCCGTGTCTAGAAACTGTATGTTACGTATGTCTCTGTGTCTTGATACTGTATGTTACGTATATCTCTGTCTAGATTCTGTGTTACTTATGTCTCTGTGTTTAGATACTGTATGTGACGTATGTCTCTGTGTCTAGATAGTGTATCTCTGTGTCTAGATACTGTATGTTACGTGTGTCTCTGTGTCTAGATACTGTATGTTACGTATATCTCTGTGTCTGCAACATCATATCGTAAAGATAAGGAAAGTGAATCATCTGCTCTTTGAACCACTGACAGTTTCATACGGCTTTGGATGGATGGTTTACTTTCTACTTCTTCTGTTTGTGTATTGTTTTCATTGTCTTGTGTTCCTGCATTATCTCTCCGTTAGTAGCAACGCTCAAGCTGGTAGTGGCAGCAGGGCGCTCCAGCGGAACTATAGAGTAGGCCGAAAGACAGACAGCAAGGTAATTTGATGAGCAGTGAGTGCGTCCAGCCGCGTCACTCCCATAGGCCCTGCTCACTCAGACAAATCAGCATCCGCATCTCATCACTCACGCAGAGCTTTGACCAAGAGGCTGTCTGTCAGTATGGCATGGAGTAAACAAGGGTTAATGTTAGGTGAGCCAGAGGGATTGATGTTGAATAACAACCCTGCTACTCAGTGGGGATGGTGTACTACCACGACAGAGTCTCGTTAAACTCACACCAGTTTGAGACGTTGTGATGACTTGTGGGGCCCTTGCCTGCTAAAGAAACAAGAACACAAAAACAAAAGGGAAAGTCAGTCTCATGAACTTATACTGTATGTTTGACTTGTGTTTGGTGACAGTCAGTTGGAATTGACACCTGGGTATTGGGGTATGTAATTCGTTTAGGGCGAGACAGGTCTAAGAAAAGAGTGGAAGACAAGGAAATATGGGAGTTTCTTTTTCATATCACTATCATTCTATCAAAACACACGGCAGACCACCGCCGTTTCACCCAGATTTATGCACAGAGAGAAAGGTGAGACAGCTTGTCACGCCCTGATCTTTGTTACGACCAATGAGGACAATTGTGAGGAGTCAGGCGCAGAGAGCAAAGATATGGGGAAAAACCACTCTTTAATGTCCAACCCGAAGAACAACTGGTAACGTCAAAACATTGGCGTAAAAATCCGACTTGAATAAAGTACACACTGGAATATAAATCCAGACTGTGGAAAACCCCAAAATAAACGAACAACCTCATACAAAACAGAAAGACAAGCCCGCACAAACAGAAACGGGCTAAACGAACTTAAATAGCACCACCCTAACAACCAAACAATAAACAGGTGAAATCAATTAGTCAAAACCAAACGAAAAGGAAAAAGGGATCGGTGGCAGCTAGTAGACCGGCGACGACGAGCGCCGAGCGCCACTCGAACAGGAAGGGAAGCCACCTTCGGTAATACTCGTTACAGTACCCCCCTCCTGACGCGCAGCTCCCGCAGCGCGCCGACGCCGGCCTCGAGGACGACCCGGGGGCCGAGGCGCAGGGCGATCCGGATGGAGGCGATGGAACTCTCTCAGCATAGATGGATCCAATATATCCCCCACCGGGACCCAGCACCTCTCCTCCGGACCGTACCCCTCCCAGTCCACGAGGTACTGCAGGCCCCTCACCCGGTGTCTGGAATCCAGAATGGACCGTATCCTGTACGCCGGGGACCCCTCTATGTCCAGAGGGGGCGGAGGGACCTCCAGAACCTCACCTTCCTGCATGGGACCAGCTACCACCGGCCTGAGGAGAGACACATGAAATGAGGGGTTAATACGATAATACGAAGGAAGTAACAATCGGTAACACACCTCATTTATTCTCCTCAGGACTTTAAATGGCCCTACACACTGCGGACCCAGCTTCCGGCAGGGCAGGCGGAGGGGCAGGTTTCGGGTCGAGAGCCAGACCCTATCCCCCGGTGCAAACACGGGGGCCTCACTGCGGTGACGGTCAGCGCTCTTCTTCTGCCGTCTACTCGCCTGACGCAGAGACTCCTGGACGGCTCTCCAAGTCTCCTTTGAGCGCTGTACCCACTCCTCCACCGCAGGAGCCTCGGTCTGACTCTGATGCCATGGTGCCAGAACCGGCTGGTACCCCAACACACACTCAAATGGTGACATGTTGGTAGAGGAGTGGCTTAGTGAGTTCTGGGCAATCTCTGCCCAGGGGATGTATCTTGACCACTCCCCTGGCCGGTCCTGGCAATACGACTGCAGAAACCTACCCACCTCCTGGTTCACTCTCTCCACCTGCCCATTACTCTCCGGGTGATACCCCGAGGTCAGGCTGACCGAGACCCCCAAATGCTCCATAAACGCCTTCCATATTCTGGAAGTGAACTGGGGACCCCGATCAGAAATGATATCCTCGGGCACCCCGTAGTGCCGGAAGACATGGGTAAATAGTGCCTCCGCAGTCTGCAGGGCCGTAGGGAGACCGGGCAAGGGATAAGACGGCAGGACTTAGAGAACCGATCCACAACGACCAGGATCGTAGTGTTTCCCTGAGATGGGGGTAGGTCAGTCAGAAAATCCACCGAAAGATGGGACCACGGCCGTTGTGGAACGGGGAGGGGTTGTAACTTCCCTCGAGGCAGGTGCCTAGGAGCCTTACTCTGAGCGCATACCGAACAGGAAGAGACATAGAATCGCACATCCCTCTCCAAGGTGGGCCACCAGTACTTCCCCCTAAGACCTCGCACTGTCCTCGAAATACCCGGGTGACCTGACGAGAGTAAACCATGAGCCCATCGAATCAATTGATCACGAACAGCGAGCGGTACGTACCTACGCCCCTCCGGGCACTGTGGAGGCGCAGGTTCCTCCCTTAACGCGCGCTCGATGTCCGCGTCCACCTCCCATACTATTGGTGCCACCAACTTGGCCGCCGGAATGATGGGAGTAGGATCGATGGACCGGTCCTCTGAGTCATAGAGGCGAGACAGCGCGTCGGCCTTAGTGTTGAGGGAACCTGGTCGATACGAGATCGTAAAACGAAATCTGGTGAAATACATGGCCCACCTTGCCTGACGCGGATTCAGTCTCTTAGCTGATCGGATATACTCCAGGTTACGGTGGTCAGTCCAGATGAGGAAAGGGTGCTTAGCCCCCTCAAGCCAGTGTCTCCACACCTTCAGGGCTTTAACCATAGCCAACATCTCCCTATCCCCCACATCATAATTCCGCTCCGCTGGCCCGAGTTTTTTCGAAAAAAAAGCACAGGGGCGGAGCTTTGGTGGCGTACCCGAGCGCTGTGAGAGCACCGCTCCAACCCCAGCCTCGGATGCGTCCACCTCTACTATGAACGCCAAAGAAGGGTCCGGATGCGCCAACACTGGCGCCTCGGTAAACAGCACCTTCAACCTACGGAAGGCTCTGTCCGCCTCTGCTGACCACTGCAAACGCACCGGCCCCCCCTTCAGCAGTGAGGTAATAGGAGCTGCTACCTGACCAAAACCCCGGATAAACCTCCGGTAGTAATTGGCAAACCCTAAGAACCGCTGCACCTCTTTTACCGTGGTCGGAGTCGGCCAATTACGCACGGCTTTTACGCGGTCACCCTCCATTACCACCCCCGAGCTGGAAATGCGATAACCCAGGAAGGAAACGGCTTGTTTGGAAAACTCACATTTCTCCGCCTTCACGTACAGGTCATGCTCCAGCAGTCGCCCAAGAACCTTGCGCACCAGAGACACATGCGCGGCGCGTGTAGCGGAGTAGATCAAAATATCGTCAATATACACCACCACACCCTGTCCGTGCAGGTCTCTGAGAATCTCGTCAACAAAGGATTGAAAGACAGCTGGAGCATTCTTTAACCCGTACGGCATGACGAGGTACTCATAATGGCCCGATGTGGTACTAAACGCGGTTTTCCACTCATCTCCCCCCCGAATACGCACCAGATTATACGCGCTCCTGAGATCCAGTTTCGTGAAGAACCGTGCTCCGTGGAATGATTCCATCGCCGTAGCGATGAGAGGTAGTGGGTAACTAAAACCCACCGTGATGGAATTGAGACCTCGATAATCAATACACGGACGCAAACCACCATCCTTTTTCTTCACAAAAAAGAAACTCGAGGAGACGGGTGACATGGAGGGCCGAATGAATCCCTGTCCCAGAGCTTCCGTGACATATGTCTCCATAGCCAACGTCTCCTCCTGGGACAAAGGATACACATGACTCCTGGGTAGTGCAGCGTTTACCTGGAGGTTTATCACGCAATCCCCCTGTCGATGGGGTGGTAATTGGGTCGCCTTCTTTTTACTGAAAGCGATAGCCAAATCGGCATACTCAGCGGGAATGCGCACGGTGGAAACCTGGTCTGGACTCTCCACCGTTGTCGCACCGATGGAAACTCCTACACACCTGCCTGAACACTCATCAGACCACCCCTGTAGAGCTCCCTGTTTCCACGAAATCGTCGGATTGTGAATAGCCAGCCAGGGAATCCCCAGCACCACCGGAAACGCAGGTGAATCGATAAGGAACAGACTAATCCGTTCCTTATGATTCCCCTGCGTAATCATCTCCAAAGGAATTGTGGCCTCCCTGACCAGCCCTGACCCTAATGGTCGACTATCTAAGGAGTGCACAGGGAAGGGGGGTTCTACCTTAACTAACGGAATCCTCAACTTCTGAGCGAGTCCGCGATCTATAAAGTTCCCAGCTGCGCCTGAATCGACTAGCGCCTTATGCTGGAGAGAGGGAAAAAATTTAAGGAAACATATTAACAAAAACATGTGACCAACAGGAAGCTCTGGGAGAGTGTGGTGCTGACTCACCTGAGGTGACCGAGGAGTGTTCTGCCTGCCCTCTCGATTCCCAGATGGACTCCTCCAGCACCGACCGGAAGTGTGTCCTCTTCGACCACAACTGGTACAGGAGGAGCCTCCTCCTCCGATCTCCCTAGATGCTGCCCCTCCTAGCTCCATCGGGATGGGAGCAGGAGGGTCAGGAGGTGGAACGGACAGGACCCTTTCAGAACGTCCGCGAGCAGCTAGCAGATGGTCTAACCGGATAGACATGTCTATTAGTTCATCCAAACTGAGCGTAGTGTCCCGACAAGCCAGCTCTCTGCGGACGTCTTCTCTCAGGCTACACCTGTAATGGTCTATCAGGGCCCTGTCGTTCCACCCTGCTCCAGCGGCCAAGGTCCGGAAATCCAGCGCGAAGTCCTGCGCGCTCCTCGTCCCCTGTCGGAGATAGAACAATCTCTCACTCTCATCTGAACTCCGGGTAGTGGCCCCTCGCTGAGTCGGGCCCGTTCCAGACCGCATTGGCCCACTCTAGGGCTCTACCTGTCAGGCAGGAGACGAGGACACTCACTCTCTCTTCGTCCGAGGGAGCTGGTCGAACGGTGGCCAGGTACAGATCTAATTGTAGCAGGAATCCCTGGCACCCCGCCGCCGCTCCATCGTACTGACTTGGAGGCGTAATACGCAAAGCGCTGGCACCGGATCCCGCTGGAGGAGATGGTATAGTTGCTGGAGGGAGGGTAGGTGGGGTAGTAGGGAGACCACTCCTCTCCCAACGATCCATCCTCTCCATCATTAGATCCATAGCTGATCCGATGCGATGGAGGATGGACGTGTGATGAAGGACTCTCTCCTCCATCGTGGGGAGAGGGGTGGTCGCTGCTCCTGCTGGCTCCATATGTGGTGCGGGCTTCTGTTACGACCAATGAGGACAATTGTGAGGAGTCAGGCGCAGAGAGCAAAGATATGGGGAAAAACCACTCTTTAATGTCCAACCAGAAGAACAACTGGTAACGTCAAAACATTGGCGTAAAAATCCGACTTGAATAAAGTACACACTGGAAAATAAATCCAGACTGTGGAAAACCCCAAAATAAACGAACAACCTCATACAAAACAGAAAGACAAGCCCGCACAAACAGAAACGGGCTAAACGAACTTAAATAGCACCACCCTAACAACCAAACAATAAACAGGTGAAATCAATTAGTCAAAACCAAACGAAAAGGAAAAAGGGATCGGTGGCAGCTAGTAGACCGGCGACGACGACCGCCGAGCGCCACTCGAACAGGAAGGGAAGCCACCTTCGGTAATACTCGTTACAGATCTTAGAGATCCTTTATGTCTCTATTTTGGTTTGGTCAGGGTGTGAGTTGGGGTGGGTATTCTATATTCTATTATTTGTATTTCTATGTTTTGGCCGGGTAGGGTTCTCAATCAGGGACAGCTGTCTATCGTTGTCTCTAATTGAGAACCATACTTAGGTAGCCCTTTTTTTCACCTGTCTTTGTGGGAAGTTGTCTTTGTTTGTTGGCACTATAGCCATTAGCTTCACGGTTGTTTTCTCATTTGTTGTTTTGTTGGCGTCATTTTTTATAATAAAAGAAAATGTACGCTCACCACGCTGCACCTTGGTCCACTTCCTTCAACAGCCGTGACACAGCTGACGTGTTAATGGAGTAGATGTGCTATTTTCAAATGAGGAATGTGTAGAGATATGAACCATGTCTGCCCAGTTAGCTCATGTGGTCTTTGTCTTGCAGTTTTGAAAGATGGACATTTTGCTACTCATTACTATATGGAAATAACAACACAACTCTATTACAACATAAAAATTATACACATTGTTGATGTTAACTTTCATTATTGCCAAAACCTCTCAAAATGTTTTTGTTGAAATTTGATTTAATTGGACCATAATAAGAAGTTTTGAGGAAGGAGGCACTGAACCATTTAATGGAGAAAAATATATATGAAAACTAAATTTGTTCTGCTGTATAATGCTTGTTGAAATTCTACATTTGAAAAATATTACTGCACAGTTAAGTTTAGATAAGGACACATTTTTGGGAAAATACTGACTAATATTGACAACCTGTTCTCTGTTTTATTTAGTTTATAAACGGTGATTAACCATTATGGTTTGGTGAAGGTGCATTTATTCAACCGAAGTGAAAGCAAGGTGAGCAATGTTGAAGTTTTAGCCACAAACAATGTTGAAGTTTTAGCCACAAACAATGTTGAAGTTTTAGCCACAAACAATGTTGAAGTTTTAGCCACAAACAATGTTGAAGTTTTAGCCACAAACAATGTTGAAGTTTAAGCTGAAACCAAATAGCCAGGTAATGGGGAAGGTAACATGACCCACAAGCAAATATTTATATTTGAGTGGAGAGATTCCTGAAGTGGGCCTATGCAAACAACGTGTCATTATAAAGAGATCAGGATGAGCAGGGTCATTACAAAGATCAAAGATCAGGATGAGCAAATACAGTGCATTCTGAAAGTATTCGGATCCCTTCACTTTTTCCACATTTTTATGTTACAGCCTTGTTTTTTTCCCTCATCAATCTACACACAATACCCCATAATGACAAAGCAAAAACAGGTTTTATCATTTTTTTGAAATGTGTATAAAAAAAAAAATGAAATATCAAATGTACATAAGTATTCAGACCCTTCACTCAGTACTTTGTTGAAGTGCCTTTGGTAGTGATTACAGCATAGAGTCTTCTTGGGTATGACGCTAGAAGCTTGGCACACCTGTATTTGGGGAGTTTCTCCCATTCTTCTCTGCAGATCCTCTCAAGCTCTGTCAGGTTGGATGGGGAGCGTCGCTACACAGCTATTTTTATGTCTTTCCAGAGATATTCGATCGGGTTCAAGTCTGGGCTCTGGCTGAGCCACTCAAGGACATTCAGAGACTTGTCCCAAAGCCACTCCTGTGTTGTATTGGCTGTGTGCTTAGGGTTGTTGTTCTGTTGGAAGGTGAACCTTCGCCCCGGAGCAGGTTTTCATCAAGGATCTCTCTGTACTTTGCTCCGTTCATCTTTGCCTCGATCCTGACAAGTCTCCCAGTCCTTGCCGCTGAAACACCTCGCCACAGCATGATGCTGCCACACCATGCTTCACCATACTGATGGTGTCAGGTTTCCTCCAGACGTGACGCTTGGCATTCAGGCCAAAGATTTCAATCTTGGTTTCATCAGACAAAATAATCTTGTTTCTCATGGTCTGAGAGTCTTTAGGTGCCTTTTGGCGAACTCCAAGCGGGCTGTCATGTGCCTTTTACTGAGGAGTGGCTTGTGGAGACCACACCACCCTCTGGAGAGCATTACGGTTGTGGGCGGTGCAGTTGCCATACCAGGCTGTGATACAGCCCAACAGGATGCTCTCAATTGTGTATCTGTAAAAGTTTGAGGGTTTTAGGTGTTAAGCCAAATTTCTTCAGCCTCCTGAGGTTGAAGAGGCTCTGTTGCACCTTCTTCATCACACTGTCTGTGTGAGTGGAAAATTTCAGTTTGTCCGTGATGTGTACACCGAGGAACTTAACATCTTCTACCTTCTCCCCTGCTGTCCCGTCGATGTGGATAGGGGGGTGATCCCTCTGCTGTTTCCTGAAGTCCATGTTCATCTCCTTTTGCTTTGTTAACATTGAGTGAGAGGTTGCTTTCCTGACACCACACTCCGAGTGCCCTCACCCCCTCCCTGTAGGCTTTCTTGTCATCGTTTGTAATCAAGCCCAATACTGTTGTGTTGTCTGCAAACTTGATGATTGAGTTGGAGGCGTGCATGGCTACGCAGTCATGGGTGAACAGGTAGTACAGGAGGGGGCTGAGCACGCACCCTTGTGGGGCCCCAGTGTTGAGGATCAGCGAAGTGGAGATGTTGTTTCCTACCTTCACCACCTGGGGGTGGCCCATCAGGAAGTCCATGGCCTAATTGCACAGGGCGGGGTTGAGACCCAGGGCCTCAAGCTTAATGATGAGCTTGAAGGGTACTATGGTGTTGAATGCTGAGCTGTAGTCAAAGAACAGCATTCTTACATAGGTATTCCTCTTGTCCAGATGGGATAGTTGCGGTGTGCAGAAGACCAGGGGACCACACTGCCTGTGCTGGGCCCATGAACATCCTAGTTGTGAATGAATAAACACATTTATTAGATAAACAAGAAAAATGACTGAATAAATGCCTTATAGATGACCACTGGCTCATAATACCTTTTGAAAGCCTAACTACTTATATTGTAAATATAAGTGCCTGACTGTCATACATGTACCCCATACCTTAAAGGGTTAATTACTATTACAGTCCCTGCCGCTGAAAAACATCCCCACAGCATGATGCTGCCACCAACATCCTTCACTGTAGGGATGGTGCCAGGTTTCCTCCAGACGTGACGCTTGGTATTCAAGGCAAAGAGTTCAATCTTTGTTTCATCAGACCAGATAAACTTGTTTCTCATGGTCTGAGAGTCCTTTTGGTGCCTTTTTGCAAACTCCAAGCGGGCTGTCATGTGCCTTTTACTGACGAGTGGCTTCCATCTGGCCACTATCATAAAGGCCTGATTGTTAGAGATGGTTGTCCTTCTAGAAGGTTCTTCCATCTCCACAGAGGAACTCTGGAGCTCTGTCAGAGTGACCATCAGGTTCTTGGTCACCTCCCTGACCAAGGCTCTTCTCCCCCGATTGCTCAGTTTGGCCAGGCGGCCAGCTCTAGGAAGAGTCTTGGTGTTTCCAAACTTCTTCCATTTAAGAATGATGGAGGCCACTGTGTTCTTGGGGAGCTTCAATGCTGCATAAATGTTTTGGTACCCTACCCCAGATCTGTGCCTCGACACAATCCTGTCTCGGAGCTCTACGGACAATTCCTTTGACCTCATGGCTTGCTTTTTGCTCTGACATGCACTGTCAACTGTGGGACCTTATATAGACAGGTGTGTGCCTTTCCAAATCATGTCCAATCAATTGAATTTACTACAGGTGGACTCTAATCAAGTTGTAGAAACATCTCAAGGATGATCAATGGAAACAGGATGCACCTGAGCTCAATTTCGAGTCTCATAGCAAAGGGTCTGAATACTTACGTCAAGGTATTTCTGTTTTTAATGTTTAATACATTTGCAAATACTTATTAAAACCTGTTTTCGCTTTGTCATTATGAAATATTGTGTGTAGATTGATGAGGACATTGTTTTATTTAATCAGTTTTAGAATAAAGCTGTAACGTAACAAAATGTGGAAAAGGTCAAGGGGTCTGAATCCTTTCCGAATGCACTGTATTTCAAATTAGTGCATGTCATGTTTTCCCCCCACTTATTTAGCTAAGTGTTTATGTATAATACAACCAATGGCTACGTTAAGGAACTGGAACTTTCTCTCCCTTTTTCTCTGTTTTCTTAGATTGAATTCCATATACAACCTTCTGTATTTGTCATAGAACGGTGCTGGGACTAGTTTATGTGGATGCCGATAGATTTCCAGCGTTGTGCTTCGTTTGACAAGAAGTGAAAAAGTGAAGGGCCATTCAGCGAATGAAATAGGTGGGACTTTCCAGTCTCCAGTGGTAGTGGCTATGTAATGTAATCCAACACCAGAGGCACTCGTTACTACAGCTCATAAACCCACTCGCTGGGCTGAAGAGACAGATTCAGAAGCGAATAAACATTCATAAAACAAATAAATTACACAGACAGTCCCCAAATTGACCTTTATTGTAATACATGACGACTTGTGTTAATAAAAAGCACTGTATACATTTCTAGAAGGCCTAGATGGCTATTACCTTACCTATGTGTTATAAAAGCCAATCAAACTACTTGTTAGGCTATATTGCAAGTAGCCTAGCAAGTAGCCTAGCGTCTAATTGTTCCCCCGAATCCCCCTTCACTAATTAGCCTACTATAGTAGGTATTTCATACAATATACAGCCAAAATATTAGGCCTTAGGGCCATGCACAGCCCTTTTAGGGGGCAGGAGCTCAAAATGGACTAAGCTCCCCACTTGAGAAAATATATACTTTCATAATTCATATCTCGAAATTCACAACATACCAAAATGCCTCTGTAGCAAAAATTCTAGCATAGTCGTATTTATTTCTGCAACAACACACTCATCATCACAAGTTGTAAGCAAGCTAGTTACAGTGCCTCCTAAAGACATGAGCCCTATCTGTGCACGTGCCTGTTAGGACTAACTGGCAGGAGTAGGCTACACAATCTGTGTCAATGTGTGTGAATGTGTCTTTCTCTGTTTTCTTCCTACCTCGACTGCACCACAGCAGCTGATCTGTCATTTCTCACAGACACAGCACTTGGACTAGCAGAACCAGAACTTTTAGCAAATAAATTGGTTAATTGCGCACGTTTAGCACCGTCGGCCTCAAGCCCTTTTTTGGTCTCTCTTTTTTTTCGGCACCACTTTTCCTTTTTTCTGTTCTGACTGAGTGACTGACAGAGAGTCAGAGTGGGTCTCACTCTATTTGATGATGGATGCTTGACTTTGAATGTGAATTTGCGTCAGCTCAGCCAATAAGAAAACTGTGCCGGCCCATCTTGGTAGGGGGGCTGGCCGTTGCCCAATGGTCAGCCAAATGCTCAATATAGATTATAGTGACGACAGCGAAATTGCGCCAAAATCATTAAAAAACAGGCCCATGGGCTGCCGGCCATGTAATGTTTTTTATTTATAACATATATTTTTTGGTCAATTTCAACCAGCTCACCCCAAAACAAGAAGTCCCAGGCTTTCTGGCATTTTCCAAAATTGCCAGATGGCCAATCCGCCCACGGATGTGTCTCTCAATGGGGAGGTATATTGATTACAAGGTGAAAATGTTTCAGAAACTCTTGGTGAAGTCCAAGGCTGTCTGTCATTATACCCTCACACAAGAAGAAACAATAAAAAAAAATGCCATATATTGATAGCAGTTCAGGTTTTCTTCAGTTTCCCCCAAAAATACATTTTCTCCAGTAAAAGAAACATGATGCAGTATGAATTTAGCAGTCTGCTATTTGGCTTCCACCTGGCACCTGGAAAACAAAAACAGATTAATGATTGTATGCAGGTGAAAGTTTCTCCCTACAGAATATGCCCTGGTATGCCCCTGCTAGAGGAACTAGCTGGCCCATTGAAACACACAAAGGTAAAATGGATGTCAATCTTCTCGACAGTATGTTATAACCGTTTGAACTTGAAGAGGCTTGAAAGTCAATGGCCGTACTATGAACGGACCACACCAATCCTGTCATCAGCATAGTCAATTGTACAAAAGGGATTTGTTATTTTCTATTTATTGGCAGTCTTCCTCTCATCCTTATTGGCAGTCTTCCTCTCATCCTTATTGGCAGTCTTCTTCTAATCCTTATTGGCAGTCTTCTTCTATTCCTTATTGGCAGTCTTCTTCTAATCCTTAGTGGCAGTCTTCTTCTAATCCTTAGTGGCAGTCTTCTTCTAATCCTTATTGGCAGGTTTCCTCTAAAACATCAGAGGTCAATTTGTGTTGGTTTCAGTTGTAGTTTTTCATTCCCAATGATGGTTATCTGGTTATCAAGTGTCCCATCCTTCTCTGTCTTCATCTCAACCTCCTCAAGTGGTCTGCCTACTTTCATCGCATGGGAATAATAGAGAGATCAGGAGAATGGTCTCTCTAGTTGGTGTTGATGGTGGGGATAAAGGAAGATTGATGCCCCTGTTCTCATCATCACAGGTGTTTGCTTTTATGAGCAGTGGCTTCCACAAGCAGTTTCTCATTACACTGGGCTGTGCAGGAGGGCCTGCATTCCTACAATGCTCTGAGGAGTGTGTAATTTAGGAGACTAAATTTAGGGGGAGGCAAATCAGTTTTTATTAGAAGCAGACTTAAACAGAGATTCACCACACTGTGGTCGGACTTGAAACCAGCTCGTTACTTGCTCCTTTTCATGTTCAGAATGCTGCAAATCTCCTTCCTGCTGAACACAGTGAAAAACAGTCATTTGAGTATTCTTTAATTTGTTTCATCATGACTGGAGACAGTCTCTCTTAACCATTTGCACATTGATGATATAGCAGCAGCTGATAGACAATTTGTCAACAAAATTCTTGTCAATGCACATCGATTCATATGCTCTCATTTTAGGAGACACTCAAAGATGTCTTGTGGCAACAGAATACACCTAAACAAACTAATTTATGCAGACTCAAGTAAAATAAAATAAGAAATACTGCTCTTCCGTAGCAGTGATCTGCAGACTTAAGATCAAACTGCATTGCAGAAGGGTTGGATTCCACTGTGAGTGCTAATCAATCAGCATTGGCATACTAGAATAAAGGCCAGGTAAATGAGGCTGCTTGGTGTTCCTCCAAACAAATATTGGTTTGTCCAGAATGATAATGCTATGAGTCGCTTAGGATGTCCCCCAAAGCTACAGGTACACGAATGTCTGGCCTTTTTAATGGAGGAATTGTTTCCCACTCTTTCTTCTTCTTTCAAGCCAAACATCAGTAGCAGGCTCAAGTTCCCATGGAGGATCCAGTCTGACACTGAGGTCTGCTGGGAGATTAATGAGGAGGGAGTTCCGTCTCCCTGTCAGACACACAGGTCATTGTTCAATCAAAACAGGTTACTGTGTTTCCAGAATAAGTCAAACACATTCAGTTGCTCTATTATTTTTTACTGATCAATGTAGAACTCAATATCATTACATATTTATTACATTTACATTTACATTTAAGTAATTTAGCAGACGCTCTTATCCAGAGCGACTTACAAATTGGTGCATTCACCTTATGATATCCAGTGGAACAACCACTTTACAATAGTGCATCTAACTCTTTTAAGGGGGGGGGGGGGTAGAAGGATTACTTTATCCTAGGTATTCCTTAAAGAGGTGGGGTTTCAGGTGTCTCCGGAAGGTGGTGATTGACTCCGCTGACCTGGCGTCGTGAGGGAGTTTGTTCCACCATTGGGGTGCCAGAGCAGCGAACAGTTTTGACTGGGCTGAGCGGGAACTGTACTTCCTCAGAGGTAGGGAGGCGAGCAGGCCAGAGGTGGATGAACGCAGTGCCCTTGTTTGGGTGTAGGGCCTGATCAGAGCCTGAAGGTACGGAGGTGCCGTTCCCCTCACAGCTCCGTAGCTGTGAGGGGAATAACATAAGTAATTATCTTACATTTAAATTCAAATGAATATGGCATAAGTATTAAACAGATGTTCTACTGTAATTCTAAAGGCACAAACATCAGGTGGTCAGGTCAGCTGGTCAAAAAGCCATCCCTGTCTCCTCCACTTTATAGTGCATTATCACCTAATTGGAGGCAGTCAGCTGTTTAACAAGGAGCCACAACTCAGTGCTGAGCTCTACCACCAGACACTGATAACATGGTTCTCTGTCTCTGTCTCTGTCTCGCTCTCGCTCTCTCGCTCTCTCGCTCTCATATCTATCTGTCTCTGCAACGTCAGCTTCTGTTCTCTGCAGTGACTGTGAGCCGAGAGTTTCCTGTCTAGTCAAGCCAGACACAGCATTACTGTTCATGTGTTGAAAGTCACTACATGATAGATGGTGCTCCACATAGATAACCCAGAACATTACATCAGTCAAAATGAAATAAAGCCAAAGGATAGGCCAAGATGAAAAAGATAAGAAATGTTCAGAAGAAACTTTTTAATTCATTTTATTTGCATTGTGACAGAGAAATGAACTGGGAACTAAACATGGAATTGTATGACTGTAGAAAAAGACCAAACAACTCAGGGTGTCCTGAGCCACATTGACAAATAAGCTGTTGTTATATGAACATATCTCACAGATTTCCAGATGTAAGATAGGCAGACTACTCAGTAATGGAAAATAACTTGTGTAGATATGACATTCACATAGATAATAGCAGCTTTCCGCTAGACTGGCTCCAAAGTGAGTTGAGCACATCTAATTCCTTGCAGCTCTGCCTTTGATCTTGTCTTACATCTGTGAGGTATTCTGTGTTTTGGGCGAGTTTGTGTCCCTGTGTGTACGCCTTAATTAATTGCAGCCTCCCAGTCCTTTGCTTCTCTCGCTTGCGATGACATCACAGGAGCCAACATGGTGTCTCCCAGACTGGCGTGGATGTTTGAAGTTCCACTTATAGTGAAGAAACCATATAGAGAGGAAGGCGAAGGGCAGAGCCAGTCCTAGAAGCTGCCCATTGATCTCGCCTCGCAGGCTACCCTTGAAAACCTTCTCTCGCCGATAATGATCTTTAATGAATAGTTGTGTGCCACAGGAGTGCTGACTGATAGCGATCATGTCAAGGAGTGCAGGGTTCAGGTCTCAAATCAATCAGGGAATTCCATCTTAACCATCTGGATGTCTTCCATAATGCCACACACTCTGTGATTGCTCTTGTAATGGACCTACACTGAAATAAAACTTGGCACCACGTAAGCATTCTTGCCCAAGTTCAACTCAAACGTCCCGAATCCTCCCTCCCCCACCTCTACACCTCCTTACAGTGGTTATGAACTGTTGTGCTGTTTTAGCAGCTCTTTGTTGCTGTGTTCTGATTTCAGGTTGAGATAGCTCTGTGCGAGCGATTGCCTTATAAAATTCGGGATCGCGAGGATGGCGACTCCTGGCACAAGCACAGCTCCCTCTGAGTGCGTCTGAAAGGCCCAAATTGAGCCATTTCCCCGATCTCCAGGGAGAACCTTATCACCTGTTGGGGCCAGAGACTGTATATAATTTACAAAATACTATGCTGGGACTAAATTAAGTTTAATAGCTGTGGAGGCCTATTTAAGGATTCTACATTTTGTGCTTTTCCGATAAACCGGTATCAGGAACGTTTGACTGTTTTAAAATAAACTGTGTTGCTCATGGGCTATCAATCAGACAGTGGCAGCGGCCATATTCTGCTGATGTTTGTGGGCTGGCAATGTCATGTCAAAGTGATTTTACATGCCTTCTTCACTTCCCTGGAGCAGTTGAGCACTGTAATTACTTAAGTCTCACTCTGACAGGCTACCATCTCTTTGATTTATGTTGCTGTATTACCGTGTTTGGTAGCACCTTAGGCTCAGCCTGCAAATTTCTTTGTCACAATTGGTGTAGAAGATTGAGATAAATGGCAGTTGAAACATGAACACACCTCCTTTATTACTGTAATCACGGTCATTGTTACTACAGTGATCAGTACTTTCAAGAGATTACAGGCAGTTTCCATTTGAATAAACAAAACGGTTAACAATTCCTATCAATTGCCCTCACTTCAATTTGAATTGCTGAAATATTTTTTATAAGAATGAAAATAACAATTTAGTCTTACAATTAACAAATAGTGAATGTCTAAAAAAATTATTATAATAATATGACATCTCAAATAAGGATTTGGCCCAACTTCTGCTTCCTCTTATTTCCACTCTGACCTCTGTTAATTGGTGGTCAGTATAGAATTTCTTAACCAGGTGTACAATAATCCTCCTATCTCAGTGAAGGTGAGATAAAGCGGGAGAGCAGACACCTCTGAGGGAGCAGCTTTACCTGGTAACAGGCACTTACCTGCCCAAAGTAGCCTGGGCATAGCAATGTCCCCCTCCATCCTGCTGAGCCTGCCCCATAACAAAGTCCTAGGCAGCAGAGAAATGGCTCTGATCTGATCATCAGACTGACTCGCTCTAATTGTCCTGGGTTCAACAGAGGTGCCACACCGAGAACCCCAGATCATACTAACTATCAGAAAATCATTGAATGGCAAATCAGTTTATTGTAAATTACTAAATGACTATGAAGCAACCTGTTACTTGAGTAATTGCAGAATTACTGCAGGTATAAGATCAACGTATTGTAAAGTGTTACTTATAATTCCAATATATTCTGATTCAAGTGAGGAGGTAACAATCATAGTAGATGTAATCACATTAATCGTGACAGGGTCAGAGATAGTATCTGCAGTGTTTACATAGGGCTATCTCATCCTCTAGTGAAAAGTGATACTCTGACCCATCTAGCAGCACAAAGACAGCCACTATCCTCAGGTAGATATCTCTAAAAGCTTCCCTCCTGAATCCCTTAACTAAATATTGTGTGTCCCTCTTGATATTCTAGAGCCTGCTTATTTACCTTCAGATCCCAAGGATTAGCAGTTTAGCACTTCTCCACAAGTGGTCAAACTTCACAGTCCCTCAGAGTGTTGGGAATCCTGGCATTTAAGCTGTTTGAAAGGTAAGGAGGATATGCGGTACACTGAGATTATTAATTTCTTCATTAAAACATTTCTGTTAACGTATTGCATGAATAGCTAATTTTATCTTCTGAGAATGAAATACTATAGAATACAGTGAACATATAGGATTCAAGGCCTCTCAAATCTTTTGAAGCGCTTGAGGCTAATAATCTGATAATCTGATCATACTCAGCATCCCACTACTACAATATACACGATATATATAATAGTATGTGGACACCCCTTCAAATGAGTGGATTTGGCTATTTCAGCCACACCCATTGCTGACAGGTGATGAAATCGAGCACACAGACATGCAATCTCCATAGACAAACAATGGCAGTAGAATGGCTGTACTGAAGAACTCAGGGATATTCAAAACGGCACCGTCATAGGATGCCACCTTTCCAACAAGTCAGTTCATTAAATTTCTGCCCTGCTAGAGCTGCCCCAGTCAACTGTAAGTGCTGTTATTGGGAAGTGGAAACGTCTAGGAGCAACAACGGCTCAGCAGCGAAGTGGTAGGTCACACAAGCTCACTGGACAGGACCGCCTAGTGCTGAAGTGCGTAGCGCGTTAAAAGTTGTCTGTCCTCGGTTGCAACAATCATTACCGAGTTCCAAACTGCCTCTGGAAGCAATGTCAGCACAATAATTGTTCGTTGGTGTCATGCCCTGACCTTGGAGATCCTTTTTATGTCTCTATTTTGGTTTGGTCAGGGCGTGAGTTGGGGTGGGCATTCTATGTTTTGTGTTCTATGTTTTCTATTTCTGTGTGTTTGGCCGGGTGTGGTTCTCAATCAGAGGCAGCTGTCTATCGTTGTCTCTGATTGAGAACCATACTTAGGTAGCCTTTTCCCACCTGTGTTTTGTGGGTAGTTGTTTTCTGTTTTGTGTTTCTGCACCTGACAGGACTGTTTCGTTTTCGTTCATTCTCTTTGTTATTTTGTTTAGTGTTTAGTCTTAATAAAAATAACATGAACACTTACCACGCTGCGCTTTGGTCCACACCTAAATCAACAGACGATCGTTGCAGTTGGGAGCTTCTGGGAAATGGGTTTCCATGGCCGAGCAGCCGCACACAAGCCTAAGATCACCATACGCAATGCCAAGCGTCGGCTGGAGTGGTGTAAAGCTCGCCGCCATTGGACTCTGGAGCAGTGGAAGCGCGTTCTCTGCAGTGATGAATCACGCTTCACCATCTGGCAGTCCGACAGAAGAATCTGGGTTTGGTGGATGCCAGGAGAACGCTACCTGCCCGAATGCATAGTGCCAACTGTAAAGTTTGGTGGAGGAGGAATAATGGTCTGGGCTGTTTTTCATGGTTTGGGCTAGACCCCTTAGTTACAGTGAAGGGAAATCTTAATGCTACAGCATACAATGACATTCTAGGTGGCAGGTGGCCTAGTGGTTAGAGCATTGGGCCAGTAACCGAAAGGTTGCTAGATTGAATCCCTGAGCTGACAAGGTAAAAATCTGTTGTTCTGCCCCTGAACAAGGCAGTTGACCCACTGTTCCTAGGCTGTCATTGTAAATAAGAATTTGTTCTTAACTGACTTGCCTAGATAAAAAATATTTTAAAAACTAGACAATTCTGTGCTTCCAACTTTGTGGCAATAGCTTGGGGAAGGCCCTTTCCTGTTTCTGCGTGACAATGCCCCTGTGCACAAGCAAGGTCCATACAGAAATGGTTTGTCGAGATCGGTGTGGAAGAACTTGACTGGCCTGCACAGAGCCCTGACCTGAACCCCATCAAACACCTTTGGGATGAATTTGAACACCGACTGCGAGCCAGGCCTAATCGCCCAACATCAGTGCCCGACCTCACTAATGCTCTTGTGGCTCAACGGAAGTCCCCCTAGCAATGTTCCAACATTTAGTGGAATGAGATGTTCGAAGAGCAGGTGTCCACATACTTTTGGTCATTGTAGTGTAGATTCCCATACAACATCACCAAACCAGCCTTCTGAATCCAATTAAGTGCTTTACCCAAACTGCAATTACTGTTGTGACTTGGATTTAGTTCTGTAATGACCCAACTGAATTCAACCACGTAGCAGCCCTGTGCAGCAAGCACAGGGCTAACATCCTCCTCTGTGGCTAGAGAAACGCTCTACCAGCCAAAATGGAAATTAGAATAAACTTTAACATGTCATCACGTTCTTATATTATTTATTTTCCACTGTCTTCGATGGATCAGAGGCAGATGATTTCTGACAAAAAAGTAATACAAAAATCTTCCGAGCATAACATGAGACTTGGGTGTGTTTATATCCTTGGTGTTTTGGTACAGCTGTGTAACCCTGACAGGATTATCAAATGAGACATATAAATGATATTACTCTGTGTGATATGGAGTGTAAAAGCTTTTAAGTGAATCGCCTGTATGTTGAATATGTTATTTCATATTTCCATTTCCAAGCTTTTAGTGGAGGTCATGCATAGTGCACTAAATGAAGCGGAGATCTTTAATAAAGAGAACAAAGTAGAACTTGGTGGTCTGACTTAAAGCACTTATATGGCTTCAATTAAAAACAGTAACAAGATCACAAAAATATTCTAACCATGCAATATATTGTTTATTGCTATGGTTACACTTATCATCAATCTTTTCCGCAGCCAATGAAAAGCCCCAATGGAGTGTCTGCTTTCCCTAGGCTTGATCAAAGTGAATGGGCCTTGGGTGGAGTGACGAAGAGCAGGATTTTCAAAATGAGGGCACATTGACTGTGTGCACTGAAGGGAGGTATCTTTATCTGGGAGACATCAATATGGGTGGTAAAGTGGAAGCTATTGAAGCTGGGCCAAGTGGAAATGTTATCGCACCATACAGGTTTTAGTAAAAGCCCATTTCTATGAATAGAGCGACTTAAAGTAGTGAGTGTATGCATTTTTCCCGTACTGGTCCCCCGTGGGAATCAAACCCACAACCCTGATGTTGCAAGTGCCATGCTCTACCAACTGACTGGTCTAACATCTGCATGCATCTACATGCACTACCATGAAGCTGTCCAATGGAACACATCTTCTCTGGACAACTCTGATTGGTGTAGAACCTGGATCCCTCCCTCTTTCTTGTGATGATGCTGTTCTACCTTAGCGCTGACCTTGACATCTGTCACCAGCAGGAAGCACAATAGTGTGCCTATTCCCAGCCACTGACCCCTACAGCTGGCCCCGCACAAATGGAAAGGGTCCGCTCCCAATAGCTGCACTCTAGAGGTAAACACAGAGCGCGTGTTCATGCTCATCCCTTTACCTCAACTTCTTCACTCACTCCCAGAGAAAAACAGATTTTATGCCAAGGCATAAGTGGGGGAAAAGGCCCACAATTGGCAATCCAATTTTCAGAAAATGCGTTCATATTTGCCAATCCTGAATGAGGGTACAAAAAGAGACATCTCACACTTCCAGAATAGGACACTTATCTAACATGATTACTAATCCCTACCATGAAGATATTTAAATGTGCATGTTATGTTGTTGCATGCAAAAGGAGTTGACGAAGAAAGTGGGTCCATTTCCTCTGGAACACACCAAGCAGACAGTGTTGTGCTGGGAAGTTTTTCCTTCAGTCTTGTGGTGGGCCATTTTTTCCAAGGACGTTAAGCCTAATCCATTTCAGCTGCCTTCATTCAAGGCTGGTAATGGACACCCCAAGAACTGTGTCTGCTGGTGTAACTGGGAGACTGCTTTTAATAAAGCATAAATATCTGCTAAGGGTCTGGGTATGATCCGCTTTTATGAAATGATGAGTAACATTTCCTTATTGCAGCTCGCACCCCATGTCCCTGCTGTGAGAACTGGCTGCCGCAGATATAACTCTCATTACGGTTCTCTACAGAGGAATAGAGATGCGCATTGAAGTTCTCAGGAGAAAAACCTACCGTATCAGCTTTCACAACAGGATATTTCCACTGTCCTGCCAAATGCAAACCATGATGTACAATCGACATGTGACAAATATTTGAGTTGTTTTTGAGTTGTTATTTTCCACATTTTGATGACATCTCATGACCCCTTCATTGACGGAGTTCCACTGACTGTGAAATGTAGATGTACAGAAATACCCCACACTGTACAGTGCCTTCAGAAAGTATTCACACCACTTGACTTTTTCCAAATGTTGTTACAGCTTGAATTTAAAATTCATTACATTTTGTTTTTTTTGTCACTGTCCTTCACAAAATACCCCATAATGTCGAAGTGAAATAATGTTTTTCAAATGTTTTTACTAATTGATTATGATGCCAATGGTGACTTTACAGAGTTCAATGGCTGTGATAGGAGGAGAAAACTGAAAATGGAGCAACAACATTGTAGTTACTCCACAATACTAACCTAATTGACAGAGTGAAAAGAAGAAAGCCTGTACAGAATACAAATATTCCAAAATGTGCATCCTTTTTGAAACAAGGCACTAAAGTAATACTGCAAAAAATGTACCAAAGCAATTAACTTTTTGTGCTGAATGCAAAGTGCTATGTTTGGGGCAAATCCAATAGTACACATTACTGAGTATCACTCTCCATATTTTCAAGCGTAGTGGTGGCTGCATCATGTTATGGGTATGCTTGTAATCGTTAAAGACTGGGGAGTTTTTCAGGATAAAAACTAAACGGAATGGAGCTAAGCACAGGCAAAATCCTAGCGGAAAACCTGGTTCAGTCAACTTTCCACCAGACACTGGGATATGAATACCCCCTTCAGCAGGACAATAACCTATAACACAAGGCCAAATATACACTGGAGTTGATTACCAAGAAGACAGTACATTTTCCTGAGTGTCCAAGTTAAAGTTTGGACTTAAATCTACTTAAAATACTATGGCAAAAAAAAATGAAAATTATTGTTGAGCAATGATCAACAACCAATTTGACAGAGCTTTACACAATCCAGGTGTGGAAAGCTTACAGCTGTAATCGCTGTCAAAGTACTGACTCAGGGGTGTGAATACTTATGTAAATTAGATATTTATGTATTTAATTTCAATAAATTTGCAAAACTTTCTAAAAACATGTTTTCACTTCTGGGATATTGTGTGTAAATGGGTGAAAAAAAATATATTTAATCTATTTTTTATTTAGCTTCCCCAAACTTGAATTTCAAGTATTACGTTTGTATCAGGTTTGAAGGTATGACCCAGATGCAGCCAACGTTGAATTAACAATGGTTTAATAATCCAACAGGGGCAGGCAATAGACAGGTCAAGGGCAGGCAGGGGTCAGTAAACAAGAGGTGGGGCAAAGGTACAGGACGGCAGGCAGGCTCAGGGTAGGCAGAGGTCAATAATCCAGAGGTGGGACAAAGGTACAGGACGGCAGGCAGGCTCAGGGGCAGGGGCAGGGGCAGGGGCAGGGGCAGGGGCAGGCAGAGTGGTCAATCAGGCGGGCTCAGAGTCAGGACAGGCAAGGGTCAAAACCTGGATGGCAAGAGAAAGAGAGACTGGGAATAGCAGGAGCTGAGACAAAAACACTGGTTGACTTGACAAACAAGACAAACTGGCACAGATAGACAGAAAACACAGGTATAAATACACAGGGGATAATGGGGAAGATGGGCGACACCTGGAGGGTGGTGGAGACAAGCACAAGGACAGGTGTACAGATCAGGGTGTGACAGTTTGCCAGGTTGTAAAGCAGATTAAAAGTGCTTCATTTTAAGAATTAAGCAATAAATATAGCATCAGGAGAAAGGTGAGATCCTCTTTTAAATATTGGTCAGTCAAAACTTTGTTTTCACATGCGATTGCACAATGACTGGGCTTATAAGAACACATGTTTCACTAGGCCTATAGGCTACATTTGGAGTTATTTGGCCACTTTAGTTGCCTTACTGCACATGCTGGGCTTCATTCACAAGCGATAATACATCCTTCACAAGTGATAATACATCATTCACAAGTGATAATACATCATTTACAAGAGATACATCACTCACAAGTGATAGGCTAATATTGTCACCGATCAGACTATTCTTAATTTAATTACTATTCTTGTCTTTACATTTATATATGGACACACCTACTCATTCCAGGGTTTCCCTTGATTTTGACTATTTTCTACATTGTAGAATAATAGGGAAGACATCCAAACTATGAGATAACACATTAAGTGGCTTGCAAAAGTATTCACCCCCCTTGGCATTTTCCCTATTTTGTTGCCTGACAACCTGGAATGTAAAAAAAAAAATGGGGGGGGGGGGGGGGGGGTTTGTATCATTTGATTTAGACAACATGCCTACCACTTTGAAGATGCAAAATAGTTTTTATTGTGAAACAAATAAGAAATAATACAAAAAAACAGAACTTGAACGTGCATAACTATTCACCCACCCAAAGTCAATACTTTGTAGAGTCACCTTTTGCAGCAATTACAGCTGCAAGTCTCTTGGGGTATGTCTCTTTAAGCTTTGCACATCTAGCCACTGGGATTTTTGCCCATTCTTCAAGGCAAAACTGCTCCAGCTCCTTCAAGTTGGATGGGTTCCGCTGATGTACAGCAATTTGA
The DNA here is from genome assembly GCF_045679555.1 of Salvelinus alpinus. Classification (NCBI taxonomy): domain Eukaryota; kingdom Metazoa; phylum Chordata; class Actinopteri; order Salmoniformes; family Salmonidae; genus Salvelinus; species Salvelinus alpinus. The sequence goes on from NC_092110.1 coordinate 25,233,260, forward strand.
AGTCATACCACAGATTCTCAATTGGATTGAGGTTTGGGCTTTGACTAGGCCATTGCAAGACATTTAAATGTTTCCTCTTTAACCACTCGAGTGTTGCTTTAGCAGTATGCTTAGGGCCATTGTCCTGCTGGAAGGTGAACCTCCATCCCAGCCTCAAATCTCTGGAAGACTGAAAGAGGTTTCCCTCAAGAATTTCCCTGTATTTAGCGCCATCCATCATTCCTTCAATTCTGACCAGTTTCCCAGTCCCTGCCAATGAAAAACATCCCCACATCATGATGCTGCCACCGCCATGCTTCACTGTGGGGATGGTGTTCTCGGGGTGATGAGAGGTGTTGGGTTTGCGCTAGACATAGCGTTTTCCTTGATGGCCGAAAAGCTCAATTTTAGTCTCATCTGATCAGAGTACCCTCTTCCATATGTTTGGGGAGTCTCCTCTTCAGCTTTTGGCGAACACCAAATGTGTTTTCTTATTTTTTTTCTTTAACTTCTTGGGGCTGCAATCCCGTTAACGGGATGATATGACAACAGCCAGTGAAAGTGCAGGGCGCCAAATTAAAAACAACAGAAATCTCATAATTAAAATTCCTCAGACATACATGTGTCTTATATCATTTTAAAGGTAATCTTGTTGTTAATCGCACCAAAGTATCCAATTTCAAATATGCTTTTCAGCGAAAGCACCACAAACGATTATGTTAGGTCACACCAAACCACAATAAGCACAGCTATTTTTCCAGCCAAAGATAGGAGTCACAAAAAGCACAAATAGAGATAAAATTAATCACTAAATTAATCTTCATCAGATGATACTCATAGGACTTCATGTTACACAATACATGTATGTTTTGTTTGATAAAGTTCATATTTATATAAAAAAATCTGAGTTTACATTGGCGTGTTACATTCACTAGTTCCAAAAACATCCAGTGATTTTGCATAGCCACATCATTCAACAGAAATACTCATCATAAATGTAGATGATAACACACGTTATACACATAGAATTATAGATATACCTCTCCTTAATGCAACCGCTGTGTCAGATTTTTAAAAAACTTTCCGGAAAAAGCAAACCATGCTATAATCTGAGACGGCGCTCAGAACAATAGTCAAATTAGCCGCCATGTTGGAGTCAACAGAAACCAGAAATTACATGATAAATGTTCCCTTACCTTTGATGATCTTCATCAGAATGCACTCCCAGGAATCCCAGTTCCACAATAAATGTTTGATTTGTTCCATAAAGTCCATCATTTATGTCCAAATACCTCCTTTTGTTAGCGCGTTTGGTAAACAAATCCAAACACGACGCACGTGCAAGTCCAGCGGAAAGTACGGACGAAAAGTCCAAAAAGTTATATTACAGGTCGTAGAAACATGTCAAACGATGTAGAGAATCAATCTTTAGGATGTTTTTAACATATATCTTCAATAATGTTCCAACCGGAGAATTCCTTTGTCTTCAGAAAAGCAAATGGAACAGAGCTCGCTCTCACGTGAACGAGCGTCACGAGCTCAAAGCATTCTGCCAGACCTCTGACTCATTCCCCTCTCATTCGGCCCCACTTCACAGTAGAAGCATCAGACAAGGTTCTAAAGACTGTTGACATCTAATGGAAGCCTTAGGAAGTGCAACATGACCCATATCCCACTGTATCTTCAATAGGGGATGAGAAAAACGACCAACCTCAGATTGCCCACGTCCTGGTTGGATTTTTCTCAGGGTTTTGCCTGCCATATGAGTTACAGTGGGGAGAACAAGTATTTGATACACTGCCGATTTTGCAGGTTTTCCTACTTACAAAGCATGTAGAGGTCTGTAATTTTTATCATAGGTACACTTCAACTATGAGAGACGGAATCTAAAACAAAAATCCAGAAAATCACATTGTATGATTTTTAAATAATTAATTTGCATTTTATTGCATGACATAAGTATTTGATACATCAGAAAAGCAGAACTTAATATTTGGTACAGAAACCTTTGTTTGCAATTACAGAGATCATACGTTTCCTGTAGTTCTTGACTAGGTTTGCACACACTGCAGCAGGGATTTTGGCCCACTCCTCCCTACAGATCTTCTCCAGATCCTTCAGGTTTCGGGGCTGTCGCTGGGCAATACGGACTTTCAGCTCCCTCCAAAGATTTTCTATTGGGTTCAGGTCTGGAGACTGGCTAGGCCACTCCAGGACCTTGTGATGCTTCTTACGGAGCCACTCCTTAGTTGCCATGGCTGTGTGCTTCGTGTCGTTGTCATGCTGGAAGACCCAGCCACGACCCATCTTCAATGCTCTTACTGAGGGAAGGAGGTTGTTGGCCAAGATCTCGCGATACATGGCCCCATCCATCCTCCCCTCAATACGGTGCAGTCGTCCTGTCCCCTTTGCAGAAAAGCATCCCCAAAGAATGATGTTTCCACCTCCATGCTTCACGGTTGGGATGGTGTTCTTGGGGTTGTACTCATACTTCTTCTTCCTCCAAACACGGCGAGTGGAGTTAGACCAAAAAGCTCTATTTTTGTCTCATCAGACCACATGACCTTCTCCCATTCCTCCTCTGGATCATCCAGATGGTCATTGGCAAACTTCAGACAGGCCTGGACATGCACTGGCTTAAGCAGGGGGACCTTGCGTGCGCTGCAGGATTTTAATCCATGACGGCGTAGTGTGTTACTAATGGTTTTCTTTGAGACTGTGGTCCCAGCTCTCTTCAGGTCATTGACCAGGTCCTGCCGTGTAGTTCTGGGCTGATCCCTCACCTTCCTCATGATCATTGATGCCCCACGAGGTGAAATCTTGCATGGAGCCCCAGACCGAGGGTGATTGACCGTCATCTTGAACTTCTTCCATTTTCTAATAATTGCGCCAACAGTTGTTTCCTTCTCACCAAGCTGCTTGCCTATTGTCCTGTAGCCCATCCCAGCCTTGTGCAGGTCTACAATTTTATCCCTGATGTCCTTACACAGCTCTCTGGTCTTGGCCATTGTGGAGAGGTTGGAATCTGTTTGATTGAGTGTGTGGACAGGTGTCTTTTATACAGGTAACGAGTTCAAACAGGTGCAGTTAATACAGGTAATGAGTGGAGAACAGGAGGGCTTCTTAAAGAAAAACTAACAGGTCTGTGAGAGCCGGAATTCTTACTGGTTGGTAGGTGATCAAATACTTATGTCATGCAATAAAATGCAAATTAATTATTTAAAAATCATACAATGTGATTTTCTGGATTTTTGATTTAGATTCCGTCTCTCACAGTTGAAGTGTACCTATGATAAAAATTACAGACCTCTACATGCTTTGTAAGTAGGAAAACCTGCAAAATCGGCAGTGTATCAAATACTTGTTCTCCCCACTGTATGTTATACTCACAGACATCATTCAAACAGTTTTAGAAACTTCAGAGTGTTTTCTATCCAAATCTACTAATAATTTGCATATATTAGCAACTGGGACTGAGTAGCAGGCCGTTTACTCTGGGCACGCTTTTCATCCAAACGTGAAAATGCTGCCCCCTATCCATAAGAAGACTTGTTTGGTTACTACATGATTCCATATGTGTTATTTCATAGTGTTGATGTCTTCATTATTATTCTAAATTCAGCAAAAAAAGAAACGTCCCTTTTTCAGGACCCTGTCCTTCAAAGATAATTCGTAAAAATCCAAATAACTAAACAGATCTTCATTGTAAAGGGTTTAAACACTGTTTCCCATGCTTGTTCAATGAACCATAAACAATTAATGAACATGCACCTGTTGAAGGGTCATTAAGACACTAACAGCTTACAGACGGTAGGCAATTAAGGTCACAGTTATGAAAACTTAGGACACTAAAGAGGCCTTTCTACTGACTCTGAAAAACACCAAAAGAAAGATGCCCAGGGTCCCTGCTCATCTGCATGAACGTGCCTTAGGCATGCTGCAAGGAGGCATGAGGACTGCAGATGTGGCCAGGGCAATGTCCGTACTGTGAGACGCCTAAGACAGCGCTACAGGAAGACAGGATGGACAGCTGATCGTCCTCGCAGTGGCAGACCATGTGTAACAACACCTGCACAGGATCGGTACACCCGAACATCAAACCTGCGGGACAGGTACAGGATGGCAACAACAACTGCCCGAGTTACACCAGGAACGCACAATCCCTCCATCAGTGCTCAGACTGTCCGCAGTAGGCTGAGAGAGGCTGAACTGAGGGCTTGTAGGCCTGTTGTAAGGCAGGTCATGACCAGACATCACTGGCAAAATGTCGCCTATGGGCACAAGTCCACCGTCGCTAGACCAGACAGGACTTGCAAAAAGTGCTCTTCACTGACAAGTCGCGGTTTGTCTCTACAGGTGTGATGGTCAGATTCACGTTTATTGTCGAAGGAATGAACGTTACACCGAGGACTGTACTCTGGAGGGGGAACGATTTGGAGGTGGAGGGTCTGTCATGGTCTGGGGCGGTGTGTCACAGCATCATCGGACTGAGCTTGTTGTCATTGCAGGCAATCTCAACGCTGTGCATTACAGGGAAGACATCCTCCTCCCTCATGTGGTACCCTTCCTGCAGTGCTCATCCTGACATGACACTCCAGCATGACAATACCACCAGCCATACTGTTCGTTCTGCCCATTCCCCCCAGAAATGTCCGGGAACTTGCAGGTGCCTTGGTGGAAGAGTGGGGTAACATCTCACAGCAAGAACTGGCAAATCTGGTGCAGTCCATGAGGAAGATATGCACTGCAGTACTTAATGCAGCTGGTTGCCACACTAGATACTGACTGTTGATTTTGATTTTGACCCCCCCAAAGTACTTTGTTCAGGGACACATTATTCCATTTCTGTTAGTCACATGTCTGTAGAACTTGTTCAGTTTGTCTGTTGTTGAATCTTGTTGTGTTCATACAAATATTTACACATGTTAAGTTTACTGAAAATAAACGCAGTTGACAGTGAGAGGACGTTTCTTTTTTTGCTGAGTTTACAATGTAGAAAATAGTCAAAATAAAGAAAGACCCTTGAATGAGTATACAGTATTTGCCCAAACTTTTGACTGGTACTGTATATGTGAAATTTGTTTTGATTTAGAAGAGACCAGTACCATGCACCTGTCGGAACAGGGGCAGGCAGAAAAAATACATGTCATCTATGCACTTCAATAGCGAATGTGTAAGGACAGACGCTGGGAGGCGAGAAGCAAGTACAGGGAGTGAACATTTAATGAATAACGGACATGAAACAAATCACGGACAGCATCTGGAGAGGGGAAACATAATGACAATAATGCTGACACGTGGATCAAACTAAGGAACAGACAGATATAGAGGGGGGCAATCAACAAAGTGAAGGAGTCCAGGTGAGTCCAATGAAGCGCTGATGAGCGCAATGATTGTGACAGGTGTGCTTCATGATGGGCAGCCTGGAGCCCTCGAGCGCCAAAGAGGGGGAGCGGGAGCAGGCTTGACAGAATCAAGGACGCTTTTCCCGCAGTTAATTTTCATGCCAGCCAAATAGGCTATACTCCTGTTGTAAAGCGAAGCAATGTGGTTAATATTAGGAAAGTTGAGAAATAAATATAGTAGGCCATGCCTATAGAAAGCTGATGCGATACTCCTCTTTTTAATAGAGGCCATCAAAACTCTGTTTTCTCACTCAATTGCATAGTCTATAGAAATGTTGTTCAACATAAGCTCATGGGCTCTCATGAAGTGTTTGATTTGATTTTCGATCGCATTTGCATTGATGTCAGAGTGATTAGAGGGACAATAGATTGCTGAGTACGAGGTCATTAGCGGCTGTCGGTAGGCAAATTTGGTAGTCTGTTAATGACCATCAGCAGCATCAGAGCACAGTTTTGGAGAAGCCTAGTTACCTTGAATTTTACTGTGGTCATAACTTGTGACGCCCGGTGTGGCGCTAATATGGTTACTGTAATAGCCCTAGTTGTAACACAACTAAATGTGGAATAAGGTCAAGGGGTATGAATACTTTCTGAAGGCTCTGTATATTCACTACATGAATATTGGCAAATAGAAACACCCAATGATGGGGTTGAATAATTCATTTCTTAAGATAAGGTTTGCATGTAGTCATTGTAATAAATACTGCATAAAATGATCTTTAGTGGCAATAGTATTAAGATTTATTTGTTTTATTTGGGAGATTGCCCGTCTTTATGCATTGCTATACTTGTTCTACCATTTTTCATTTTTGCAAATGTTAAATGTTAAATATACACACCTATTATAAACGAAAGCTTCCTTTTCAAAATAAGCAAATTATGTGTCATCTTCGTCATCCAGGATTTCTCCATATGGACAGCAATTCTTCTTCCTGGGATTCTGCAAACCGCCCAATGAGAGTATTTTTCCTGGATTCTAACGGCAGCGGTCGGGTATGACACTGCTGGGTATTCTAACAGATGGTGACTCAGTATGAATCAGGGCTAAGTACTGGCCAAGGCCTGAATGTGTGTGTTGGACTACACATCACATTTCTGAAGACCACACAGGTTCCACAAGCATGTCTAAATCTCTCTGCTGCCCTCTATCTTAGTCACAACATCTCACCATGGGATGAAGGTCACAAGTTCAACACCAGCGGGGTACGCTCACAGAGGCCAATACAGGCCATTTAGTGCTGCTAATTACCCCTCACAAACCATTCAGCTCCTATTTACCGGTTTGATTAATACGAAATGTGTTTTCCTGTCTTTTGTTTGGAGATAGGAAAGAATCATGAGGCCAATAGTGGGTAGAGCTCTAACTCACAGCCATGGGGACTGCAGGGGATTTTTTATTTTATGTAAATATCAGTGATTGACATTAGATTATATTTTGCCCCTTAGTGGCATTCAATAGCCAGTGTGTTTCCCATCACTACTGTTTCAGCATCCTGCCCAATGTCTAGTTCATTTATGTCAGCAACATATGCTCCCGAGCTGCTGCCTCTCCTATATAATCTCAGTGGTGTTTATCGGCTGGCAGAAAAATAACCTCAGCTGTCTGTAAAATAACCCCCCAGCCAGTGATACCACAGCAACAACAACGTCCCCCCAGTCCATCGTATTCCTGTGCAAATATACAGATAAACAGATGATTTCATTACCTATGGGGCAGGCGTATGAGCAGCAAAAGGAAAGGAAGAGGAAGTCACGAGTGATCTCATCCAACATGCTGAAGCCTCGCCGTTATAAATGAGTTTGTCATACCACCATGGTCGGCCATAAATGACCTCACCAGACGTGCTGCTGTAATAAACTAAACTAATAAGAATGTGCAGGAAGAAAAACATTGCCTGCAGTGAGCACGACTACTAAGGACCGGGACCCGGCTGCTAAAAACATAAATCCTGCCCCTAATAAATCTCGACGGACGGCTGTCACCTGACATGGCAAGTTGGAGGGAAGGGCGGGGTGAGTGGGTGGTGGGCGGTCAACGATAGAGACACTGACACCCTGGACATCCGCAGCCGTGGAGGAAAGCCCCCTCTACTGTGAAAAAAGACTCCATATGTACTTGTACCTTCTGTGACCCTTCATCCCAGAACAGATGTCCACAATAAATACCCTTGACCCATGGAGCCATTTCCAGCACGCTATCGAGGACACTTTTTTTTGTAGTTTGCTGGACTTGCTAGTAGGATTCTGGCTGGTCAACACCTGACCAAACTGCGAGGTTTACAATATGGACGTCTAAAGCTTATTTAGTGTAATCCTGGACATAGGCATTGAGGAAACATCAATACATTAAAATCGAATTGGGTGAAGTAAGAATTTAGCGTGCGTACACTGCTGACTCCCGTGGGAACAGTGTGTGAGCTGTTACAATCTGCCTCATGTTACAAGGTCTGGTACTCAATTATGACCTATCAACTTGCTGTTATAAACATCTGTAAGTAGAGATTTACCTGTCCTCTTGTAATTTATTGCTACATCTCTTTGGTTTCCAATCTTCTTGAAACTCCGACTGGGCCTAAGAATTGGGGAATCTTCAACATAAATGTGTAGGGTGTCTGAATTAAGCTAGGATGTTACTGCTTATTTTCAATCATATAAGGCCTGAATCGACTATTCGACTGCGTTTAGACAGGCAGCCCAGTTCTGATATATATTTTTTGTTTGTTTGTTTGTTTGTCTTTTTGACAGGTATGTATGTTGCCTGAACAACCCATTATACATGTAATGTGTACAATTGGATTAGCATACCCTGAGTCAAAGGCATTGTGGGTAACCCCTGAGTCAACAGTAATTGGTCTTTTGACCAATCACATCAGCTCAGCAAAAGATCTGATGTGAGAAGATCTGATGTGATTGGTCAAAAGACCAATTAGTGGGAAAAAGATTAGAATTGGGCTGCCTGTGTGAATGCAGCCTTCTTGTCCTGGATCCCCTTGTTGACCCAGGCGTTACCAACAATGCCTTTGTCTATGTGACTCAGGGTATGCTAATGAAATTGTACACATTACATGTATAATGTGTTGTTCATACAACATACATACCTGTCAAAAAGACAAACAAAAAATATATATCAGAACTATATCAAACACTATGATCTTGCGGAAAAGTAAAAAGTAAGTAATGGAGACCCCCAAAAAAATCGGGAACCCGGAGTCGAGTCCTCAATGAAGTTTACCATCTGATTAGCCTCGTTGCGAGCCAGGTTTCCCTAAAACGTGTTGCGAGGCATCACTGATTTCCACCGGATTTCCACCCCTCTTTAGCTGATTTCTGCATCCCCAAACCATTACACTACCACCACCATGCTTGACCGTTGGTATGAGGTTCTTACGGTGGAATGCAGTGTTTGGTTTTCGCCAGACATAATGGGACCCATCTCATCCAAAAAGTTGACTCAAGTTTGCCAAAAAGCACCTGGAAGCACCTGGATGATCATCAAGACTCTAGGAAGAATGTTCTATGGACAGATCAAAAAGTATAACTTTTTCGATGACATGGGTCCCATTATGCCTGGCGAAAACCAAACACTGCATTCCACAGTAAGATCCTTATACCAACGGTCAAGAATGGTGGTGGCAGTGTAATTGTTTGGTGATGCTTTACTGCCTCAGGACCTTGGCAACTTGCCTTAACTCTTACAACTACCCCCCCCCCCCCCCCCTTCTTTCAATTTCCGCCTGAAGACATACCCAAATCTAACTGCCTCTAGCTCAGGCCCAGGAGCAAGGATATGCATATTCTTGGTACCATTTGAAAGAAAACACTCTGAAGTTTGTGTAAATGTGAATTGAATGTAGGAGAATATAACACAATAGATCTGGTTTAGATAATACAATGAAAAAACAAACTATTTACACACTTTCAATATTTGGAAGACCCTCAGTCCTCTATCAAATCAAATCAATTTATATAGCCCTCAAGAGTAAATATGAACAGTTTACCTCTAGATGGCCCGGGAGGTGTGGAGCCAGAGACAGCAGGGGTTCAGCTGGATGAACCAGCTTCAGAGGGGGATGGACATGTTGGCGGCAGACACACGCATCTCGACCATGCTCCCTCTAATCCATAATATGTAGACTGAGGAAGCATGCCGCTGGAGGAAGTATAGCCAATGTGTACTTTACACATTTCATTACATTTTTATATATTGCAAATAAAATGTAAAAACAATCACAAATAATATTTTATATTATTAATTTCAAACAACGGCATTAGCATGAGAAGAACTTACCAGTCCAAAACAATGTCCTCTCCGTTCAAAAAATATGCTTCCATTTGAGTCATGGTCGCTAACTGAGTCATCTTCCAAAAGCATATGTTTCACTTTCACGATCAATTTCCTCTATAATTTTGTCTACATTCGTATATCTAGTCTTAGATTTAGCTTTCCCTGACTTATTCGCCATGATTTTCGATATATAAACATCTGAAGATGCTTGTTACCGAAACAGTTCTGTGCGTAATGAGTTTGGCTACTTCCAGTATGGAACTTCAATGGCGAATGACGATCTTTACGCTGGAGTTTACTACATGGGTTGGTCTTCCAAAACACAAACATTAGATTTTGCCGTTTACCTCTGCTCATTGGCTATCTACCCAGCTAGATTTCAAGATGATCAGTGGTCATTGGGTTAAAATACAGTCAATCAACGAAACAGCGGTCATATAATTGGTGCACAATTAGGTCGTTACTTGTTGTCTTCCAATCGTTTTTTTCGGGTCAATACGTCCCGCGAAATGGCCCATCAAGTTTGGTTGTGTTACAAACAAACAGTTGATTGCAAGGAAACCAAACATGACTGGATAAAGTCAGGTTTAGTCTGTGTATTTCCATCAAATGTTTAGTCGAAAATTGAATGACACGAAATTCAACGAGATAAGCGTTCACAAAATGTTTCGTGTTAGGCTATAAAAATTGATTTAACCGAACAAAAGACCATTCATTGTGTAACAATGAGCCTTGGGATTGCAAACAGAGCAAGATCTTCAAAGGTAAACGATTTATTTCATTGCTATCTGTGATTTAGTTACGCCTGTGCTGGTTGAAAAAGTAGTTTGGTATGGGGCTCTGTGCTCAGATAATCGCATCGTATTATTTCGCAGTAAATCCTTTTCTAAATCTGACAACGCAGTTGGATTAGCAAGATTCTAGGCTTTTGAAGCATGTGAGACACTTGTACTTTCAGGAATGTTTAATATGACTATTTGTGGCGATCACCGTATGTTGTCGAATTCAAACCCGTATCCGGGATCCGTAGATCAGAGAAGTTAATAGAAGGAACCAAGAATTCTGCTCTGTATCAGAGAATTCTACAGGAGAATGTCAGGCCATCCGTCTGTGAGCTAAAGCTGAAGCATAGCTGGGTCATGCAGCAAGACAATGATCCAAAACACACAATCAAGTCTACATGAAAATGGCTAAACAGCAACATATTTGAAGTTTTGGAATGGCCTTGTCAAAGTCCAGACCTAATCCCAATTGAGATGTTGTGGTAGGACTTGAAACAAGCAGTCCATGCTTGAAAACCCACAAATGTCACTGAGTTAAAGCAGTTCTGCATGGAAGAGTAGGCCAAAATTCCTCTACAGTGACGTGGGAGACAGATAAACAACTACTAGAAGTGTTTGGTTGCAGTTATTGTAGCTAAAGATGGCAAAACCAGTTATTGAGCGTATGGGGCAATTACTTTTTCACATAGGGGCATTGGGTGTTGCATAACTTTGTTTATGAAATAAATGAAATAAGTATGTAATTGTTGTGTTATTTGTTCACTCAGGTTCCCTTTTATCTAATATTAGGATTTGTTTGAAGATCTGATAACAGTATCAAAAATATGCAAAAGTAGAGGAAATTAAAAAGGGGCAAATACTTTTTCACAGCACTGTATATCCTGTAGCCTAATTGTCATTTCCTTATTTTCATACAGTACCTAAATTACAAGGGTAGGATTTGCACTAAACAATTTTTATGTCAGCACTTAAAAGGCATGTACAAAATCTGGTACATGGTTTGCCTAATATACATTGTCTACTGGTATCATTTCACATTGAGAAAATATAGTTCAACATGTATACAATGTTTGAGTTTAGCTATTCTCTGCTTCAGATGACAGATCCCATAAGGCCAGTAATGCCATCATACTGTAGGCCTATGGCTGCATTGGAGATGCATGCCATATGACATGCTGCAAAATGGATTCACATAGCTAATATACTGAGACAGAGTGACAATCAAGTAAAACAGATTGGAGATCTTACAACTTCACAAAAATAAATGTTTGAGAACACAACACAGAAACACAGACACATTAGAGACAGAAGCCCTTCCCCTCTTTATTGCAGGATTGTGATCTGTGATTAATCAACATTGACTCTAGTTCATTTTGAATAGTAGTTTAACAATTAAAACAAATTGAAACAACACTTCAAAGAATTAACACTTCCTCACTACAATATGTACAAATACGCTAACTCATATGTAAAGATTGGACATCTTAGTCTAAACAACAATAGATAATTGAGTAGTAACACGTAGGTTATTATTACTAAAGCATAATTTCAGGCGAACAAAAAACTCCTTACCAGTGGTGGCCAACCTTGCTCCACTGATCCCTGATCTACTTGGTGAGCAGACTTCTGTTCCAGACCAGCAATAGCACACTTGATTTTCAACTCATTAGGAATGATAAGTTGAATCAGGTGTGTTATTGTTTGTCTGAAACAGAACCCTGCACACCCAGCAGACCTTCAGCAGGGTTGGCTTGCTCCTATTGTAATAGGTTTATACATTCTGTGTGATGTTTAACTGTATTTTTGTATACAACATGTTAACATGGGTAGGCCTACACACATAACCGATGGCATATAGGTAGGCCTACCTATTTGAGCAAATGTTGTATACAAAAATATTTCTGGTATACAGAGTTGCTTTGTGAGAATGTGCTAAAGTTCACAGTTAGCCATTGTTATGTAAGTGCCAGCTGAAAAGTACCAGTGGCCTGGCTTTGGCCCCAAGTGAGAGCAGGTCCGCCGGAGCCATGGCCCAGTGAGACACGTGTGCCAGCCCACGTAGATGGAAACAGAAAAGTCTGAGCATTTTGGGTAAAATACTGGAGTAATGTTTTCCTGTATGGAAACATTTTTGATACATTCATTGGGAACGCTCTCTTTACCTGCAAACACAGGCTTTCACAGCTTTCCATATCTGAAAATAGAAAACATCACAAAGAAACAGGCTTCATTATACTCAAATTAGACAGCACTGAATATTATGTTGCTATTATCTCTGTCCTCAAAGTTTTTCCCTCTACGGACTTGAACTGGAGAATCTTTTCATAATGTCCTCCCACAAAGTTGTTCATCTGATGAACATTGAGATATCTGATAGTGACTGCCAATTGTGCATTTCAGAAGACACAAGTAGATGTTATCAGTGAACTGCCATTCCCTTTCTTTGGTAATGGTTGTCCATTTGTGATCAACCATGCGAGTCGGTTAAAGACTTGTTCACATGCTATTAAATATCCAGGTTAGAAAAGTATGCTAATCTCCTCGATATGTAAAATGTTTATTTTGTGGAGGAAGCTCGAACAAACTAAACCAGCGTTTAATGTAATTTATCTTTAATTCTCTTGAGCACAATGTTGTCCATGACATTAAACCCCTGATGTGTGATGCATGAAACAAATGCACTTGGGTGCATATCTTGGGTACCATGTTGAGTGGCACTATTGTTTCTCCCAGGTAGACTATTTACTTGCAAACAAGGACCACGTATGGTAAGATTTCATAGGACATATAGGACATAAGTGTAGGCCGTCATTGTAAATAAGAATGTGTTCTTAACTGACTTGCCTAGTTAAATAAAGGTTAAAAAGAGTTGTAGAGTTTACTTAAAGCTAACAAGCTAAATGCTTGAGAATGGCCATGGGTAAAATGGGAAGCTTAACTTTAGCTTCATCAAGATGATCTTGAAGAGGTGTTGTTTGTATCAGGTCAGTTAGTCCTAGATGATCATCAGATGAACTTAGGAACTTTCCAATCATCGCCCTGATCTTTAACTTACAGTACATCTGTGATCCCTGCACTACATTCTTGATGGTAGAAACCTTGGTGGTCCGTTGTTGGTCACTATTAAAACTGCATTATTTTTCTTCTCCTTGACCCCTGGAAATGTCTACAACACCAAGATGCACTCTCTTAGAAGATGCAGCTGTGTGTGGTTACATAGCAGGAAACAGCTGTCAGGCGTGAACTCTATGCATGGCTCTCTAGGTCTGGGCCCAGACTCCTGTACAGGTTGTCATGTTTGTTTTCAGAACAAGCATGGTTCTATCTGAGGCGTTCCGGAGTCAATGGGCTGGAGGAATTCTAGGGTTCACAGGCAGATGCTTTGTGTCTGTGGGTAAGGGACAGTATATGGGCGAACAGATGATCCATTTTTTTAATATCCACATTCCATGTGTTTCATTTTGCCTGTAGATGAGTAATGTTTAATAATACTTTTTCAGAGACGCTATGATACATAATATATTTCAAGACACTATGATATATTACATATTCAATTTCCCTATCCATACTTTACTGTACACACTATAGACTATTGAAAATATTCTGTAACATTCATGGCTAACAACTTTAAGTTTGCTTTGATGCCTCAGCTGAAGTCAGCTCAGACCCTTGACATTTTTACTTTTTCCGTGTGATGGAGAATTCCTAATGAGGAGAAAATCAAACCTTTCTGTAATCGGACACTGTACTGTACACAGTAAAGATTCTTCACCTCCCCTGCCCCTGAATAACTTCCCTACCTGATCAAAAGATTGCTCATGGTAATAAAAATTCCTCACCTACAGTTAAATTTACAGCAGCACTCATTAGTTGAAATAAAACAGATTAATACAAGTTCAATTAAATGTGACCTATAGGTTTAATAATGAAGTGGAGTCTACTTAAGCATGTCTTTTCCATTCTCTCCAGCCATCCTGGACTCCACATAAAAGCCTTTAATGAAAGTGCACTGGAAAAGGTGGTCGGGAGAGTGTTGAGGGGATCTTAACTGCCCTCTGGCTCTGTTTGGAACCTCTAAATAGAAACGTGTGATTCAGCACATCTACAGTATCAAGATCTGTTGACCAGTATGTCTTTTACACGTCATCAACTCTGTGCACTCCTGCTAGTCATTCTTAGTCTACTCTGTTAGAATAAGGGTGAAAAAAATCACAAATTAATCAGAAATATGACATTCTGTAAAAATGCTCCATTTATGTATTAAATTAAAAGTATGGAAATAAATTATTGTTCCAGTTTATTTTATTTGAATCATAAATATGTTTAAATCCCTGGCCTCTAGCAAGTGTCAGTCTGATGTATTTCTGTTCATCTTTAGTGCTAGCCCACATCATGTATTCCCACAGGGACAGAGTATTAGTTCAGAGAAAAATAAGACATTACCTCATTATAGGGCTAATTTTAGGCACCAGAAAAATATGTTTGGATAGTCTTGGCTCAGGAGCCAAGTGCTGAAGTACCCGCTCACTGCTCCCTACTCTCAGTGGGGAAGCAAGGGTGATTATGGTACTTGAATGAGCTTAAAGAAACAATTCACAGCATATACAGTACAACTTCAAAAGTGGCTTATCGGAACAGGCATCAAACATGAATGATTCCACATGAAATAGCAACTTAGTATTTACCGTAATTAAGGAAATAGTTTTTCCATTAGCAAAGTACAAATAAATTAACATGGCTTTGGTTGAGAGGCTGTCGTCTAACCATAGGTTTTATTTTCCTACAGGTTTTTGAAGGATTACTGTAACACGGCACACAAAATACAATGTGAAACTAATGCAATTCAATGTAAAAAGTTTAATGTCTGATTCTATTGTGTTAGAAATGCCCAAGAAAGCATGCTAGCTTGACCTATTTGACTATTTCAACAGCCTGTCGCGGATACTTATTTCTAGAAATAGTATCTGACCAGTCTTGAATCTAAAGATTTTCAGATGAATATCTGTAGGATTACGAGTAGATAAAAACTTGAAAAGCTTGTTGAGTGTCAGAACTATAGTGAGCACAAGTCGGCTCTGTGCTCACTATAAACCTGGTGGAAGCAGCAGGGGGGACAGGGGTAAACCTAACAAACTCACAATAAACCTGGTGGGAGCAGCAGGGGGGACAGGGGTAAACCTAACAAACTCACATTAAACCTGGTGGAAGCAGCAGGGGGGACAGGGGTAAACCTAACAAACTCACATTAAACCTGGTGGAAGCAGCAGGGGGGACAGGGGTAAACATAACAAACTCACATTAAACCTGGTGGAAGCAGCAGGGGGGACAGGGGTAAACCTAACAAACTCACTATAAACCTGGTGGGAGCAGCAGGAGGGACAGGGGTAAACCTAACAAACTCACAATAAACCTGGTGGGAGCAGCAGGGGGGACAGGGGTAAACCTAACAAACTCACATTAAACCTGGTGGGAGCAGCAGGGGGGACAGGGGTAAACCTAACAAACTCACATTAAACCTGGTGGGAGCAGCAGGAGGGACAGGGGTAAACCTAACAAACTCACATTAAACCTGGTGGGAGCAGCAGGGGGGCCAGGGGTAAACCTAACAAACTCACATTAAACCTGGTGGGAGCAGCAGGGGGGACAGGGGTAAACCTAACAAACTCACATTAAACCTGGTGGGAGCAGCAGGGGGGACAGGGGTAAACCTAACAAACTCACATTAAACCTGGTGGGAGCAGCAGGGGGGACAGGGGTAAACCTAACAAACTCACATTAAACCTGGTGGGAGCAGCAAGGGGGCCAGGGGTAAACCTAACAAACTCACATTAAACCTGGTGGGAGCAGCAGGGGGGACAGGGGTAAACCTAACAAACTCACATTAAACCTGGTGGGAGCAGCAGGGGGGACAGGGGTAAACCTAACAAACTCACATTAAACCTGGTGGGAGCAGCAAGGGAGCAGCAGGGGGGACAGGGGTAAACCTAACAAACTCACATTAAACCTGGTGGGAGCAGCAGGGTGGACAGGGGTAAACCTAACAAACTCACAATAAACCTGGTGGGAGCAGCAGGGGGGACAGGGGTAAACCTAACAAACTCACATTAAACCTGGTGGGAGCAGCAGGGGGGACAGGGGTAAACCTAACAAACTCACATTAAACCTGGTGGGAGCAGCAGGGGGGACAGGGGTAAACCTAACAAACTCACAATAAACCTGGTGGGAGCAGCAGGGGGGACAGGGGTAAACCTAACAAACTCACATTAAACCTGGTGGGAGCAGCAAGGGGGCCAGGGGTAAACTTAACAAACTCACATTAAACCTGGTGGGAGCAGCAGGGGGGACAGGGGTAAACCTAACAAACTCACATTAAACCTGGTGGGAGCAGCAAGGGGGCCAGGGGTAAACCTAACACACTCACATTAAACCTGGTGGGAGCAGCAGGGGGGACAGGGGTAAACCTAACAAACTCACATTAAACCTGGTGGGAGCAGCAGGGGAGACAGGGGTAAACCTAACAAACTCACATTAAACCTGGTGGGAGCAGCAGGGGGGACAGGGGTAAACCTAACAAACTCACATTAAACCTGGTGGGAGCAGCAGGGGGGACAGGGGTAAACCTAACAAACTCACATTAAACCTGGTGGGAGCAGCAAGGGGGCCAGGGGTAAACTTAACAAACTCACATTAAACCTGGTGGGAGCAGCAGGGGGGACAGGGGTAAACCTAACAAACTCACATTAAACCTGGTGGGAGCAGCAAGGGGGCCAGGGGTAAACCTAACAAACTCACATTAAACCTGGTGGGAGCAGCAGGGGGGACAGGGGTAAACCTAACAAACTCACATTAAACCTGGTGGGAGCAGCAGGGGGGACAGGGGTAAACCTAACAAACTCACATTAAACCTGGTGGGAGCAGCAGGGGGGACAGGGGTAAACCTAACAAACTCACATTAAACCTGGTGGGAGCAGCAGGGTGGACAGGGGTAAACCTAACAAACTCACAATAAACCTGGTGGGAGCAGCAGGGGGGACAGGGGTAAACCTAACAAACTCACAATAAACCTGGTGGGAGCAGCAGGAGGGACAGGGGTAAACCTAACAAACTCACATTAAACCTGGTGGGAGCAGCAGGGGGGACAGGGGTAAACCTAACAAACTCACATTAAACCTGGTGGGAGCAGCAGGGGGGACAGGGGTAAACCTAACAAACTCACATTAAACCTGGTGGGAGCAGCAGGGGGGACAGGGGTAAACCTAACAAACTCACATTAAACCTGGTGGGAGCAGCAGGGGGGACAGGGGTAAACCTAACAAACTCACAATAAATCTGGTGGGAGCAGCAGGAGGGACAGGGGTAAACCTAACAAACTCACAATAAACCTGGTGGGAGCAGCAGGGGGGACAGGGGTAAACCTAACAAACTCACATTAAACCTGGTGGGAGCAGCAGGGGGGACAGGGGTAAACCTAACAAACTCACAATAAACCGGGTGGGAGCAGCAGGGGGGACAGGGGTAAATCTAACAAACTCACATTAAACCTGGTGGGAGCAGCAGGGGGGACAGGGGTAAACCTAACAAACTCACATTAAACCTGGTGGGAGCAGCAGGGGGGACAGGGGTAAACCTAACAAACTCACATTAAACCTGGTGGGAGCAGCAGGGGGGACAGGGGTAAACCTAACAAACTCACATTAAACCTGGTGGCTGATTCATTGCAGATAAAATAAGTGAAAAGGACAGGTTCCAAGTAAATTATTTTAAGTAGCAGAGTCGACTCGTGTGATGTGGCGCCGTGCATCTCATAAATCTCTGTGATGTTTATTAAGTCTCAACCATAGTATCTCTAGAAGTATCCCGCAGGTTGACAAAAAAGGAACAATATAGCCCTCCACTAATATCACTGTGTTGCAGTTATCCTGAGAAGGAAAAGGGTTGAGGGAAATTCAGTTGAAAGAAATACAGGGTTACATATTTTTTATTTTTTTATTTTACCAGTCTGAAGGATTAAACAAATTTAGTTTGGGCTTATCATGCAATAAAGAAAAGTTAAAAATCTAAAATAGAATTTTCACATAATCAAAAAGTATAGATGCAATATCCAATGTTGCTTTGAAACTCCAAATATGGAAGCACAAAGGGGCATCTATGAGAAATCATCAGAAATCATAACCTCTGTAAGGACCTGCAATTTGGACCCATTGAACATTTTGTAAGTATGCTACATGACCTCATCAGGGTAGTTCAGCAGGAGGGTAAAGAGGAAAATGTTTGTTGTTCTATTATACCAGCAATTTAAAGCACACATTTCACACTGTATGTACATGATAATATGAGCCCCCCCCCACCCCACCCCCGCCACCAACCGGGTCGGACCACCCACCCTTGCAGTGTTGAAACGTAGTCTAGAGCTGGTCATTAAACTGTTTCCCCAGGTCAGTCAAATCAGACTTGTTAAAGCTGTGAACAGGGGAAAGAGAGACCCCGCTGGAGGCTGTCCAGAAATCTCAGGCCTCAACAGACTGACCCAGATTGGTAACATTTCTGTATGCTCCAGCTACAAAGAGCTTTGCATCGGTTCCCATCATTCCATCAGCTACCTAGTGTTGTGATGACCCTAAATATACTGGAGTGTGTGTGTGTGTTGGTATGTCTGATGTTGTAATCTCTTTACATATTGTTGTGTGTGTGTGTGTGTGTGTGTGTGTGTGTGTGTGTGTGTGTGTGTGTGTGTGTGTGTGTGTGTGTGTGTGTGTGTGTGTGTGTGTGTGTGTGTGTGTGTGTGTGTGTGTGTGTGTGTGTGTGTGTGTAAAAACTGTCCAGAGTGAATAGTGTATGCCTGAGTACAGTGAATGATGTCTGTTCTGACATTAGTGTACTAGAGACCACCATGGTGCCAGAAGTTTATATCAAGAGTTGTGATACAGTAAGTCATCACTGGAATATCAGAGAATGGTGGTGCAACGAGACAGTGGTCTAATGCAGTGTTTTCCCACTCTGGTCCTTGAGTACCCCTGGCCCCAACATTAGAGTTGAGAAACATTGGCTTAATAGTGCAACTATTTTTGAAACTGGCAGTTTAATTGATTCTAAATATGTAAAAACGTTAACCGATGGACATTTCAGCTTCAACAGAAAGTTGGCCCACATGGTCCTGTGATTTCCGGCTGAGCCTCAAATTGTGTTGGTGGAAGTTCTATCTACCCACTTCCTCACTAAAATACTAATGTGATATTCATGTTGTCCCAGCCCCATCCAAACCAGCAGAATGTTCTGGGCTGCATTGTGAGAGTGGTCAGCAACAAAGCCCATAAATCTAATCTCTGCTAAACAGTGGGATGACTTACTACAGCTCAGGGACAAGCATTTGCTGGAAGGAAATGGCAGGTAAATATAGGCCAAAATAGACCTCACAGAAATCCTTTAAATTCATAGCAACAGCAAACAGGTCCCATAGAGTGATTATCTGCTCTCATAACTAAACTGTTCTCTGGCTGGCAATAATGCACTTTCATTTTATCAAAAACAATGAAAAAGACTCCAACCAACCCAATTCTCCCGAACCTCATTCGTAGACATAGTACTAGGAGTATGAGTATGAGTTTGGAGGACTTAAGGAGATGAGTACGGGAGTGGTTAAGAGATATCATAACAATATGGCACCAAATCAGACTGTAGATATTTACATCTCCTAAATCAAGATGTTATGGCAGGATGATGAGGGGATTGGAGGCTTCACCCTCACACTAAATCATTTCACCCAGTGTTTTGGCTGTGAACCCGCTGAATAGAAATCATTTTGTCTATTGGCCTGATATTCGCACCGATAACATGGGAACGTTTGCATACCAGGGAGAAGTGCGAGGCGATTATTTTATTGTGCTCAAAGCCATTCAATAGACCTTTTTCACTTTGGGAGGAATTCTCTTCTGGCAGTGGCATAATCCATAAATAGGTTCTGGTTACAGATTGGTTGCTCTCTGCTTGGTAAAGTATGGGTGTTTTTGGAACTACTCTTCATTTTAAACACGCAAGCTATGAACAGAACCTCATGTGGCTACATTCTGGGTTCTCTTAAAGAGCAGGTCTTGATTTTTTTTCAAATCCTGCTTCCTACTTTTCAATTCTATTTATGATAAACACATGTAGGATCCTTCGCTTTATGTTTGAATACAGTGCCCCTCTCAATGTTGTTAACAAAAGTAGGCTGACTGACAATAACATTGGCAGAACATTAGTTGGAAGGATGGTTTTCTCAGTTGTCTCTCTCTTAGATTTTTGTATACTACATGTTATTTAAAAAATTTATTTTATTTTATTATTATGTTAACTTGCATTCCGAAAATAACATCTTTAGACTGAATCTCATTACTCTGTGGTGACCAGATCTGAAATGGAGTAGACATCTAGCAAATGTTAACATTTAAAAGTAATTTATGTGCAGTAAGTAAGTAACAACTAGCTGTTAATTGATCATATTGATCCTACAGCGTTTTCAACGTTTTTCAAACTACAAAATTGTTTTGAGAGTCTATGTACCAACATGTCATTCCACTTTCAAATCAAACCTAATTTTATTTGTCACGTACACTGTTTACAGCAGGTATAAAAGGTGCAGTGAAATGCTTATGTGCTAGCGCCCTAAACAATGCAGTACATTACTCAATAACAAAAATAACAATAAAAAGTAAAATATAAAAAGTAATAGAACTAATAAGATATGTAGTATGCATAGTAGTACTGGACTGTATTTACACATACAGTGCATTCGGAAAGTATTCAGACCCATTGACTTTTTACACATTTTGTTACCTTTTATGTTTTTATTTAACCCTTATTTTACCAGGTAATTTGACTGAGAACACATGCTCATTTACAGCAACGACCTGAGGAATAGTTACAGGGGAGAGGAGGAGGGATGAATGAGCCAATTGTAAGCTGGGGATGATTACATGACCGTGATGGTATGAGGGCCAGATTGGGAATTTAGCCTGGACACTAATGTTAACACCCCTACTCTTACGACAAGTGCCATGGGATCTTTAGTGACCACAGAGAGCCAGGACACCCATTTAAGATTCCATCTGAAAGAAGGCACCCTACACAGGGCAATGTCCCCAATCACTGCCCTGGGGCAATAGGATATTTTCTTAGACCAGAGGAAAGGGTGCCTCCTACTGGCCTTCCAACACCACTTCCAGCAGCATCTGGTCTCCCATCCAGAGACCAACCAGGACCAACCATGCTTAGCTTCAGAAGCAAGCCAGCAGTGGGATGCAGGGTGGTATGCTACCTTACAGCCTTATTCAATAATGTATTAAATATTTTTATCCCTCATAAATCTACATACAATACACCATAACGACAAAGCAAAAACACGTATTTAGAATTTTTAGCATATTTATAAAAAATATAAATCTGAAATATCACATTTACAAAAGTATTCAAACCCTTTACTCAGTACTTTGTTGAAGCACCTTTGGCAACGATTACAGCCTCGAGTCTTCTTGGGTATGACGCTACAAGCTTGGTACACCTGTATTGGGGAGTTTCTCCCATTCTTCTCTGCAGATCCTCTGAAGCTCTGTCAGAATGGATGGGGAGCGTTGCTGCACAGCTATTTCCAGAGATCAAGTCCAGGCTCTGGCTGGGCCACTCAAGGACATTCAGAGACTTGTCCTGAAGCCACTCCTCTGTTGTCTTGGCTGTGTGCTTAAGGTCATTGTCCTCTTGGAAGGTGAACCTTCGCCCCAGTCTGAGGTCCTGAGCGCTCTGGAGCAGGTTTTCATCAAGGATCTCTCTGTACTTTGCTCTGTCCATCTTTCCCTCGATTCTGACTAGTCTTCCAGTCCCTGCCGCTGAAAAATGGGTCCGAATACTTATGTAAATAAGGTATTTCTGTTTTTTAACATTTGCAAACATTTCTAAAAACCTGTTTTCGCTTTGTCATTATGGGTTATTGTGTATAGATGGGTGGTCAGTGCAAATAATCTCTAAGGAGCAGATAGTCTCTGAGGTGCAAATAGTCTCTAAGATGCAGGTCTGTGCAAGGAGACAGACAGAGTTACCTGTTCAGAAGTCTGATGGCTGGGTGGTAGTAGTTGTCCCGGAGCCTGTTGGTCTGAGACTCGATGCTATGATACTGCTTGACATATGGTAACAGAGTGAACAGCCCATGGCTCGGGTGACTGGAGTCCTTGACGATATTTCAGGCCTTTCACAGACACTTCCAGGAGTAGATGTCCTCTATTGTCGCAATGACATTGTCGATGACAATAGAGGCATGGTCAATAGGGGCGTGGTCCGCCACCCTGTTTCATGTAGTCAACGATCAGCTCCTTGGTTTTGCTGATGTTAAGTGAGAGGCTGTTTTCCTAGCACCACTCTGCCATGTCGACGATCAGGCCCACCATCGTTGTATCGTCTGCAAAAATAATGATGGTTTTGGAGTTGTGCATGGCCATGCAGTCGTGGTTGTACACGGAATACATGAGGGGGCTGAGCACACATCCCTGGGTGCCCAAGTGTTGTTTATACCCAGGGCCTTGAATTTAGGTTTGAGCTTGGAGGGGACTATGGCGTTGAATGCTGAGCTGTGGTCAATGAACAGCATTCTCACATAGGTGTTCCTCTAGTACAGGTGGGATAGGGCAGTGCGTAGAGCAGTGGCGATTGCATCATCTGTGGAACTGTTGGGGTGTTATGCAAATTGGAGTGGGTCCGACGGTGTCAGGTAAGGGGGAGCTGATGTGGTCTTTGATCATCCTCTCAAAGAACTTTATGATGTCAGAAGTGAGTGCTACAGAATCAAATCAAATCAAATGTATTTATATAGCCCTTCTTACATCAGCTGATATCTCAAAGTGCTGTACAGAAACCCAGCCTAAAACCCTAAACAGCAAGCAATGCAGGTGTAGAAGCACGATGGCTAGGAAAACTCCCTAGAAAGGACAAAACCTAGGAAGAAACCTAGAGAGGAACCAGGCTATGAGGGGTGGCCAGTCCTCTTCTGGCTGTGCCGGGTGGAGATTATAACAGAACATGGCCAAGATGTTCAAATGTTCATAAATGACCAGCATGGTCAAATAATAATAATCACAGTAGTTGTCGAGGGTGCAGCAAGTCAGCACCTCAGGAGTAAATGTCAGTTGGCTTTTCATAGCCGATCATTAAGAGTATCTCCACCGCTCCTGCTGTCTCTAGAGAGTTGAAAACAGCAGGTCTGGGACAGGTAGCACATCCGGTGAACAGGTCAGGGTTCCATAGCCGCAGGCAGAACAGTTGAAACTGGAGAAACAGCACGGCCAGGTGGACTGGGGACAGCAAGGAGTCAACATGCCAGGTAGTCCTGAGGCATGGTCCTAGGGCTCAGGTCCTCCGAGAGAAAGAAAGAGAGAAAGAGCGAATTAGAGAGAGCATACTTAAATTCACACAGGACACCGGATAAGACAGGAGAAGTACTCCAGATATAACAAACTGACCCTAGCCCCCCGACACATAAACTACTGCAGCATAAATACTGGAGGCTGAGACAGGAGGGGTCAGGAGACACTGTGGCCCCATCCGATGATACCCCCGGACAGGGCCAAACAGGAAGGATATAACCCCACCCACTTTGCCAAAGCACAGCCCCCATACCACTAGATGGATATCTTCAACCACCAACGTACCATCCTGAGACAAGGCCAAGTATAGCCCACAAAGATCTCCGCCACGGCACAAACCAAGGGGGGGCGCCAACCCAGACAGGAAGATCACGTCAGTGACTCAACCCACTCAAGTGAAGCACCCCTCCTAGGGACGGCATGAAAGAGCACCAGTAAGCCAGTGACTCAGCCCCTGTAATAGGGTTAGAGGCAGAGAATCCCAGTGGAGAGAGGGGAACCGGCCAGACAGAGACAGCAAGGGCGGTTCGTTGCTCCAGAGCCTTTCCGTTCACCTTCACACTCCTGGGCCAGACTACACTCAATCATAGAGATGAGTCTTCAGTAAAGACTTAAAAGTTGAGACCGAGTCTGCGTCTCTCACATGGGTAGGCAGACCATTCCATAAAAATGGAGCTCTATAGGAGAAAGCCCTGCGTCCAGCTGTTTGCTTAGAAATTCTAGGGACAATTAGGAGGCCTGCGTCTTGTGACCATAGCGTACGTGTAGGTATGTACGGCAGAACCAAATCGGAAAGATAGGTAGGAGCAAGCCCATGTAATGCCCTTGCCTTAACAGGAAGCCAGTGTAGGGAGGCTAGCACTGGAGTAATATGATCACATTTTATGGTTCTAGTCAGGATTCTAGCAGCCGTATTTAGCACTAACTGAAGTTTATTTTGTGCTTTATCCGGGTAGCCGGAAAGTAGAGCAATGCAGTAGTCTAACCTAGAAGTAACAAAAGCATGGATTAATTTTTCTGCATCATTTTTGGACAGAAAGTTTCTGATTTTTGCAATGTTACGTAGATGGAAAAAAGCTATCCTTGAAACAGTCTTGCTATGTTCGTCAAAAGAGAGATCAGGGTCCAGAGTAACGCCGAGGTCCTTCACAGTTTTATTTGAGACGACTTTACAACCATCAAGATTAATTGTCAGATTCAACAGAAGATCTCTTTGTTTCTTGGGACCTAGAACAAGCATCTCTGTTTTGTCTGAGTTTAAAAGTAGAACGTTTGCAGCCATCCACTTCCTTATGTCTGAAACACAGGCTTTTAGCGAGGGCAATTTTGGGGCTTCACCATGTTTCATTGAAATGTACAGCTGTGTGTCATCCGCATAGCAGTGAAAGTTAACATTAATGTTTTCGAATGACATCCCCAAGAGGTAAAATATATAGTGAAAACAGTAGTGGTCCTAAAACGGAACCTTGAGGAACACCGAAATGTACAGTTGATTTGTCAGAGGACAAACCATTCACAGAGACAAACTGATATCTTTCCGACAGATAAGATCTAAACCAGGCCAGAACTTGTCCGTGTAGACCAATTTGGGTTTCCAATCTCTCCAAAAGAATGTGGTGATCGATGGTATCAAAGGCAGCACTAAGGTCTAGGAGCACGAGGACAGATGCAGAGCCTCGGTCTGACGCCATTAAAAGGTCATTTACCACCTTCACAAGTGCAGTCTCAGTGCTATGATGGGGTCTAAAATCAGACTGAAGCATTTCGTATACATTGTTTGTCTTCAGGAAGGCAGTGAGTTGCTGCGCAACAGCTTTTTCTAAAATTTTTGAGAGGAATGGAAGATTCGATATAGGCCAATAGTTTTTTATATTTTCTGGGTCAAGGTTTGGCTTTTTCAAGAGAGGCGTTATTACTGCCACTTTTAGTGAGTTTGGTACACATCCGGTGGATAGAGAGCCGTTTATTATGTTCAACATAGGAGGGCCAAGCACAGGAAGCAGCTCTTTCAGTAGTTTAGCTGGAATAGGGTCCAGTATGCAGCTTGAAGGTTTGGAGGCCATGATTATTTTCATCACTGTGTCAAGAGATATAGTACTAAAACACTTAATTGTCTCTCTTGATTCTAGGTCCTGGCAGAGTTGTGCAGACTCAGGACAGCTGAGCTTTGGAGGAATACGCAGATTTAAAGAGGAGTCCGTAATTTGCTTTCTAATGATCATGATCTTTTCCTCAAAGAAGTTCATGAATGTATTACTGCTGAAGTGAAAGCCATCCTCACTTGGGGAATGCTGCTTTTTAGTTAGCTTTGCGACAGTATCAAAAATAAATGTAGGATTGTTCTTATTTTCCTCAATTAAGTTGGAAAAATAGGATGATCGAGCAGCAGTGAGGGCTCTTCGATACTGCACGGTACTGTCTTTCCAAGCTAGTCGGAAGACTTCCAGTTTGGTGTGGCGCCATTACCGTTCCAATTTTCTGGAAGCTTGCTTCAGAGCTCGGGTATTTTCTGTATACCATGGAGCTAGTTTCTTATGACAAATGTTTTTAGTTTTTAGGGGTGCAACTGCATCTAGGGTATTGCGCAAGGTTAAATTGAGTTCCTCAGTTAGGTGGTTAACTGATTTTTGTCCTCTGACGTCCTTGGGTAGGCAGAGGGAGTCTGGAAGGGCATCAACGAATCTTTGTGTTGTCTGAGAATTTATAGCACGACTTTTGATGCTCCTTGGTTGGGGTCTGAGCAGATTATTTGTTGCGATTGCAAACGTAATATGAACAATAGTCATTTAGGCAGGTTACCTTAGTTTGCTTGGGTACAGGGACAGTGGTGGACATCTTGAAGCATGGGGGATCACAGACTGGGACAGGGAGAGGTTGAATATGTCCGTGAACCCTTCCTCCAGCTGGTCTGCACATGCTCTGAGGACACGGCCGAGGATACTGTCTGGGCCGGCTGCATTGCGAAAATTCCCACACTTGAAGGTCTTACTCACGTCAGCCACAGAGATCGAGAGCTCATAGTCCTTTACAGCAGCTGTTCTCAAACCTCTCCTCTGGGACCCCCAGCAGTTCCATGTATTTTATCTATTCCAGAGCTAGCACACCTGATTCAACTTGTCAACTAATCATCAAGCTTTTGACTAGGTCAATCCGGTGAGCTAGTTCAGGACTACAACAAAATTGTGAAAGGTCTGGGGTTCCCAGAGGAGAGGTCTTAATCCATCGCATGCTCCGATGTCGGCCTTCCAGATCTGGAAGGTGGCAGAGCTAAAGCCTTTAATCATGACATTCGTGTTTTTTTACGGAATATCTATAGTTTTGTTTAATGTTGTGTTAGTGTATGTAGGTTGTTTTCTCTGAAAGTTTTTGTTCCCCCTGCTGCTATTGGACTAGGTCTCTCTTGAGAAAGAGATGTTATCTCAATGAGAAAAACCTTGTATAAATAAAGGTTAAATGAAAAATGTAATAAAAAGAGCTGTTTGTCAGACCAGGAGACATCCCAAATATCAATCTTCTCATGAAAATGTCTGTAGTGTGCGAACAGTTTGGCCCCTCTATGGAAAGATGAGACTCTCACAAACACGATGGTGTTCTCTGTTTTTTTGCCACAAGTGTTATGGGACTCGTCTGAAAGTAACCCGATACCGGGCTGAAAATTGTATAGAAGTGAATATGGCATTTCCACGTCAAAGGTAAACGGGTCATTCCACTGTAGAACATTTTAGATCTAGGACAGACACTTCAAAACATACTTCCTTGTTTAATATATTTTCTTACTGTTTTTCCATGTATGAATGTGTTATTCAAAGTTTTTTTTCAATGGGCTAATAGCAGTAAGGCCAAATTCAATGTTTCATCAAATATTTTTGTAATATATTTTTTTATACCTACAGGGGTCCTAAAATTCTTAATCAAATAGCTAAATGATCCTAGGTATGACCATCTTAAAGGTCCAATGCAGCCGTTTTTAATTACAATGTCAAATCATTTCTGGGTAACAAGTAAGTACCTTACTGTGATTGGGTTTAATTAAATGGTCAAAAAGAAGCAAAAATAGCTTCTTAGCAAAGAGTAATTTGTCAAGCATGAATTTTAGCTAGGACTGTGGGAGTGGTCAGAGTGGGGGGTGATTAAACTGAAAACCAGCTGTTATTGGCAGAGAGGTTTGGAACTCTCTTTCTTATTTGTCTATTAACTCATTTACCAGCTGGTGGTGTCACCAGGTAGGCCAAAACTCCATCATACCAAAACAGGCTGAAATTTCAGCCATTTCGTTCAAACAGCTCTTACACTTAAAGGGCGTTATCATAATTTTCACAATTTCAAAGTATTATTCCAACCACATAGTGTGGAAATATATATATTAATATATATATATTTTTTTACTGCACTTTAAAACAATTATATATGTTAGCTTAGTAGAGACCCAGCCCCTCGCCTTTAGACTCTAGGGGGTTTAAATGTATGTAAAGATATAGAATAAGGATACTTTAACACAAACAACTAGTCTAGTGTAAATCATAACCACAACTCAACTAAGCAAAGGTCTAAACACTTAAAGTGTTTTACTTCTAAAGTAATGCTGGCACCTTTGACACAACAATACGGTTATTACCAGAAATAAATACTCCTGGCGCCACACTGTAATTTCAGTTACCTGTGTAATAGTGATGTGTGACATTTTTAGCTATGGGTGGAGCCTTATTCTCAGATGCTATTTTTATAACATTGGCTATGAAAACATTTCGCTGCACAAGGATAACTAACCAGCCTCATAAAGACGCATGTGGTCGAAGGTAGATATATTGTTGGATTGCATGTTTTCTGTCATGCACCTCTTTGACCGTGTAATTGAAGTCGGGACCTTTAATTACTGGTATGTCACAAGGGTTGTTTTCTCATTGTTACCTTGTTAATTGCCAGAATTTTTGTATGATTCTGTTGAGAAAGATACCATTATAATTTATAACTAAGTGACATTGCCTTGGAGGATCTTCAGTATCCATAATAACACTCATCAAAAATAGAAGTGTTGGTCCCATGTTTCATGAGCTGAAAAAAAAAATCCAAGAAATGTTCCATATGCAGAAAAATCATATTTGTCAGATTTTGTGCACACATTTGTTTACATCCCTGTTAAGTGAGCATTTCTCCTTTTCCAAGGTTATCCAGCCATCTGACAGGTGTAGCAAATCAAGAAGCTGAGTAAACAGCATGATCATTACACAGGTGCATCTTGTGCTGGGGACAATAAAATGCAACTTTAAAATGTGCAGTTTTGTCACACAACACAATCCCTCAGATACCTCAAGTTCTGAGGGAGTGTGGAATTGGCATGCTGACTGCAGGAATGTCCACCAGAGCTGTTGCCAGAGAATGTAATGTTAATTTCTCTACCATAAGCCACCTCCAACGTAGCTTTAGAGAGTTTGGTAGTATTTGTGGTCTGCAGCCTCAAAACAGCAGACCACATGTAACCACACGAGCCTAGGGGGGTGCTGAGGAGTATTTCTGTCTGTAATAAAGCCCTTTTGTGGGGAAAAACTAATTCTGATTGCCTGGGCCAGGCTACCCAGTGGGTTGGCCTGGCTGCCAAGCGGGTGGGCCTATGCCCTCCAAGGCCCACCCATGGCTGCACCCCTGCTCAGTCTTGTGAAATCCATAGATTGGGGCCTAATGAATTTATTTCTATTGACTGATTTCCTTATATGAGCTGTAACTCATTAAAATCTTTGAAATGGTTGCATGTTGCGTTTATATTTTTGTTCAGTATATTTACTTCATGAACAGTTTAATCTGATGTCTTCCTCCAAGGATATTAGGGCTTGCGAAACTTCGGAATTCCCTTGAGCCGTCCTGATTCTCACTAAAGCCACGCAGGTAAAGAAGTGTTTTTTTTTTTTTAGATGATTTATGGTGACTTCTGAATACATTCCTTGGCCCTTGCATCACTATGCAGGTAAATAAAATATAAGAAATGCTGTGCCAAGACGTTCACAGTCAGGGCATCTTTGCAAGAGACAACCCGTAATGTGGGCCAGCGATAACCAGAGCCTTTTTTTCTCCTCCTTTGGTAGAAGGTGAGAAGAACAGCTGCCAGCATTTCAGTCTTATTCGTAGGCAGAGTTCTTGGGATAGATAGTGGGGCTCTGGAAGCTAGGGGTTGTTATAAATTACCTGGCGATGAGTGTGATAAACCTTGTCAAAACAGCTATCTGCTGGAATGGGCAGAGTCTAGATTGTCACCCATCTCTCCCTGCAATCCTTTGTCACAGTCAAGGAGATCAGAATCTGGATGTGGTTGACTTGGAGGCAAAAGATTGTAGTCCATACACTGGTTATTTGTAAGCACATGCAACACCTAGCTATTGTGTGCCTACCAAAGCTGTTCGCCCACAGGGAAGGACATTGTATGATGGGAAGAAGTAAATGCTGTTCTTTGATCAAGTTTGGTAGAGGCCTGGAGGGATTTGAGAAACAGTTCCATGTCATGCAATCTAAGCACTTTCCATTTTCCAACATTGCAAGGGTCCCAACGTTGTAGTTAGGGGTTCAGCAGCAAAGCTGGTGAAACCCTGTAGTATTTGTTGACGTTGATTATTATTTTCCTTCTTCTGCCGATTTGGTGAAAATGCAAATTCCCGTGAGATGCTAAGGCTCAGGAGGCTGCAACTTTGCAAGATGATAAAATGCCAATGGCCAAAGCCTCTCATCCAATAAAATCAAACTTTAATTGTCACATGCCCCGAATACAACAGGTGTAGACCTTACCATGAAATGCTTACTTACAAGCCCTTAACCAACAATGCAGTTCAGGAAATAGTTTTATTTGGAAAATATTTACCAAATAAACTAAAGTAAAAAATTATAAAAAGTAACACAATAAAATAACAATAACGTGGCTATATACAGGGGGTACCGGTCCCGAGTCAATGTGAGGGAGTACAGGTTAGTCGAGGTAATTTGTACATGTAGGTAGGGGTAAAGTGACTATGCATAGATAATAAACAGCGAGTAGCAGCAGTGTAAAAGCAAAGGGGTAAATAGTCCAGGTGGCCAATTTATTAATTGTTCAGCACTCTTATGGCTATGGGGTAGAAGCTGTTAAGGAGCATTTTTGGCACACCGGTACCACTTGCCGTGCGACAGCAGAGAGAACAGAGCAGAGAGAACTGGAGTCTTTGATAATTTTTGGGGCTTT
Source organism: Salvelinus alpinus (assembly GCF_045679555.1). NCBI lineage: Eukaryota > Metazoa > Chordata > Actinopteri > Salmoniformes > Salmonidae > Salvelinus > Salvelinus alpinus. Next base: position 25,264,297 of record NC_092110.1, read on the forward strand.
CCTCTGACACCGCCTAGTATACAGGTCATGGATGGCAGGAAGCTTGGCCCCAGGGATGTACTGGGCCGTACGCACTACCATCTGTAGCGCCTTACAGTCAGATGCCGAGCAGTTGCCTTACCAGGCGGTGATGCAGCCGGTCAGGATGCTCTTGATGGTGCAGCTGTAGAACCTTTTGAGGATCAGGGGACCCATGCCAAATTTTTTCAGTCTCCTGAGGGGAAAAATGTGATGTCATGCTCTCTTCACGACTGTCTTGGTGTGTTTTGGACCATGATAATTAGTTGGTGATGTGAACACCAAGAAACTTGAAACTCTCGACCCACTCCACTACAGCCCCGTCGATGTTAATGGGGGCCTGTTTGGCCCGCCTTTTCCTGTAGTCCACGATCAGCTCCTTTGTCTTGCTAACATTGATGGAGAAGTTGTTGTCCAGGCACCACACTGCCAGGTCTCTGACCGCCTCCCTATAGGCTGTCTCATCATTGTTGGTAATCAGGCCTACCTACCCCTGTTGTGTCGTCAGCAAACTTAATGATGGTGTTGGAGTCGTGTTTGGCCACGCAGTCGTGGGTGAACAGGGAGTACAAGAGGGGACTAAGCACGCAGTGTTGAGGATCAGCGTGACAGTTGTGTGTTACCTACCCTTACCACCTAGGGGCGTTGGGTCAGGAAGTCCAGGATCCAGTTGCAGATGGAGGGGTTTAGTCCCAGGGTCCTTAGCTTAGTGATGATCTTCGTGGGCACAATGGTGTTGAAGGCTGAGCTGTAGTCAAAGAACAGCATTCTCACATAGGTGTTCCTTTTGTCCAGGTAGGAAAGGGCAGTGTGGAGTGCGGTTGAGATTGCGTCATCTGTGGATCTGTTGGGGATATGCCAATTGGAGTGGGTCTAGGGTATCCGGGATGATGCTGTTGATATGAGCCATGACCAGCCTTTCAAAGCACTATCAATGTGAGTGCTACGGGGCGGTAATCATTTAGGCAGGTTACCTTCTCTTCCTTGGGCACGGGGACTATGGTGGTCTGCTTGAAACATGTAGGTATTACAGATTCGGTCAGGAAGAGGTTGAAAATGTCAGTGAAGACACTTTCCAGTTGGTCCGCTCACGCTTTGGGTACACATCCTGGTAAATCGTGATGTATTTAAAATGATAAAAAATACGTTATAACGGAAAAATTGTCACTTTCAAACTGTATATATCAGATTTACATCTAAATGTTGTACAAATTATATGATTAAATATGAAACTATTTTTGAAAAGATCGAAATGTGATTTTAGCCATCTAAATGAGAATTATGTTTTGTACAAACTTGTGCCCAGACAGTAGCCACACCCAAGTGAGCTCAGAGTTCGTGTCTACATGACGGAACGTCCTCCAAGGCCAGAGTGCTTAAAAGGACTCGCTAACGAAATTTACATTAGACCAGAGAACGTGAGGCCGTGGCCCACACGTTGAAATGGTTAAAACTACAAGACCAGACAGCGTGGAGCGGTGGCTACACGGCTGAAAATGGTAAGACCCTCTGAAACTCTCAACGAGGGAAGAAGGTAAAGACTAGACCAAACATTCACAGTCTACAGCTGTGCATGTATAGTAGTCTAGGACATTTGACCAAAGACGAGAGGGAAGAACTGATCCCTCTCACCTTCGTGTGGTACACCTGAGTTATCTATTCAAACGAACACTCCAAGACAGAAGAAGCCTACAACTAAGAAAGACATTTTGACCTCTGGTGGACAACCAGAAACTTACATCGAACCACTTCCCATATAACCATCAAGTTCAACACAGAGATGACAAAGACATCTAAATATACACAACCGTTTGGGGTCACTTAGAGATTTCCTTGTTTTTTAAAGAAAAGCAACAAAAAAATTGTCCTTTTAAAATAACATAAAATTAAACACTGTAGGTAATTATTCGATAAAAAGCAGTCATCAGATTAATGATAGTCACGTCACAACACAGTTTTTAATGTCCCGTTGGTAGTATAATCTTGATCGTATATCATCCATTTTGTTTTCCAATGATTGCACGTTGGACAATAGAACGGATGGTGGTGGAGGTTTACTCACTTGCCTACGAATTCTCAGAAGGCAGCCCAACCTCCACCCCCTTTTTCTCTGTCTTTTATTCACGCAAATGACGGGGATTCGGGTCTGTTCCCGAGAAAGCAGTATATCCTTCACGTCGGACTCATTAAAGAAAAGATCTTCGTCCAGTTCGAGGTGAGTAATCACTGTTCTGATGTCCAGAAGCTGTTTTCGGTCATAAGAGATGGTAGTAGCAACATTATGTACAAATGAAGTTAAAAAATAAGTTACCAACAATGCAACAATAACTTACAATATAGCACAGTTGGTTAGGAGCCCGGCAGCCATCCCCTCCGGCGCTATTCTATTCTCATGCAACGCCATGCCAATTTGCCACAAGGTGGCGCTATAACAAGCAATTGAAAATGCAAACTTTTAAAGGTCACGTCCCTCACCCTGTGTGACCTAGAATGCTGTACATAGGTCCCTCTCCTCACAAGGAACACATTTTCTTCAAGGACCCATAAGGGTCGCCATGATGGATTTTCCGCCATTTATAATTTTGTGAAAAACACTCTGGCACCGAATGACCGATCTGTACGAAACTTGATATGTGGCATCTATGGACCAAGTTCTCTCAAAAAACAGTACTAAAAACAAAATGGCCGCTATTGACCAATAAACATTCACATGGGCATGGTCTAGCACGTAAATGCATATAAATCAGTCACAGATATTTGTATTGGAACAAAACTTTGTACACATGTTGCAAAGACTGTCAAGACTCAACTTATGCAAACACTTTCATATCGACCACACGGTGGGACTATAACAAGCACATTTTTATATCTCTTGATCTGTTTGAGTCAGAGTGATGAAATTTGGCACACGTGCTATGGATATGAGTGTAGCTAACCTGTAAAGTATGGTTGAGTTTGACCACATTGTGGTGCTGTTGGGCAGGAAAAAACAGTCATGCAAGCTCATTGGCTCGTAGCGGCCATATTGTTTCAGCTAGAGTCTTGGAAAATATTAGAAGATGTGCATCCATAGATGCTATATACAACAATTGGTGCCAGTAGGTCCAGCGGTTCTGAAGAAGAAGATGTTTGAAGTAGTCAACATCATTGAAAATAGTCCAAAATCATATTATATTGCTTGATCAGTTTGATTTTGAGTTATTATATTTGGCAAGCACGATACACATTACAGAAGTAACTCATCTTAGAGCAATTTGTCACATTTTTCGTGATTGTGGCACAGTGGGCATACAGCTGAATCCCGGCATTGTTGCTTGCATGTCACACCCTGATCTGTTTCACCTGTCCGCTTGTCTCCACCCCCTCCAGGTGTCACCCATCTTCCCCATTATCCCCTGGGTATTTATACCTGTATTTCTTTCTGTCTGTGCCAGTTTGTCTTGTTTTGTCAAGTCAACCAGCGTGTTACTCCGTGCTCCTGCTTTTTCCTTTTCTCTGTTTTTGCTAGTTCTCCTGGTTTTGACCCTTGCCTGCCTTGACTCTGAACCCGCTAGCCTGACCATACTGCCTGCCTTGACTCTGAACCCGCTAGCCTCACCATACTGCCTGCCCTGACCTCCAGCCTGCCTGACCATACTGATACTGCCTGCCCTGACCTCAAGCCTGCCTGACCATACTGCCTGCCCTGACCTCCAGCCTGCCTGACCATACTGCCTGCCCTGACCTCGATCCTGCCTGACCATACTGCCTGCCCTGACCTCGAGCCTGCCTGACCATACTGCCTGCCCTGACCTCCAGCCTGCCTGACCATACTGCCTGACCATACTGCCTGCCCTGACCTCGAGCCTGCCTGACCATACTGCCTGCCCTGACCTCCAGCCTGCCTGACCATACTGCCTGACCATACTGCCTGCCCTGACCTCGAGCCTGCCTGACCATACTGCCTGCCCTGACCTCGAGCCTGCCTGACCATACTGCCTGCCCTGACCTCGAGCCTGCCTGACCATACTGCTTGCCCTGACCTCGAGCCTGCCTGACCATACTGCCTGCCCTGACCTCGAGCCTGCCTGACCATACTGCCTGCCCTGACCTCGAGCCTGCCTGACCATACTGCCTGCCCTGACCTCGAGCCTGCCTGCCACTTTGTACCTCCTGGACTCTGACTTTGTTATGATCTTTTGCCTGTCCACGACCATTCTCTTGTCTGCCCCTTGGATACTAATAAATATCAGAGACTCTAACCATCTGCATCCCTTGTCTGCATCTGGGTCTAGCCTTGTGCTCTTATACTTGCAGCTATATTTGATTTTGGCATGGTCAAAACACTATTGTCCTCATAGCCAAGGGTATTTCGGTAGCTCAATTTCTTTTAGCAGTGTTGTTTGCCATTTATAAGGATGTGCAGTACAAGTTATGTAAGGACAAATTGTGTTGTTTAAAATAAATTACCCCTAAAGCATTTGTAATGTCCTATTCCCAAACACATGAAAGGTTGTACTCCACCAAATGTTTCCCAAATCTAAACATAACATTTTTTTCACATAGCCAGACAGTTAACCACGTAATGACCATGATAAGACTGTTCTTTATCAGGCTAGAGAAAATGCTTTGAGGATAAGGCTCTGTGGATACTAATTAAAACGATATAGTCAGTCAGAGCTTGGAGAGAGCAACTTCGTGTTTAATTGCTTAAATCAATATGATAAGATGCTCTTTAAAAATGTCTGTGCTGGTCAGAGGAAGTATGCAGACATTGTGAAAAGGCATTCGCTGTTTACTTATTTTCCAGTCAAGCCTTCCATTTAAAAGATCCAATCGAGCATAAACATCAAAATGGAGACTGAGAAAAATACTAAACAATACTATACAAGTTACATTTAAAAAAAAATTATATTGCAGATTTACAAGATGATAGAGAATTTCTGGGGCATTGCAAGGAGCTTGCCAAACTTGAAGAGAAAAGGTGAATGAAAACAGTTGTGAGTTTTCAGTGGATGTCTCCCCCTACTCATCAGACTAGACTGCTCAGAACCTGCACTATCTCATAATCATTACCATTACAGATGAAAGCCAAAAGCCAATTCAGAATGGCTCCAATTGCCTCAATTAAATACGTGTGGTTGAATGATAATATCTTTTCCTGAAAAATAAAAAAAAAACAAGAAAAAGGCTTCAGCATTAAATAATCCTACAACCAAAAACAATCAAATGCAACTTTGATGTTGTTGTTCTACCAAATCTTAGGAATACATCTGGGGGAGAAATGGTGTTTGGGCCGAGCCGGCAGGCGCCGCTGGACCGCTGTGCAGCAAGCCATGGGGTCGGCCCTGGTTTCTATGGATACCATGGAGTTCCTGCTGGCAGGCTGAGGACACCACAGTGTTCCCACCCACAGAGAGAGAGAGAGAGCTCTACTCCACCAGACCAGACCTTTCAGAGCCATCCAAGTGCTGTCCCGGCACGGCCTGCATCAAAACCAGCTGAGGATGAGTGTAGCGTGTCCAGCACTCATGCACATACACATTTGCAATGCATTGCTATTCTGGAGACAAACTTAATTGTTGAGTAAACTAACATGCTATTATTACTCATGGTGGAAAACTCATACTGAACCTTCCTCAGATTATTCTGTATTTGGTAAAAATTTGTCACTCAACTGTATACAAAAGAAAAGTAACTCCAGTGCACATAATGTAAATTATGTAATTTACTGTAGAAAGTAAGTTTCTTGATAACATGATCGTAACTCTTTTGGTGATGGAGAGTATCTTCTAATTTTAGTACCATCATTTGATATGCAATGGCACATGCAGGACTGACTATTTCACAGCTGAGGAGCATCTCACAGGACAGTTTTCCAGTTAAGCTGAGTTACAGTGTAGTTTCCCTCTGCCTACACAGCCACTGAGGCATGCCAAACAGAATACTCCCTGATTAGACTGCTGGGGCAGCAGATATTTCTTCAGTTGCTAGACATTACAGGAACAAATAAACAACGCATTGATTTTCCCATCTTAAATCAACAAAATACAGAGGTCAACCTTTCTCGCCATTTACCCTGGCCCAATTATCATTAGGATGTTGTGCAGCTGCAGGAAATGACATAGCAGACATATTGGAGCTAGATAGTTAGACTTTTTGATCACCAAACAAAGGAACTGACTGACTCTGCCACTTAAGGTCTAAGTCACCACAAATCACAAGTGAATAAACTCTTCTTTCCTTGTTTGATAAAGGTTTAAGTTGTGTCTTCATGTAGGTAACTGCTGTTCTCAATATTTCTCATTGGCACCGAAATTAGAATTGGGAGAAAATCTGATATACTAGGTTTGATACTGGTTTGGTGCCCTGTAGACTCCTTTCTTGTTCTACACTCGCTGTATGTGGGGCCATCTGTTTACAGGACTGTAATATTGTAGCAGGCGTTATGCATGGTATTCGACAATGCCCACCTATGGTACTTGGCTGAGCTGTGGAATTTCAGCTCAGACTGAAATAAACCATAGTCTACTACATACAGTACAATGTCTACTACACAGACAATGTACATATTGTCGCAATTATTAACATTAAATTATTATCACTATAATCGTTCAATTGACTTCAGTAACAAAACCCTTTTGATTGTGAGAGTAACTGAAAAGATGTTCCACAAACATAGGCCTTTATTGAAACATACGTAATGGTGGTCAACTAGGCCAGGAAACTGTTAGCCAATGAAGCATAGTTCCCGATGACCAATGCTGACAATAACCTTTGAAAGGCTAGCAAAGTAACATACAATCGTGAAGTGCAGTCATTCCTTCTCCAAGCAACAATTTCCCAGTTTTGAACTAAACTGCTTGTGAAGTGTGAAGTGTGAAGGAAACTGACCATACCTGGTTGGAGCCCTGCCTATTGATTGCATAGAGCAAGTCTGACAGTTCTGTGAGTGTATAAGACATTAAAGGACAGTTGGCTGCCGATGAGCCAATTCGCCCCACAGTCTTTCAAAATGAGATTTGATTGCCGATTAGGCGGAGTGATAGTTGAAGTTTATTATTCCAAAGGTTGAGTGGCTCTAATCATAGGCTCCAGCACTAAGGGATTTGCTGCTACTGTGGAAGGAGTGCTATCCACAGCCATTTTCAATGTGTTTACATAAACTAGCCAGTTACTTGCATAGTTTACTTTAGTGCCAACATGTGGGTCACAGTGGTTTAATAATGTAGTCCACTTTTTTGTGTAATTGAGTTATTTAAAAGCTGTGTTTATTTTTACTGAAGCCATATCAAAAGGTTTAGAAATTGCCATGGTAAAATGTACAGAACATTCTGTTTTAAAGGACATGCAGTTATAAAAAGAGGAGGAGAAATAGTTAGTGTATATCAGGATATCACGATAGCAGCTCAAACAGAGTCATTACAGATTCAAGTGGACTGGTACAACATGGCCATTTTAAGATCATTACAAATCAATTTGTTTTGATCTCTGTATACTTTATTTAGGATGAGATAGAAAAATGCAGCCTTAAGTGCAAATCATTAATTGACGTCAATTGATGTCAGGTTAAGTCTGTTGATGTCAAGTCAGAATATGTCCCAAAGTATGTAAGTGAGGGAGAGCACTGAAGACCAACATATGCGTTAGGTTTGAGTTCCCATTAGAAGTTTAAGGGAAAATGCAATGAGTCCGTAGTTGGGGAAACATTTAATGTCAGTGCAAAGAATAATCTATGACATATTATGAACTTTAACAGAAGTTTGAAGGAAATACATAAAATTGCCCCTAGGGTACTCACGGCCTACTTAACGACAAACAGACCATACCAGGGCTCTCACAACAGGCATTTGTAGAGCCAATAGTTAACTGAAAGGTGAACATTTAGGTTAAGTTACCTGAAATGAGAAAGTGCTGTTAGAACCCTTTCAAGTCCTCAATTCAAACACCCTGTGTCACTCTGCCCGGTGATAGCCGTGAAAAACTGTTTTGATGATGTCGTCAATGGAACATAATCAGATTGTTCTTTTTGCGCCTTGCTACAGGGCACTTCTTCTACATCCTGTCAAACTCACACAGTTTAATGTCCAACACACACACACACACACACACACACACACACACACACACACACACACACACACACACACACACACACACACACACACACACACACACACACACACACACACACACACACACACACACACACACACACACACACACACACACACACACACACACACACACACACACACACAACACAGTAGACCACAGGCTACCAGCCTCTCCAAAATAAGATGAGGGAGAGGGAACAAGACAAGCAGGAACAGGCCTTTTGCCATGCTTACTCTGCACCTTTACACGTCCTGCAGGTGAACCGTGTCCAGGCAACACTGTTGAGAGCCGTCACTCACACCAGATAGAGGCTACTGATAAAGACATACTCACTTAACTTAGTCCCATATATACACAGACAGAGTTAGAGTCATTATGTCTTAACATAGTCCCAGATATACACAGACAGAGTCAGTGTCATTATGTCCATGCACAACTGCAGTATTTCTGTCAAATTCAATGTCTTTAACAGTCACTTTAACAACGTAAAAAATGAAATGGTGTACAGATTCCAAAGAACACACTCTCCCTGCGGTGTTTCAAACACAACTTTCTGTTTAATGGCTAACAGTTTCCTGCCACGCTATTTCCGTATAGAAAGTTAATTTCTACAACTGTTTATGTATTTTTTATTATTATTAAAATGTTTTTCTCAGCGGTAACATTCCATGCTTCCTTCCTGACCCAAAACAAAGCATTGCTCTCTCTGTGAGTGTCTTCGGGGTCATTTCAAATGTGCCCATCTTTAATTCTGGAAATCACATTACAGGCCTAGCGGGGAAAGGACTGTTGTTTTGACTCCATTTTCAGCTTTTTTGGGCAAAAAAAATAACAATCTTTTATCCTTAATAAGGACATATTTCACAGTGAATGCATGACCACTTAAACAGTTCACCTTGCCTTATCCAAATCACATTTCTCCTGATTAGGATAACTGATACCCACACATTTCAAATGGAGAGCAATGTCTGAAGGCCAAAGGCTTAACATGATATATTGTGTAAAAGGAAATAATAAAAGACTGTGGTGTAGCTGACATTCTGAGAGCATATCCACTTCTGAGGTTCGGTTTCCAGTGAACTGGCCTGAGCTGACACTGCAAATGTGACTGAGCCATATGGAATCCCTTTTGGCCTCGCATACAGCACAGTACTCCTCTTCCACGCTAACAAGGTGCAGTTTTGGCAAATTTAGCTGATCACTCCTATGTCTTTTAGTAGTACATGGGATACCCTAGGTGCCTTCATCAAGCACATGATCTGGTAGTCATTTGATAGTGTTGAAAATGATATGGGGAGCCCGCCTGGTTTTCATTTAGATGCTTGCATGCTAGTCAGAGTTGACTTGTTTTATTGGAAATCTTGTTCATATAATCCCTCTGACCTCTGACAGGTCCCATAGGGCTCATGGGTACATCCAGGAAGCAACACTCTGCTGGAGTCTGTCAACGGTATGGGTTGTCACTATATGGCCATCCTACAAAGGAAGGAAGTATGATGCATTCTGTCCAAATATGTGATTCTATATACTACCCGTAACTGCCCACTGTTAGCCTAACACATACACTAACACATACATGTACTTGATTATCAATTCTAGCAGTATAGACAGTTTTGTCTCACATGCAAAGATATGTAGAGTTTACAAAACACCCTCAGTACAATATTGGGGTGTAGGCTATGTCTCGTCATGGCAGTGCTTTGGAAATATTTTATTTTGTTTGTGGCACCACTTTACATTAAATGTCATCCTTTACATGGTCATTTCATTGGCAGGCATAGTGTCTGTGTATACCAGTACACGAAGTCATCTTTAATACCTGATAATAATCTGGAAAGGTGAGTGAGACAGTTTGTTAAGCTAAGGTTTAAGCTCACACAAATATGCTCACTGACTGTACAAAACAATAGGAACAACATCCTAATATTGAGTCCCCTTTATCCACAGTGATTGAAGTATATTTCATAGGTTAGGGTTAGAGACAGCAGGGATTCAAATTGTAGAATCCAGTTCCTATATTTGAATATAAAAATTGATTTGATCAAACAAAACTATGCTACATTTTATCTCTGGGACCTCAAGAACCTCAAGAACATTTTATCTCTGGGACCTTTATCTCAAGATTACTGAATGTAAGTACATTATGTACCTTCAGAGGTGAATGTATTAAACCAGTTGCCATGAAAAAAGTGTTTTATTGTTGTGCACTCTCCTCAAACAATAGCATGGTATTTTTTCACTGTAATACAGTAGCTACTGTAAATTGGACACAGCAGTAAGATTAACAAGAATTGAAGCTTTCTGCCCATATAAAACATGTCTATGTCCTGGAAAGTTGGCTGTTACTTACAACCAGTGGCGACCCGTCATTAAGGGCAGGTGGGGATTACCTATTTTGCATGTTATTTTGGCATTAATACTTGTCACATATCAGTTTGCAAACAATATTTAAAAAAAATATATATAATTGAGTTATTAAAGCCGCATACAAACAGGCAGCTCCAAAATGCAGGTGTTTCAGCCTAGCTCATTGCTTTCTGTGGTGGTGGGGCCGGCCAGCAGAAAATAGGAGCATTGCACTGTGATTGGCTCCGCATTGCACTGTGATTGGCTCAGTGTTCTGTCACTCATGGGGACCCTACGTCACTCACCTTTAGTAAGGGTAGACATCAAGAATGTGAGCCCTTTGGGCCCTACCATAGACTTAGATTAGAAGTGCCCTTCCAAGAAGGCTCAAGGTCATTAGCCACAGATAAAATGACGTCAAATAACGTTATATCTACAGTAGCTTTGACATTTTACTTAGAACATCTTAGCTAAAAGTCATCATAAATCAGGTAGACAATCTACTGGCAATCCTTTTTAATCCTTGTCATATGAAGAGAAATAATGAAGAGAAATTATAGATAAAACGTATCGGTGCTCATCGGACATTGGACATAAACATTACACAACAAGTTGGAAATAGCAAATTCAACAATGAGTTGTTCGGAAGGAATCGGTGACAGTGGCTAACCGCAAGTATTGCAACTGGGAAGTCAGACTGGGAAAATACATTTTGAACGGTCATCCAACTCGGAATTGTAAAAGCCTTTCTCTTTCTTTGATGACAACATTTTCCAGCGAAGCACCGTGAGTCCAAAAATGTCTTATATGCTGCTGCATAAATGATGTAATAAGTCAGGGAGATATGGTCAGCCATATCAGCAATGTTTTTTAAAAAGGCAGTAAACGAGGCTGAATGAATTGTTTCGCTGCCAGACAAGGCTCCGCTGATAGCCAGGTGTAGTGGTGGTAAGGTTTCACTCCATAGTGCTGGAAAGAAAGCTCTGCTGTTGGAACAGCTGTATGTAGGCCCTAACAGTTTGTGGGCACCGCCTGTTGCCGTTATAGTGCAATTAATGTATTGTTTATTGTTGTGTTGTGTAGTGGTTTTTCTGGCATGCATCTAAAAAATACTTGTGTGTAAATAATAGCACAAAAATATTCAGTTATCATGCCAATTAAATTACTGTTATTTATTAGGCATCATTTCAGCCATTTTAATAGAGCTTGACAGCATCAAACCTACAAATGTACGTTTTAAATCATGTGAGGCCAAATAAACTCTAACATGTTGCTTTAGAGCTATGCACAAATCTAGCCGAAATATAAATAATAAATAATAGACTTAGTCAGGAGGGTATACCATGATATTAGGACTTTGGTTTGTAATAAAAGAGAAGGTTATTTTCATAGACATGGGTTGATATTCTGACGTAAAGCTGGCATTCTGTTTTGGTTTAGACTAATCATTTATTGCATCTGGCATGAGGGTCTGTGCTAGTTGACCAAAGGCATTGCACAAGATTAAAAAAAGAACCTGATATTTCTGCCCCTAATCAGTTTAAGATGAACCTTCTTTGTAATAAGTACTTTTTGCTAGATCTATCAGACAAAATAACTTTGTAGACTTACGGAGCCATTAATATAGACATATAATCATAGGTCTCTTTCAGAGGAGTCTGCTCTCGGAAGCCAAAGCCTGGCCCCCTTCAATGTCCAAGTGTGACTTACAAATGGCTTAGTGAAAAGGAGTGACAGACGACATGAAAGATGTCTGGCGTTTCCCCACTGCGTGGAATATTAATTATATTCCAAGCGTTTCGTAAGACATGAGCACTCGCAAAGACAACACATACACGCCGCTATACCACTGTTATCATTCCACTGTGTCACTTCAGACATCTATTGTAAAAATAGAATTTTCGAAATATGGAAATGATCAGAAAGTTGATGTGTTGTTTTTCCCATGTAAATATTTCATATATGCCCTGTCTAAATTGCCACTGTTCATAAATTTAACACATATATCTAAATCTTCAAACTTGAATCCATCCTCATAAAAAGTTCACCTGACACCCCTAGAGGTCAAGCAGTTTGCTCCATCTGGAGTGGAGTCATATTCTCAGGAAGAGAGGCCAGTCAGAACTACACAGTCAAACCTGTACCAGGATCCCTGGTCAAAGCAAGTTTGGAGCTGCCTTTTGAAAAACAATGACGCAATATGTAATGTGGCTCATTTGAACACTTGGCTGGCTGTGAATGGTCACATTTCCCAATGCTAAAGAAGGGTCCAGCGCCAAACCCAGCGGAGGTGAGACTGTGCCTCTTCCACTGCTCACCTGGGTAACGTCCTGGGTAACGTCACACCAGCGTCTGACCGACAGCCGCCACAGTCTAACAACAGACTCATGCCTTGACACACACTGCCACAAACACACACTTTCCAGTTATTCACTGAAAATGCTCTGGTTCAATAATTCCACTGAACTTAATGTTTCAGGGTTGGGTAGATCTAAATCGGATTTTGACATTTTGGGAAATTGTTTGATAGAATGACAGGTTGTCGGTAATGTTAAAAGCATGCAACACTTGGTAACATGGTAATGTTTATGAAAATATGATTCATATTTAATAAACATACTGTATCTATTCAATTGAACACTTTAATAATTTGAACTACTGAGAATATGTCTTTAATCATCACTATTCAAATGGGTGGTGCCTTATAACTCAGTTGGTAGAGCATGTCGCTCGTAACACGTGGGTAGTGGGTTTGATTCCCGGGACCACCCATACATCAAATGTATACACGCATGACTCTCGCTTTGGATAAAATCTTCTGCAAAATGGCATGTATTATTTTATAATACAATGAAATATATATTGTTGACTCCTAATCCCAAAACCCTTTCTAAAATTCATAGTGCATACAGTACATCTGTAAGAATAAAATAAGATTTGCACCCCCCAAAAAAAATATATGCCAACTTTCACTATCATGATGTGCCTATGAATTATGAAAATGAGTGAAAAATCACCAGATTTAAATGTTCATGCTGAGGATTGTATGTGAGTTATTGAGTACTTGTCTTTATGTCCACATTTATGTGAGATTGATAGCTATGTGATGTACAGCTGTGGATGTGTGCATGCAAGTGTCCATGCATCACAGGAGGCTGCTGAGGGGAGGACGGCTCATAACAATGGCTGGAACGGAGCAAATAGAATGGCATCAAACACATGGAAACCATGTGTTTGATGTATTTGATACCATTCCACTTATTCCGCGCCATTACCACGACCCCGTCCTCCCCAATTAAGGTGCCACCAATCTCCTATGACATGCAAATATCCTTATCCATGTGTGTGTATGTGTGTGTTTATGTGTCTGCGCATGCGTATAGCGTGTGTGTGTGAGAGAGAGAGGCACAGCAGGTATTATGCTGGTCGCTGGTAACCCACAGAGAGAGGTAGCGGTGGGCCATGGGCTACAGAGGCTGAATTATACAGCTTGGTGAGTACCACTGAGTGTGACTCCACTTGCTGAAAGCAAACACACAAATAAGATCTTGTGTCTCAAATGGCCAACCGTCAACCTATACCAAGGGCTCGTACGGCAAGAAAAGACAAGGAATGAAAACAACCCCACATCACCCTGTGTGGCTGCAATCTCTACTCAAATAACTTCTGGGTTCAGGCACAGGTTTCAGTTGTATTAGTTGAACTCACTTCATGGCAAATTCTGTACACTACATAAAGAGTTGTGTGATATAATCCAGAAAATTAACTTTGTTGGCTGAGGAAACTCAAACTGTCTATCAGCCATTTACAAATAGCAGATATGAATAAACCCTTTTGGGTTAATATGAATAATTGTTCAGGATATTTCATATTTATAGTTCTACATTTCTGTTTTTGTTCTTTTTTAGTTTATATGTGTTTATTAAATGGTAATTCCGCCCTGACCTATGAAATTACTATTTTAGTGCGCTATGGCCACATTGTATTTATCAACGCACAGGAAGTAAACCCCTAATTGTCATACCGCTGGAAAATGTTTTAATTGATGTTATTCTATTTATTTAACTGCAAATGAAGCATTTAAATCAAATAATCTCTTCCAGTTGTGCACCAAAACAAGCTATAATATGAGTGATTAAGCTATTCACTTGAAAGGAAGAAACACTAACTTGACAGAACAGGAAAAAGTGACATGATTTTAAGTGAGACATTATAACACAATTTCTGTAGTGTCAACAATATATTTATTACACATTTGGATATTAATAAACTATTTTTAAGTCTCAATCCTCTTTGAGTGATGTGGTCTTCATCCATGCAGAGCATTTTGTTGTGCTTGTCTGTACTCCTTTGAAATGTATAGGAGGCTACACAGATTGAAGACTATGTAGAGGTTTAGCATTGAGAGATTTTAGTGCCATCCCGCTGTCTATAAAAGAGCCTCTTGTTTAGGTAGAAAAAGTATTTTATAAGTATTTTATAGAGGACATTATAGGGATGAAATTACAGGCTACGCAGTAGGTTTTGTGTGGAGTCAGGAAATTACAAGGTTCATATTCTCAATATAAATGACTATTCTAGTCAGTGTGGATAGTACTGTATCATCAGAGGTATGGAACACACAGACAGTAAAACACTATCCTAGAGGCACTTGCCATCTTCACTTGCCATCTTCACTTGTCTTAACTCAGCACATACACCGCCACCTCCTGGCTTGTGTTCATCAGTTCAACCCCCCACCCCCACACACCCCACCTCCTTTTCCATCTGTCTTACTTGTGGAATGGTAAAGTGATCTCCAGGTCCCTAAGTGCTTTTTGCTGTCAATGGTGTTGACATGCGTTGCAATAGAAGCCACCAGGCTACTTTGCCAGAGGAGGGGAAGGATCCCTCTAGTCTAGACTGCCTGAGCATCCACACTCATCCACACTCTCTCCCAGGTTGCCTAGGCTCTCCAAGTCAAGATAGAGAGGGAAGTGAGGAAAGCCCTGTATGCATTATTCTTACATGAAGGGGGATTTGAAACAAGGAGGAATGTCAGTTAACTTTATTGTCACACATAAAATGGCTACTGCTGAGATATTACAAAGTAAGTCCACATTTACTTCCAGATGTGGAACAAATAAGAGATAGGAAGAGGTTTTCATCTTTGTATTTCACTGTCGGATATTAGATCCATGAGCTGGAGTGTGGACATGAAGCTGTGGTTATGGTTATGGTTGAACCGGGTGTGGACATGAATCTAGGGTTGTGGTTATGGTTGAACCGGGTGTGGGCATGAATCTAGGGTTAGGGTTATGGTTACACCGGAGAGTGGACATGAAGCTAGGGTTAGGGTTATGGTTGAACCGGGCGTGGACATGATGTCATGGCCGTTTAAAGGAGTGGACCAAGGTGCAGCGCGATTGGAATACATCTTTTAATTCAACGAAGAACACTTAACAAACTAACAAAATAACAAACTAACAAACGAAACGTGAAGCCAATGTAGTGCTCACAGGCAACTAAACATGGACAACTACCCACCAATACAGGTGGGAAAAAGGCAACCTAAGTATGGAGAACCACACCCGGCCCAACACATAGAAATGCAAAATCATAGAACATACAACATAGAATGCCCACCCAAATCACACCCTGACCAAACCAAAATAGAGACATAAAAAGCTCTCTACAGTCAGGGCGTGACACATGAATCTAGGATTAGGGTTAGGGTTGAACCGGGCGTGGACATGAATCTAGGGTTAGGGTTATGGTTGAGCTGGAGTGTGGACATGAATCTAGGGGTAGGGTTATGGTTGAACCGGGCGTGGACATGAATCTAGGGGTAGGGTTATGGTTGAGCTGGAGTGTGGACATGAATCTAGGGTTAGCGTTATGGTTGAGCTGGAGTGTGGACATGAATCTAGGGGTAGGGTTATGGTTGAACCGGGCGTGGACATGAATCTAGGGTTAGGGTTATGGTTGAGCTGGAGTGTGGACATGAATCTAGGGGTAGGGTTATGGTTATGGTTGAGCCGGGTGTGGACATTACGCTAGGGTTAGGGTTATGGCTGAGCCGGGTGTGGACATTAAGCTAGGGTTATGGTTATGGTTGAGCCGGGTGTGGACATTACGCTAGGGTTAGGGTTATGGCTGAGCCGGGTGTGGACATTAAGCTAGGGTTAGGGTTATGGCTGAGCCGGGTGTGGACATTAAGCTAGGGTTAGGGTTATGGCTGAGCCGGGTGTGGACATTAAGCTAGGGTTAGGGTTATGGCTGAGCCGGGTGTGGACATTAAGCTAGGGTTAGGGTTATGGCTGAGCCGGGTGTGGACATTAAGGTAGGGTTAGGGTTATGGCTGAGCCGGGTGTGGACATTAAGCTAGGGTTAGGGTTATGGCTGAGCCGGGTGTGGACATTAAGGTAGGGTTAGGGTTATGGCTGAGCCGGGTGTGGACATTAAGCTAGGGTTAGGGTTATGGCTGAACCGGGTGTGGACATTAAGCTAGGGTTAGGGTTATGGCTGAGCCGGGTGTGGACATTATGCTAGGGTTAGGGTTATGGCTGAACCGGGTGTGGACATTAAGCTAGGGTTAGGGTTACGGTTATGGTTTGTTTGTATAGATCCTCTTGTTTTCTCCATATCTCAAGAAATTCATGGTAATTTTAATTTATGATACTCCTCAATGTGGTAAATTTGTTTCCCATATTGTATCTTCCCTCATATGGATTTTACGGTTTTCAAAGGTGTGTTTATATTTCCATCAGCCTGCCTCCTAAAAACCAGACATATTTCCAGGCCCTTTAGTGAGATGGAAACTATGGGAAAATCCCCCACTTGAGAAGGAAACCATGGACACAAACAGAGGAGAGTTAGGCTACCTGCGGTTTAAACAGATACTAGGAGCCCATATAGTCATCTCTGCAAAGGAACGGAACCTCTCTCCACTTGACGTTTAAAAGTCCCTGGGAGAACATTGGGTCTCTCCTGAGGAAAAAGCAACTACTTGTCCAGAACAGCGTTTGGATCCCGGAGTGAACCGCCAGTAGCAATGCAGAACCCCCTCTGATTGGCTGATGGACGTGGAGAGGATCCCCAGGGGGACCGATGGTTGGATGGTTCAGGAGATTGTCAGGCCGCTGCACAATTAACTCAAATAAGCTTGCGGAGAATTACTTAATGTGTGTCAGGCCCTAGAAGAGAATGCACATTAGGGAAATGCAGTATCCACTGTAGGCTCCAGAGGGAAGTTACAGTACTGTATACTTTGGGTCATAGCAAATTTGAGAGAGCTGTTAGATGAGCTCACACTGTATGTATTTGAAATGTTTTAACCCTTTGCTTGATTCACATTCTATATGAACCCCCAGTAGAATGATGAACACATGAACCAGGAAATCAACAGCATGTGTGTCGTCGTTCAGAGCGATGGTTTGGCAGGAAACATCACAGCTCCTTTCCACCTCACTAAAGTGCGAAGCTTCGCTAACAAAACACCTGTAGCAGACCCTGGGAAGGCATTAAACCTTGTGTGGGGGCCAGAACAGTGTTCCCTCTCACGCAACCAATGACTGGCCAGGGACCTCTTAAAAAGCAGTTGTAAAAATAGATGCAAAAACAACACCTGCTCTGACAGAGTATCTTCCTTTAGACCAGGTGGGGAGAGGGTCCAGATATGAGAGATTTCTGTCAAAGGGTGAACATTTAACACTGCATGGATCAAAGCTTTTCATTACTGAAAACCCATGTAGTTGGGCACGAGCGAAACAAATGAAATCATCCATTTCTATTTTCGCTCTGGTCTGTTAACCCCTATTAATTTTCTATTGAAATCCTAACAACATGGTTTTAGAACAGAGGGACTGAGAGGCTCTGAGGTTGAACTGTCAAATGTTCTGACTTCTCAGTGCTCAGAACAGATACTCAGTGGACAAAACACTTTTTTTCATAAACTGGCACAATAGCCCCCTCTAGCCCTAGCAGGCATGAATGACTCTAAATGAGGATGGAATCCAAAAAGGAAGCATGAATCAAAAGGGATAGAGAAACATTTCCTATTGATTGGTGGCTGGCTACTCTATGCTGCTGCGACCACCAACGGTTATTTTGGAAATCTGTGTTTTTTTTCAATACACATGAATGTGTCAGTAAGTAAAAGGATTGGAAGGCACCTAGCTCACTTCTCCAATAAATGTAACTGACTGTAATTTCATGAGACCGACCCCTACATTTCCTCTTCCTTTCTGCTAGGGAAAGAGGGTAATCATAATATATAAAATGCCCCATGGCAGTGATGCCCCATGGCTCATAAAAGCATCCCCAATACCCTTCAATGTAAGGTCCAGCATTTCCACAGCACCTATTTGTTTGTAGATACAGTACGTGAACCCCCACTGACAAACAGTCCCGAAGTCCAGGATAGACTATGGGAGGCGCACAGTACTACATAGAACTATAACTACATGGAACTCTATTCCACATCAAGTAACTAATGAAAGCAGTAAAAACAGATAAAAAACAACAAATAAAAATACACCTTATGGAACAGCGAGACTGTGAAGGGAAACACAGGCACAGACACACGCATACACACACATGATAACATACGCACTAGACACACACAGATATGTGGTAGTAGAATAGTGGCCTGAGGGCACACACTTAATGTGTTGTGAAATCTGTTGTGAAATGTAACTTAATGTTTTTATGTGTATATAACTGCCTTAAGTTTGCTGGACCCCAGGAAGAGTAGCTGCTGCTTTGGAAGCAGCTAATGGGGATCCATATTAAATACAAATACACCTTTCATCCCTAAACTCCCCCTATAAAAGAAACAATTTCATAGAGACACAGTGGCATCGTTTACACAAATATCTTGCTTAAAATCCAGGAACCTCCAGTTGTATATTTTATTTGGCCATAGACAAGCACAGCGTCCAATACATCACATGTCCTTGGGTACGAGTATTTAATGTAGAAACTCCAAAACTCACAAATACTGTATGACCGAATGTTCCAGAGATGTACCAGTATACTAAACATGCAGAATATCTCGCTCCCCTCTTCAAACAGAAATAGATTTTGTTGAATTGCTTGATAAATTTGACCACAGTGTTTTCCAGCCGTCCTTATTGGTGCTCCTACTGTTTTTCTGCCTGTCGGTGGCCCGAGCTCTGATCACCCTCAGCTCCCTCTGAGGCCATAAATGATCCCGATGAGACGGTGCTTTGTGTTTCTACTGCTGGGATGCAGGGTGAATTCACAGTGCCGTATTTTGACTTTAAATCATTGTTTTATGACAGATAGGAAAACTTCTTCACGTTCACAGAGCTGATTTATGTTCATTTGGTTCTGGAGGACACTATAATTTACAAGTAATGTGAAAACAGATGGATAGAGAGATACCAAAGGGCAGACTGACCTATACATTCTCACTGCTGCTTACAAATGGCATCCATATGCTTCAGGAACTCTTCTAGTTAAATCTACATTGGAGTGTGTGTGGTGTGTGCGTCTGGGTTTGTGGGCTTGTGTGGGTGCCCGTGTGTATTCAGTAAAAGACCAGGAAGAATAACCTGTGAGAACAGGTTGGGTTGGTGAGAATTTAGTAGGGAAGCAGATTTTTGTTGGTGGGAGTTTGATATGCTAGCAAATAATTTACAGCAATTTTAAAAAGTGAATTGAACATAATATAATATGTACTGTTACATTTATACAACCTTGTTTTACTGTACATCCAGCACGCATAAACTGTTATGACATTGGCTCATTTATAGATATTTCAAACATTTACGAAAACATGTTTTGTACAAATGATTTGACCTTGATTTATATCTCAAATGAGGTACG
The DNA here is from genome assembly GCF_045679555.1 of Salvelinus alpinus. Classification (NCBI taxonomy): domain Eukaryota; kingdom Metazoa; phylum Chordata; class Actinopteri; order Salmoniformes; family Salmonidae; genus Salvelinus; species Salvelinus alpinus. Next base: position 25,284,589 of record NC_092110.1, read on the forward strand.
AAAAAAGGAAGTGACATCTGTGAAGGCATACACAAAGTTGGTCTATTTCATGTCCATGCCCTCAGGGTTACAGCCAGGTAAAGCACTGCAGCTTTGGCAAAGCGGATTTTGTGTGAGCTCTCAAACACAAAGATCACATCAGACACTGTGAGGCAGGTTTGAGTTTCATTGCCTATCCTGGGGCTTATGTGGAGGCAATATAGAAACAGTATCTGTCTACCCATTAGTGGACATGAAAGATTGTTTCCTTAAAAAGAATATCCTGCACTTGAACTTCACCAAGGGTAAATATATAATGCAATTAAACTTTTGACTGTTTTGACAGAAATAAATTAGCTGGTAATAGATCAACAGAGATAGTAAGGGATATTATCAGGAATAAACTTACACAACAAATAAAATCTGTTTTACTATAAAGAGGTGGGGGTGGATTTTAATGGAACTTGGTTGTAGACAACAGCAAATCAGTATGGACATATGAATAAAAACTTTCCTGGAGGGAAATATATGAATAATGTATACATCTTGGAAGCCCTCACTGACTTGTATTTTATGGCTTTTGTGCTATGAGCGTGTTCAGTGAACAGTGAATACTGTCTGGTGGAGCCATTGTATCCAGCCCAGTGAGCAGGACCACCCAATGTGAGTCAGTGACGAAGTAAATACTGTTGCATGTACACGTCCCCTTACTCACAGAGTCAACAGCACTCAACAGGTTCTGATACAGTATCTGGGCTGGTCTCCAGATCACAGGGCAGAGGCATAAACAGAGTATATGGCCACTGTCTACACCAGCAAAAGCCAGGCTGTTCCTCAAGGTGAATCACAGTGAGTAACAGCTGCTGGTAAAACTGTAAGCATAGCTGATAGAGAAGTGTAGTAATGTTAAGATGTAAATATTTTAAAGAGAGTAATTGAGGCTATTTATTTCCCTTTTGATATTCAGAGGCATGGCTGAATATACACAGTAGTGCCTATACGACCAATATAAGTTCTTAATGAGAGCATGGCATTGCCAGAAAGTACTGTATTCCACTATATGAACTACATGTTCCAGCTGTTATGAGTTTTAAGTGCCCTTGTCCCTTGAAAATATGCCATTTGTATTTCTGAATCCAGAACTTTGAAGGATCTAGTATATAAAATATACAGTAAGTATTGTATTTGGTTCCCGTAAAAAAAAAAAAAGGATTCTGTCCCATTCAACATCCTATTTTCCCTAACCCCTAACCCTAAACCTAACCCTAACCTTAACCCTAACCCTAACCATAACCCCAGAACCTAACCTTAACCCTAAACCTAGCTCCTAACCCTAAAAGTAACCCTACCTCCTAACACTAATTCTAACCCTAACACTAATTCTAACCTTAACCGTAAACCCCCTAGAAATAGCATTTGACCTTGTGGGGACTAGAAAAATGTTCCCAGTTGGTCAAATTTTTGTTAATTTACTATTCTTGTGGGGATGTATGGTCCCCACAAATATAGTTAAACACATACACGCACGCATGCATGCACACATAAAATCTCATTATATAAATCTGCTAACTCCGGAGAAGGCGACAGGAAAACTTTAACACAAAACAGAATTCAACAAATTCAAGCTTTATATTTTAATCTTGTTGAATGGTAATGTAAACTCATACGTACAGAATGCCATCATCAAAACAATTGTATGGTAGTAAATTGTATTCAATCTATTCACAAAAAAGATAACATATTGGGTATTCATCAATAGGTGGCCAGACCTTTACAAAAAGTGGAGATAAGTTAACCAACTGGATGCAGAGCCAAGAAGACACATGCACACAAACACACACACACACACATACTGTACATACACACACGCATGAACCAACACAGCCATGCACACTCGTGAACACAAGTACACACACACAATCTCCATTGAACACCCTCACACAAGCTCACACATAGACCAACACACACACACTCTCTTTCTTATTTTTGGAGGCACTGTGAGGCCTTCTGCCCAATATACAGCTTGCTTCCAGCTTTATACTGCCTGGCCTCCAATCAAAATGGCTTTATAACAGTTAAAAAATCTCAAGGGCTGACAGTCCAAAAAGAAACAGGGGAAAAAGCGGCGTTGGCAGCCAACCACACATATTCACTGAGCTCATCCCACCAAGCAGCAGTAAATCATTATGAAAGCAAAAGTCAGTGTGGTAAATACAATAATCTAAGACCAATCAAACACACATTTCTCAGAATGGGCTTCTCACATATAACTGTCACTAACTGTCATGTCAATGGCTATTGCTCTCGCCAGCTTTCACAGGCTGCTGATGTTCCAAACAGAGGACAAAGGTACTGTAAGGTTGGAAGAGTTCCCAATAAAAGAGAGAACCCGAGCCCCTTGGTCTCTAATTAGATTCACCCTGGTGGCGTGGAGCGGATTGACAGCCGTTTGTTCAGGGACTATTGTAGGCTCCGAGAGTTCGTAAATTCCCACTGGAAGCAGAAAGGAGATGATGAATTGGTTCTTAGCGAATGGGGAGTGGTAATCCCGATCCTTGACACACTGTATGGTAGTAATCAGCAGTACATGTTGTCAAAATGGAAATTGCCTGTTCCTGTAGAATACGAATGTGGTTCTTTCTTCAAAGGCCTACTTCAAGAGGCCAGTTGGCTTGTTCTTTCCATGCCCCTGGGATGGAAAGAGAAGATCACGTGACTTAGGGACTATAAAGTGTTTTGATATGGGGAACACAAGATATTTGGTTAACATCGGTTACGTCGAGGTCGGTATTAGTTCAGTCATTTGTTTCAGGGAACCTCACATTCCCTTTGTAAATTTGAAGAGTTGTGATTGATCCAACAGTAGGACTGTGCATCTCGGCTGATCACATTTTCCCATGCTGAGTGAAGAATTGTTTTATCATGAAGCCAAAAAGTAACAAGTCACCAGTCAATAACAAACACAACACAATACTCCAAAGCCTGGCCTGCGCAGTGTGCCCAGAGAAATAAAGTACATAGAAGCAGCAGGAGTGTGCTCTACCCTCCCAGAATGCACCCTGCTCTCTGGATAGTATTAGTAGTATTTGTGGTAGAAACCTTAGGGGCTCTGTCAGTGACACAGGCATCAGGAGGCACCTCGTTTCCTCTGGGCATTGATATTCCTTTGCCTCTGGCTCCAGAGGGGCTACTGGCTTTAGTGGTTAGTTAGCCTTCAGATGGAAGATGCAGCTCTCTGCCAAGTTTAGCCCAGCCCAGCAAAACACATAACACTGGCTGCCATACTTCAGTTGGCTGGTTGGCTGACTAAACAGAAGGGGAAGGAACAGACTGCGGGATCACAGCGGGACAGGCTGCAACGGCATGGCCGGGTGGCCACTGCTGTTATTTTAAAGGGAGAAAGGTGAAGACCTGGTGAAGTCCTGGCTCCTCTGGGACCAGCTGACCTGAGGACCGTTGGTTAGGGCCGTGACCCACAGAACCCACGCTGGGCCTCGCTTCTTTATAGGAAGGCCTGCAAGAGAAGAGGGGAGAGGGGGAAGGAAGATGAGATTACAGGTGAAGGAAACGGATTCTGTCAGTCAAGGAGAGTAAATAAGAGATTAAAGAGATTGTCAGTGATGTTTTATTTCATTTGAGGAATTGGTTTTACTGTTTATGTTTATTCCACATTTATTAATCAGAAATAAGGTGTTATTATGAGTAATTTGCATGCTGAGAGTTTCAGACGTTACATTGTCAGAATACACACCATATAATCAACATACATTTTCAAATAACTGCTCCTGACAGTTCCATCTACAGTGCTCATGTCTAACACTGGTCCTTTCAGATGTTGGCGAGTGTGTTGTGACCTCTAGTGGTCCAGTCTTGTCATCTCTGCTGAAGCTTGCATTGGTATATGGAACTAGTTAGACCAATGGTTAGTTACTAATGCTTCTGCAGAACATGGAGTACATTGGGGGAATGATGTGGCAGTGCTCTCTTTAATGATTAAAGGGCTCTCTCCTAAACTCTACAATCCTGTAAGTCACAATCCATCTCATTGAACCAGACTCAATTTGTAGCCGTATGGTAGAAGTACTCCAACCAGCCTGGTAGGGATGAACATATTTTAGACTCTGCACTAAATATTGCCTGTAATAAGGTAAAACGATGTTCAATATATTGAAGTGAAGGAGATCTTAGGTCACTTGCCAAAATGTTGTCTGAAATAATATTCACATCCAGGTGGGGCCCTATCAGAATATCCACGTAACTACTTGCTGAAGGTTATACATCTCCTATTGCCTACACCCTCTTGACTGCTTCCATACACACCGAGCCGACGTAGAGAAACCCACAAACTCCCCTCACCACCTACCACGCTAACCATTTTATTATTAAAGTCCAAATACAGACTCCAGCGCGGAGCCTGTCGAGCCAGGCAGTAAACAAACAGAGCCCTGTTCATCTCTGTTTTCTCTGGCCTCCCTCAAACGCTGTTACATCACCCATAATGTTATCTTTCAACAGGAAAGTGCCAGTTATGCTGACTTTGCCCCTGGAGGCACAACAGATAGCGATCACATCATGTAAAGCCATTTGTTTGGAGACTTTGTGTTGGTGGCCACCCATGTTTAACTGGGGCTCTGGCCCTGGCTCCCGATGATGAGTTTTTCTAACCTCCGTCATAGGCTGGCAGGCAGTGTGGAGCAGCCGGTCCCCCCCTCCCCCCCAAGTCCCAGACCCCAGGCAGGGCCGACCATCCATTTTACAGCCAGCATGTTTGTTCTTCTTCACCTTGGTTCCTGTAAGAGTCAGACATCTGATGTGCAGGTCAAAGGGAAAGGAAATGGCAATCCCAGCTGAGGACGAGGATATAACCTATTAACATTCTCTGGTGTGAGAGGGAAAGAATGGATCACTCAGTTATTCCTCCCTTTCTGGGAGGTAGTTTTCTTTCCCAAAGGCAACACTGAGAGGCTGGGATGGAAATGTAGGTTACGCGTGCATGTGAGTATGTGTGGTACTGGTGATGTGAGTACAGGGAGGAGAGTACTGTACTGCATGTGGGAATAGTCGTTATGTTGTGATGAGTGACATACAATGACGTATGATGTATTATGTGTCATTGACTGCTCTGCTCGCAGATATTATTTCCAGCACATGGTTCTGTGAAGTAAATTATCTGAAAGATAATCCTGATTTTGTGAATCCTAATCCTTAACATTTTGTGAATTAGATACATTTTCTCTGTCCATATGAGATTCACACGTTAGCACCTTCCAAATAAAAGCAGGAATTCAGTAATGATTGATGACTATTTGGACAAGTGGTTAACAGAGAGATATAGAATATGGAAATACTGCTTTCGTATGAAATACACAGAAAATGTAATGTGGGCTTTAGTGACCACTTAATCTGTTGGCAGGCCTACCCCTCTGGTCTGTCAGTTGCGCAGGACTCTTTCCCCCGGCCACACTAACTATTTTACTTCCAAATAAACTTGACAGTTATTGCTGGCCGCAAGTCAGTGGGCCTTTGAGCAATGACATGACACCCTCGATCTCTGTCGAGGACAGAAATAAGGGTGACCAGTGAGACTATTTATTGTTCTGAGATACCTACTGCAGCCCTCATCATCCACGTACAACACCCGTTCTGACAGTCACATTCTGTTAAAGGTCCCCAAAGCACACACATCCATGGGTCGCTCCTCTTTTCAGTTCGCTGCAGCTAGCGACTGGAATGAGCTGCAAAAAATAATCGAACTGGACAGTTTTATCTCCATCTCTTCATTCAAAGAGTCAATCATGGACACTCTTGTTGACAGTTGTGGCTGCTTCGTGTGATGTATTGTTGTGTCTACCTTCTTTCCCTCTGTACTATTGTCTGTGCCCAATAATGTTTCTACCATGTTTTGTGCTGCTGCCATGTTGTGTTGCTACTATGTTGTTGTCACGTTATGTGGCTACCATGCTGTGTTGTCATGTGTTGCTGCCATGCTATGTGGTTGTCTTAGGTCTCTCTTTATGTGGTGTTGTGTTGTCTCTCTTGTTATGATGTGTGTTTTGTCCTGTATTTTTTATGTTTTTAAATCCCATCCCCCGTCCCCTCAGGAGGCCTTTTTCCTTTTGGTAGACCGTCATTGTAAATAAAAAGGTGCTCTTAACTGACTTGCCTAGTTAAATATAGGTTAAATAAATAGAATAAAAACTAACAGTAGCTTCACTCACTGACCACCAAGATGATCAATTACTGTAAAGTTGTCAATGCACAGACGCTGAATTCCCATGAATCACAGGAGTAATGTTCCCAAGGTCCAAGTAAATGCTTAGAATAATATACTATACAGTAATGTGATGATGAATATTTCAGAAGCAAATGTGGAATTTAACAGGGAGTAAAACAGTCAATCGTAAGCTAGTGTATAGTTAGACATCATAATGCATGTTTGGAATAGTCCTGTAGGATTTAGAGAGTTTAAAATTAGATTTTTTTTTACCTGACAATGATATTTTTGAGCTGAGTATATGGGACAAGACGCTCTTCCTGTATCCATATCTAGAATTCAAGGGTCAGCTTTCAAGTACCTGTGAATAAAGAAGATGTACCTTGATAATGGCAGCTAGCTGTTCTCATTTCTGACATGGTGAGAAGGCTAATGGAGAGTGGGAAAGGATGTCACGGGCCATGGAGATATGACCTTTTGCCTGGCTCCTCTCTCCCCTCTTCTCTCAACAAGACTAAACTTGTTTTCTCATCTCGGAGGTGGGAATGCCAGCAGATGACCAGGGGTCAGCACGCCGGCATGAATTTTTCACCACCATATTTTCTTTGGGTAAATAATCCAGCTACCCAATGGCAGACGGCAGTTTATAAATCTTGGATTGGAAAATAAATGCATGAGATTTAGAAAAACAGGACTTCCAACCAAAAAACAATGTGCTTACGTTTTTGAGGCTTCTCAACCACAAATGTGAAATCTGAGTAAGTAAGCCTGTGTGCATCTGAACTTCCCTGACTGAAAAGGCTGCATGTAGGTCCACTATACATAGGACTAGGGAGTTTGTTTATGCAGTTAAGGCACACTGAAAGTGTTTCAAATCAAATCACATTTTATTGGTCACATACACATGGTTAGCAGATGTTATTGCGAGTGTAATGAAGTGCTTGTGCTTCTAGTTCCGACAGTGCAGCAATATCTAATAAGTAATATAACAATTGCACAACAACTACCTAATACACACAAAGCTAAGTAAAGGAATGGAAGAATATAGAATATATACATATAAGAATATAGAAGAATATATACATATAAATATATGGATGAGCAATGGCCGAGCATCATAGGCAAGATGCAATTGACGGTATAAAATACAGTATATACATATGAGATGAGTAATGCAAGGTATTTAAACATTATTAAAGTGGCATTATTAAAGTGACAAGTGATCCATTTATTAAAGTGGCCAATGATTTCAAGTCTGTATGTAGGCAGCAGCCTCTCTGTGTTGGTGATGGCTGAGATAGAAGCTATTTTTCAGTCTCTCGGTCCCTGCTTTGATGCACCTGTACTGACCTCGCCTTCTGGATGGTAGCGGGGTGAACAGGCAGTGGCTTGGGTGGTTGTTGTCCTTGATGATCTTTTTGGCCTTCCTGTGACATCGGGTGCTGTAGGTGTCCTGGAGGGCAGGTAGTTAGCCCCCGGTGATGCATTGGGCAGACCGTTTGTTGTCATCCATACTATAAGGTGTCTTAGTTAGAGCAAATAAATTATGATTTATTTTCAACAATTCCATCATACCTTTCAGAGGGGAAACCTGCAAGGCCAGAAGTAGCATACCTTAAGGATCGGTGTCCCGCTAGCGGAACAACTTCCGGTGAAACTGGAGGGCACGCAATTCAAATAAATAATCATAAATATTATGGATTTTAAACATTTAGATACATATAAGTATCTTATATCGGCTGAAAGCTTCTTGTTAATCTAACTTCACTGTCTGGTTTACAGTAGCTATTACAGCGAAAACATGCCATGCGATTGTTTGAGGATGGCGCCCCACATCAAAATATTTTTCCACCGGCACAGGTTTCATACATTCACATATAATGATGACATATTCACTTACTTTTTGAAAATCTTCCTCTGATTTGTCATCCAAAGGGTCCCAGCTATAACATATAGTGTCGTTTTGTTAAATAAATCCTTCTTTATATCCCAAAAAGTCAGTTTAGTTGGCGCAATCGATTTGAGTAATCCACTCGTTCAATTTGCTGAGAAAGGAATCCGAAAATCTACCCCTAAACTTTGTTTCAACAAGTCAAAATAAGTTTCTATTTACTCCTCAGATACCCTAAAATGTAATCAAACTATAATATTTCTTACGGAAAGAAGTATGTTCAATAGGAAACCAATTTTAGCAGGTGCGTAATGTCTTCATGGCACGTGCAAACACGAATTTCCAAGACTGTGTCCTTCTGCTAAAACTGATATTTCTTATTCTTTTTTGAAGTTACAAGCCTGAAACCTTGAAAATAGACTACTGACACCCTGTGGAAGCCATAGGAATTGCATCCAGGGAGCTAATTCTCAATATGACCTTTCTCTTGCATTTCTAAGAGGATGGTCTCTCAAAAAAAGAAAATAAATCTTGTTGGTTTTTCTTTGGATTTTCTCCTACCATATCTATAGTGTTATATTCTCCTTCGTTATTTTAACATTTCTACAGACTTCAAAGTGTTTTCTTTCCAATGGTACCAAATTATATGCATATCCTGGCTTCAGGGCCTGAGCTACAGGCAGTTTACTCTGGGAACATCATTCAGACAGGAAGTGGAGAAAAAAGGGGCCTAACCCATTAATGGTATAGCGCTTTTCAATTAAGTAACTAAGTGTTTCACATCATAAAATAATCAAATAAAAGTACTAAAAAATAAAAATAAAAAACAAGAGGAAGGAGCAGAAAAAATATAGCTAATTAAAATAAAACATTGAAATCATACCTTGAATTCATTGGACATTTCTTTTCAGGAATCCCTGCCTTTGATGGTCTACCTGCCTCATGTCAGGGAATCTTGGGGAAGCGCCTATGTCTCAGTAGGTGTGAAGCCAAGTTGTGCCACTCATAATGAGTTGGCTGAGTTGTCTTCCAGCTATCATCTTTTTAAAAACCATGTGTGCTGCTCATGTGTGCTGGTCATGTGTGCTGTTTAAGAACCGTGTGTGCTGGTCATGTGTGCTGTTTAAGAACCGTGTGTGCTGGTCATGTGTGCTGTTTAAAAACTATGTGTGCTGGTCATGTGTGCTGGTCATGTGTGCTGTTTAAGAACCGTGTGTGCTGGTCATGTGTGCTGTTTAAAAACCGTGTGTGCTGGTCATGTGTGCTGGTCATGTGTGCTGTTTAAGAACCGTGTGTGCTGGTCATGTGTGCTGGTCATGTGTGCTGTTTAAGAACCGTGTGTGCTGGTCATGTGTGCTGTTTAAGAACCGTGTGTGCTGGTCATGTGTGCTGTTTAATAACCATGTGTGCTGGTCATGTGTGCTGTTTAAGAACCGTGTGTGCTGGTCATGTGTGCTGTTTAAAAACTATGTATGCTGGTCATGTGTGCTGTTTAAGAACCGTGTGTGCTGGTCATGTGTGCTGTTTAATAACCATGTGTGCTGTTTGAAAACCCTGTGTGCTGTTTAAAAACCCTGTGTGCTGTTTAAAAACCATGTGTGCTGTTTAAAAACCATGTGTGCTGTTTAAAAACCATGTGTGCTGTTTAAAAACCATGTGTGCTGTTTAAAAACCACATGTGCTGTTTGAAAACCATGTGTGCTGTTTAAAAACCATGTGTGCTGTTTAAAAACCCTGTGTGCTGTTTGAAAACCATGTGTGCTGTTTGAAAACCATGTGTGCTGTTTAAAAACCATGTGTGCTGTTTGAAAACAATGTGTGCTGTTTAAAAACCATGTGTGCTGTTTAAAAACCATGTGTGCTGTTTGAAAACCATGTGTGCTGTTTGAAAACCATGTGTGCTGTTTAAAAACCATGTGTGCTGTTTAAAAACCATGTGTGCTGTTTAAAAGCCATGTGTGCTGTTTGAAAACCATGCGTGCTGTTTGAAAACCATGCGTGCTGTTTAAAAACCATGTGTGCTGTTTGAAAACCATAGATAATCTTTAAAAACATGTTTAGTGCTAATGGCTTCCTAAAATCACATTGGATTAATATTTGAATGTTTTGGCAGGACATCAAACACATTCCTCCTGTGATATGCTCTACTGGGATATTTATCAGCTTCCCAAGATACAGCAAATGTCAACCTTTTGATGAGTCCTGTTGGGTCCGGTTATGTAATGTAGTGTACACGAATCAAAATGCAGGGAGGGTTTTTGTTGTTGTTGAAAAGCTTAAATGATAACAAGGTGCGATGTTTTAAGATCTGACAATATAACTTTTTCCTCTTCTTCATTTAAGGACCCTGCAATGAAAGTGTCTGTAGTTGCACTGTGGCCTAGGGCAAATTATATGTATGTTTGAATGGAATCAGAATTATTCCCCTTTCAGAAGCAAACACAATGTTTTTAATGTAGAAGAACCATTTGCTTTTTTATCATATTTTCCATCTAGAAATCCTGCAACATCTCTTGTTGACCTGAAAAGGGTTGTCTTCTTCTTGCCCATGTTGTCAAGAAGGAAATGGAACAAAGGCCTATTTGCAATGTTGATGAGGAAATGGAACAAAGGCCTATTTGCAATGCAGAGAGGCTTATTAACCAGCCAATCCCGATCAGTCAAGTATGACGTGGCAAGCACTGCCTTCTGACATTTTTATAAAGCACCCCTCACTTATTGCACCCCCTCTTATTTACTCTCTTTCAAATTATTTTTTGTCCTCCGTTGACAAAGATAAATGAGGGGATTAATATATATTGAACTAATCTGGAGGTTTGCTGGGAGGAGGGGAAGAGCCTGGATAGTATTCCCTTCAGGTAACCATATGCAGGCCCACTGGATTAGGAGCCATTTGCAGTAAGGCTTAACTGAGATCCAAAGCCATTAGCAGAACATCGTTTTATAAAGAGTAAAAGGAGGAGGAGGAAGGAGTTTTTTAATTGCCTTCTGTTGATTAGAATTCAAGACAGCAACAGACTCCACTCACACCTTTGAGAAGTAGACTCTCTGCCTAGGCCTAACCCTCTGCCTGACAAAATGGCTTCCAAGCTACAACCAGTTTCACTCATTACATTATTATGATTTGCTATTTTCTGTAGGTTTTTAGTGAAGTAACATAGGCCTACTGTATATATCATTGTATAAAATGGTACTTAAAACACAATATTTGGCCAATGAGAAGGGGTAACATCCTTGAATATTGCTCAATGCAGCAAAAGACCCATGGGTAGAGAGCTATTATGCCATATGTAAGACTCCAGCCTCAGCCTGAGCTACACCTCATATGTCATGAGGATTTCATATACCCATTGGAAGCCAATATGGTGTATTGGATCCACATGTCTTGCGCTGTCTGAGAGGCAATACCACATACATACCACATATATGATTAGTTACATCTGATTGTAAGTTCTATTTGGTCTGCTCTGCCAAACAGATGACAAACCACTATGGCCCCTGTCTTACACCCTAGTTAACACAAGGTGGCGGTACAGAATACCATTTTTGAGGGGTACCTATTATACATGCCTTTGATCAAAATATGTTTTTAACAATAAATTAACATTGTATTTTTGTATCTCTTTTATTTTTTCAATAACTACATTATAATCAAGTATTTGTTGTTTATGAATGAACTGATAACTACATATACCCAGACAGATAACAGTGTTCTCTTGTAATAATGTCCATATGGAGGAGAATGTCAACACTGGTACACATGGTGTCTAATCAGAGAGCAGCTCCTGAGCTAGGCAGTAATCATGACAAGTGGCCATCCACTGGCCATAAAGCACAACACAGCTGGTGTAAACGTGTCCCCAGAGCACACAGCCAGCAGCAGGTGTGGCAGCCAGAGCTTAACATCTCACTGATACGTTCAGTGAGTTATTGCTTTATTACTCTTCATTTCCCCACTCTGTCCACTTCACTGTCACTGCAGCAGCAGACAAAGGAAACCACCTGTCTGAACAATGATAAGAGAAGAGGAGAACTAATGCACACAGAGATAGGTGAGGAGGATACGGCACTGAGTTGTATATAATGTATTATATGTGAACTTGTGTAAACTCCACTGTCTGTATTCTGTCTCTAGCGTTAAATGGTGTCTATCACTATTAGCACCATATCACGAAGTACAATTCTGAGTATGTGTAAATGTACTTGAAGAATAAAGGTGATTACTCAACCTGTATGACATGTCACTGAATGTCCACTGGAGGGCATTGTTGCTCACTATATAAAACCACATTTGAGAAAGACAAATAAACGTTTGGGTGTTACGTCACTCACTCAAGTAACAACAAGTGGAAACATCAAGTCTTTCATCTCAAAATGAGGAAATTCTCGAATCTTTGATTTGGCAATTGGTGTCAAACAACATTTATAACAACACCACACTCAAGTCATATTGGTCCACAATTGCCCTATTAAAATGTATGTTTTACTTTGTTCAACATGAAAACATTGTCTGCAAGTAATATTTCAATATTGACCTTGCACTAAGCGAACACGCTTCCTCATTGTCCATATTGCCAGATAATCAGAAAGATACTGTATCACAGCTGAAGTTTTATACAATACTTGCACTTTGTTTGCCAAGGCTAGGTTGGCTTATCAGTTATACAAACACAATGGGCACTGATTAGGCCTATTTTCAGACTGATTCTTCAACATTACATTGAAATCCAGAGATCAACAGCCAGCTCTATAAATGCTGTATTTTCAGTGTGAGATATTCAATAAGTCCATAGATCCCTGAACAAACAGGCTTTTTATCACATGCAAAAGATCTGTGCTGGAGGCTTCAGGGGCTACAAGACTCGTCGAACAAACATTCAGTGCTGTAAGCAACCACACATACTCTACACTGTGCAATGTGGTTATTGCTGTAGTACTGTACAGTATGACAGTTTAGGGATTCGAAAATAAGCTAAAACAATCAAATATATTATAAGTAAGTATTTAAGATTGTAGTCTTGGCCTATTGACTGTAACACATGAATATTTGCTTTAGTGTTGCCTGTTATAAATAAGCATACAGTTCTCATCACCTTGTCCAAAAATGTTCTTATAAGTAGATCATCAATCAGGTGACGATGTAGTTTCATTGCTTGACACCTGAAGTATTAAGAAATAGTTCAGTGTTTATAAAGAGGGAGGAGCCACCTTTAATCCAGAGGCTTTAGCACCTTTCAACACCTTTGGCACGAGCTACCTGGCAACATGCTCACTAAATCGAGCACCAACTCCCAACTGTGCAGTACAAAGGTGAGCCCTCCTTTTCACCAGCAACCAACCTTACAATACTGTTGAACTAATCTTTATTCATTTCACTGTCAGTTATTTTCCGATATAGTCCCCACTTGACTCTCAGCATGTGAATGTTGATGAGTGATAATTTTAGTGTCAAATCCCTCAACGTGCCTTATCACATCATGGAATTGCAGTAGATAACATGCCAAGTTAATGATATGAGTGGTTACAGGTGCATACTGTGTTCATTTTAGGACACATTGGGGCATTAAAGAAATAGTCATCAAACAAAGCACCTTTACTGAGGAAATGCCAGGATTTCACCTGGTATGGAAAGAGCCACATGTCGTAAGAAAGTTTCCATATTCCAAAATGCAGTAGGAAGTTACAGGAAGTTTAGGCCTGAATCTGTTGGTAGCCTAAGCCGTCTTTCTTTTCCTCAACGCAGTTAAAGCCAAAACCACGACCCGTTATCCAGAGGGGCGTTCTACAGCGATTTGAGCGCTCTCCAAGTCTCCAAGTCCGGAAGTAAATATCACATAGCACGAAATTTCAGTCAGTGATTAATAACATTTGCCCTTGTATTTCAAGATTGAAAAATATAATAATATGTCGTGGACCGAGCTAGCCATTAACGTCCCTTAATGCTCAAAGACAGATTCAATGGCTGTACTGTAGCATTGAAGGATTAGCTATTACATATTTGAGAAATTATGAATAATAAGCATATGCTTTTACCTGATAATAGACTACTAATGATAATATAACAACTTCAAAAGAAATACATGGGCAAATTGTTACGGTTTTCCTCCTGGGATGAAGGAGAGGACCAAAATGCAGCGCTGCTAGTGTTCAACATAATTTAATAAAGAATATGAGAACACTACAAACAACAAAACAATAAATGTGAAAACCGAAAACAGTCCTATCTGGTGCAGAACAAAGACAGAAGACAACCACTGTCACGTTCCTGACCTGTTTTCTGTTAGTTTTGTATGTGTTAGTTGGTCAGGACGTGAGTTTGGGTGGGCAGTCTATGTTTTCTGTTTCTATGTTGGTTTTGGGTACCTGATATGGTTCTCAATTAGAGGCAGGTGGTTTTCATCTCCTCTGATTGAGAATCATATTAAGGTAGGTGTTTTCACATTGTTTGTCGTGGGTGGTTGTCTCCTGTGTCTGTGTCTATGTTGCACCATAGGGGACTGTTTTCGGTTTGTTTGTTCGTTTCGTTTTATGTAGTCATTTTTCCTGTTCGTGCGTTCTTCGAGTTACATGTAAGTTCTTACGTTCAGGTTTGTCTACTCCGTTTGTTGTTTTGTTTAGATTCAAGTGAAGTTCGTGTTTGTCGTCTTTACTTAAATAAATCATGTCAAATTGCAACGCTGCAGTTTGGTTCAATCCCTGCTCCTCCTCTTCGGATGAAGAGGAGGAGGAACGCCGTTACAACCACCCACAATCCCCAACACAAAACAAGCCACCTATATATGATTCTCAATCAGGGACAACGATTGACAGCTGCCTCTGATTGAGAACCATATTAGGCTGAACACAGAAACAGACAAACTAGACACACAACATAGAATGCCCACCCAGCTCACGTCCTGACCAACACTAAACAAGCAAAACACAAGAACTATGGTCAGGACGTGACAGTACCCCCCTCCAGCTCATGACTGGAAGGCAGCTCATGACTGGAAGGCAGCTCACGACTGGAAGGCAGCTCACGACTGGAGGGCAGCTCACGACTGGAGGGCAGCTCATGACTGGAGGGCAGCTCATGACTGAAGGGCAGCTCATGACTGAAGGGCAGCTCATGACTGAAGGGCAGCTCATGACTGAAGGGCAGCTCATGACTGGAGGGCAGCTCATGACTGGAGGGCAGCTCATGACTGGAGGGCAGCTCATGACTGGAGGGCAGCGCATGACTGGAAGGCGGCTCTGGTAGCTCCTGACTGGCTGGCGGCTCTGGCAGCTCCTGACTGGCTGGCGGCTCTGGCAGCTCCTGACTGGCTGGCGGCTCTGGCAGCTCCTGACTGACGGACGGCTCTAGCGGCTCCTGACTGACGGACGGCTCTAGCGGCTCCTGACTGACTGACGGCTCTAACGGTTCCTGACTGACGAACGGCTCTGACGGCTCGGGACAGACGGGCGGCTCTAATGGCTCGGGACAGACGGGCGGCTCTGACGGCTCGGGACAGACGGGCGGCTCAGATGACGCTGAGCAGACGGATGGCTCAGATGGTGCTGGGCAGACGGATGGCTCAGATGGCGCTGGGCAGACGGATGGCTCAGATGGCGCTGGGCAGGCAGGCAGCTCAGACGGCGCTGGGCAGGCAGGCAGCTCAGACGGCGCTGGGCAGACGAGCAGTGCAAGCGGCGTTGAGCAGACGGCCGACTCTGACCTGCTGAGGCGCACAGTAGGCCTGGTGCGTGGTGCCGGAACTGGTGGTACCGGACTGGAGACACGCACCTCAAGGCTAGTGCGGGGAGCAGGAACAGGGCACACTGGACTCTCAAAGCGCACTATAGGCCTGGTGCGTGGTACCGGCACTGGTGGTACCGGACTGGAGACACGCACCTCAAGGCTAGTGCGGGGAGCAGGAACAGGGCACACTGGACTCTCAAAGCGCACTATAGGCCTGGTGCGTGGTACCGGCACTGGTGGTACCGGGCTGAGGGCACGCACCTCAGGGCGAGTGCGGGGAGAAGGAACAGTGCGTACAGGGCTCTGGAGACACACAGGAAGCTTGGTGCGTGGTGCCGGAACTGGAGGCACTGGGCTGGAGACACGCACCATAGGGAGAGTGCGTGGAGGAGGAACAGGGCTCTGGAGACGCACTGGAAGCCTGGTGCATGGTGTCGGCACTGATGGTACTGGGCTGGGGCGGGAAGGTGGCGTCGGATATACCGGACCGTGCAGGCGTACTGGCTCCCTTGAGCACCGAGCCTGCCCAACCTTACCTGGTTGAATGCTCCCCGTAGCCCGTCCAGTGCGGGGAGGTGGAATAACCCGCACTGGGCTGTGTTGGCGAACCGGGGACACCATGCGTAAGGCTGGTGCCATGTATGCCGGCCCGAGGAGACGCACTGGAGACCAGACGCGTTGAGCCGGCTTCATGGCACCTGGCTCAATGCCCAATCTAGCCCTACCAGTGCGGGGAGGTGGAATAACCCGCACCGGGCTAAGCACACGTACAGGAGACACCGTGCGCTCTTCTGCATAACACGGTGTCTGCCCGTACTCCCGCTCTCCACGGTAATCACACACCTCAGGGCGAGTACCGTGTATACTACGCCAAACCAACATCTCTCTCTCTTCGCTCTCCTCCAATATCACCAACAACTCATCAAATGTCTCATAATCTCCCATCCTTTCACTTTCCTCCAATCTGTCCAATAACTCCTCCACATTCTCCGACTCGTACCTCAATTTAGCCAACTGCTCCTTATGGTAAGCACGGGGAACTGGCTCAAGTCTCCCACTTGACCCAGCCACACTCCCCGTGTGCCCCCCCCAAGAAATTTTGGGGGGAGCCTCTTGGGCTTCCAGCCACTCTGCCTTGCTAGCTCCTGCTGCTGCTGCTGCTGCTGCCGCTGCTTCCCGTAGCCACGCTGCTTGGTCCGAGTTTGGTGGGTGGTTCTGTTACGGTTTTCTTCCTGGGATGAAGGAGAGGACCAAAATGCAGCGCGGCTAGTGTTCAACATAATTTAATAAAGAATATGAGAACACTACAAACAACAAAACAATAAATGTGAAAACCAAAAACAGTCCTATCTGGTGCAGAACACAAAGACAGAAGACAACCACCCACAATCCCCAACACAAAACAAGCCACCTATATATGATTCTCAATCAGGGACAACGATTGACAGCTGCCTCTGATTGAGAACCATATTAGGCTGAACACAGAAACAGACAAACTAGACACACAACATAGAATGCCCACCCAGCTCACGTCCTGACCAACACTAAACAAGCAAAACACACAAGAACTATGGTCAGGACGTGACACAAATGTTACCAAACATGATGACAATAATATGCCTGCATTACGGCAGGCAGTTAATTGTTAAATTACACTTTCCATCCTTACCTTGGAAGGTCACTGTCTCTGCGCTGATCGCCTGTGAGTGAGACAACGCTAACTAGCCAATGGGAGTGTAGTAGGACACCCCTCTGAATAACGGGGTGTGGTTTTGGCTTAACTGCGTTGGTAAAAAGAAAGACGCTTGCCTAAAATACCCTGACTACACAGCTCGCGTCGCATGCGCGAGCTTTGCAAAATAAATGTAGAAATCTATGTTATTCAATTATTGCACCCACAGTACTCGTGCGCGTCAACGAGCGTCTGCGTTGCCAAAGGCTAAAATAGAAGTCCTTTCTATTTCTGACACAGATAGCGCTGCAAGTCCTGCCTCTCCCATCTCCTCATTGGTTTATAGAAGCAGGTACTCATGTGCCATCTCCTCATTGGTTATACCCACGTGGGTGATTGAAAGACGAACTGTGTTGCCGGTTGTCGTTGCCAATCACCATATAAGTTCAAAGATGAAAAGCCTGGAAGGAGGAGAGATGACTAGAAATGATTCGGTTGACCGTTTTATGTGTGGATTAATTGTCGAAGTAGAGGACCTTGTGCATTTCAGGTAAAATAACAATTCAATGTTTATATCCCAGGACAAATTAGCTAGCAACAACAAGCTAGCTAAATAGGACAAATTAGCTAGCAAGTGCCATAAATGTTTAATGCTTTTCGACCTGTCCCCAAATTAATGTCATTGGTTCAGAGTTTGTTTTGATATTTTAACCTGCGCGTCGTGATCGCTTTTGGTGTAGGGGGACAAAATACATTTGTGCACGATGGCGCACACACGCAGCCAGTTTGGGTTCCGTGTAAGCCTACATGTTACTAATGATTTCATGATTTCACTGATTTCACTAATGATTTTACAATTTCATCACCAGTCTTGGTTTTTCCTTTTCCACCTGCAACTAAACTGAGCGAGCTCAACTGTGAAAGGTCCTGGCGCACCAAAAAAAAGTGTCAATGGAAGCCGGTATGGATTTGGCTTCACTCCAATCACATTGCATCAAGAGCATACATCACTGACAGAAACTCATTGTGCATCTCGTTGTGTTGTTGTCCTCAGGTGGCTAGCTAGCTAGCTAAAATTGGCCCATCAAACGCATTTGGTGTTATCGTGGACTCACTCAGGTAAAACAAACCTAAACTTGCGCCTTTTTTCAATGCTAAATTGACTGTCATTGAGAAACAGAAAGGTGTCAATGTATTTTTTTAGAAAACATCCTTTCTAAATGTAAAAGTAATCCAAGAGGTAATAATCTAGTGGTAAAGATGGCACCGACGGAGAAGGGAAACATCTTACGAGTTCCAACCCGTCTTTGCTATTTAGTGACTTTTTCCGTGTTTACCTTTATTATTTTTTTACAGAAAGTTCAAAGTATTAGCACATATGACCACCAAGCACTTCTGGACATCAGATCGACAGTTAGTAGCCTTTCCTGCACTCAAATGACAAAATCTTCCTCTAGTAGCCTCGGGTGGAATGTCATTAATATTTTTCAGAGTTGTATAATTAATTAACTTCTTTTTTTTTTAAATGACCGCCGAAAATCCAGTGTTTCTATGCCAAACGGTTTTGTTTTATTTCCGTCTTCTGTGATGTATATAAAGTGTAATATTGGGATGCGACTCAAAATGGAATACATTTAAACTCTAAATTTTTAAGCCCATAATCATGTGTGTGAGGTGTATACTTTTGTTTCAAAGTAGATTTGTTTAAAACTACCAAGAAACACTATGTGTGACCCTGATTTAGCCCAATACAGTAAAAGGTTAACCTCGATTTCGACTTCAAATCCGACTTCAACTTCAACTCAGCTGTTCCCTTGTTCATACTGGACCCCATTCCTTTGATTCATGGGATACCAAAACGCCACAGGCGTAGACACTGGAAACGTGCCGGCATCCTGGTGAGATTGAGACGAAGAGAATATCGACCGGCACTCCCCTCCGTTCTATTGGCAAATGTCTAGTCACTCGAGAATAAGATGGATAAACTTTGTTCAAGAGTCTTCTATAAGAGAGACTTGATATTATATGCAATATTATGTCCCTAGCAGAGACATTGCTGGATGACTCTATGTACGAAGGACTAGACCACTTTTATTCTACCCGCAGAAATGCATATAAGGCCCTTCCTCATCCTCCCTTGAAGCAAATCTGACCATGACTCTTTTCTCCCGCTTCCTGTTCACTAACAAAAGCTCAAACAGGAAGTACCAATGCTGAAGTAGTTTTATGAAGCAGACGCAAGTCTACAATACTGTTTTGCTACTACAGACTGGGATATGTTCTGGGATTCATCCGACAGCATTGAGGAGTTTACCACATTAGTCACAGGCTTCATCTATAAGTGCATAGATGACGTTGTCCCCACAGTCACTATACGAACATATCCAAACCAAAAACCATGGATTACAAGCAATATCCACACTGGGCTAAAGGCTGGAACTAACCCTTAGATGAAATGGGACAAGGACATGGACACATACACGAAAGCCCGCTACGACCTCCGACGCGACATCAGACATGCAAAAGGACAATGTAGGAGGAAGGTGGAATCCTATTACACCAGCTCCAAGGCTTGGTGTATGTGGCAGGGCTTGTAGACGATAACCTCCAAAAGAGCAAGGGCACGTTCTCAAAGCATGCGCAGATCAGCTGGCAAGTGTCTTCACAGACATTTTCAATCTCTCCTTGTCCCAGTCGGTGATCCCAACATGTTTCAAGATGACAACCATTGTCCCTGTTCCCAAGAACTTCAAGGTAACCTGCCTAACTGACTATCGCCCTGTAGCACTCACATCTGTAATTAAGTGCTTTGAAAGGCTGATCATGACACACATCAACACCATCCTCCCAGAAGCTCTGGACCCACTGCAATTCGCATACCACCCCAACAGATCCATTGACGACACAATCTCACTTGCACTTCACACTCCCCTCTCCCACCTGGACAGGAGGGGAAATAACTATGTGAGAATACTGTTTATAGGCTACGGCTCAGCGTTCAACACTATAGTCCCCTCCAAGCTCTTCACCAAATTGGGAACCCTGGGACTGAATACCTCCCTCTGTAAATGGATCCTGGACTTCCTAAAAGGATGGGCCCAGTCAGGGAGGGTAGGCAACAGCACCTCTGCCACGCTGACCCTCAACACTGGGGCCCCTCAAGGGTGTATGCTTAGACCTCTCCTGTACCCCCTGTTCACCCACGACTGCGTGGCCACGCATGACTCCAACACCATCATCAAGTTTGCTGACGACTCAGCAGTGGAAGGCCTGATCAACGAGGGCAATGAGACAGCCTACAAGGAAGAGGTCAGGGACTTGGCAGTGTGGTACCATGACAACAAACTCTCCCTCAACATCAGTAATACCAAGGAGCTGATCGTGGACTGCAGGAGAAAGAGGGGAGAGCCCGCCCCCATTCACATCGACAGGGCTGTTTGGAGGGGGTTGAGAGCTTCAAGTTTCTTGGCTTCCACATCACTAAGGACTTAACATGGTCCACACACACCTGCACAGTCATGAAGAGGGCAAGACAGTGCCTCTTCCTTCTCAGGGAGCTAGAAAGATTTGGAATGGGCCCTCAGATCATCAGAAAGTTCTACAACTGCACCATCGAGAGCATCTTGACTGGATGGTTCACCACTTGGAATTGCAAATGTACCACCCTTGACCGCAAAGCACTACAGAGGGTGGAGCGGACAGCCCATGACAGCTCCCTGCCATCCAGGACATCAATACTGTTAGAAAAAAGGGTTCCAAAAGGGTTCTTCGGCTGTCCCCATAGGAGAACCCTTTTTGGTTCCAGGTAAAACCCTTTTTGCTTCCAGGTAAAACCCTTTTGGGTTCCAGGTAAAACCCTTTTGTGTTCCAGGTAGAACCCCTGTGGGTTCTATGTTGAACGTTCTATACTTGATAAAGCCACTTCAATCAGTGTAGATGAAGGGGAGGAGACAGGCTAAATAATTACTTTTAAACCTTGAGACAATTGAAACATGGATTGTGTATGTGTGCCATTCAGAGAGTGAATCGGCATGACTAAATATTTAAGTGCCTTTGAACGGGGTATGTTAGTAGGTGCCAGGCGCACCGGTTTGTGTCAAGAACTGCAACGCTTCTGGGTTTTTACGCTCAACAGTTGCTCGTGTATATCAAGAACCACCCAAAGGACATCCAGCCAACTTGACACAACTGTGGGAAGTGTTGGAGTCAACATGGGCCAGCATCACTGTGCAATGCTTTCGATACGTTGTAACGTCCATGCCCATGACAAATTGAGGCTGTTCAGACAGCAAATTGGGAGGGTTGCACAACTCAATACTTGGAATGTGTTCTTAATGTTTTGTACACTCAGTGTATATCAGCCACCCAAGCCATAGACTGTTCACTCTGCTACCCTCTGGCAAATGGTACCGGAGCATTGGACCAACAGGCTCCGAGACAGATTCTACCCCCAAGCCATAACCCAGCAAACCAGAAACATTCACAGAACATTAGATTCCCCTTAAGTTATAGTTAGGGTTTTATCTAGTATCAGGATGATAACATCCCAAAATACATTCAGAATGTTTTTGATCAGATCTGTTTATTTATCAAAAATGTTTTAGATAAAAAATATCCTTTGGATGGAAAACAACTGTAACAACCACCACAGAACATTCCCCAAAAGTTTGTATGTTTGTATAAAACATTTGTGTGATGTTGCAAGAACGTTCCTATAACACATTTATCTGTTCTTTAAAGGTTCCCAAAATGTTTCATTAGGTTGTGGGAACAGTCTGTTGGGAACATTGTGGGGACATCACAAAACCTATGTTCCCAAAACACAAGTTTGGGTGGATGACTCTACAATGTTTCTTCTGGGGTGCAAGAACGTTCCCAGAACACATTTTGTCTATTCTTTAAAGGTTCCCAGAATGTTTCATTAGGTTGTGAGAACAGTCTGGTGTGAACATTGTGGGGACATCACAAAACATATGTTCCCAAAACACAGAAAATGTCCAGTTGTGTGGATGACTCTACAATGTTTATTTTAGGGTGCAAAAAACATTCACCTGAAGTAACAAGGAATAAATGAGCCCATTCTCCTATAGCTCGTCCCACCAGCCTCCTCTGACGGGCACACACACACATACACACACACACACTTTTACACTCATAATTTGCTGCTGCAACCATGTTCTTTATTTTACTCTTATTATTAACTATCCTGATGCCTAGTCACTTTATCCTGCTTTCATGTACATACAGTATCTACCTCAAATACCTCGTACCTCTGCACATTGATCTGGTACTGGTACTCCTTGTATATAGCTCCACATTGATCTAGTACTGGTACTCCCTGTATATAGCTCCACATTGATCTGGTACAGGTACTCCCTGTATATAGCTCCACATTGATCTGGTACTGATACTCCCTGTATATAGCTCGACATTGATCTGGTACTGGTACTCCCTGTATATAGCTCCACATTGATCTGGTACTGGTACTCCCTGGTTTAGCTTCACATTGATCTGGTACTGGTACTCCCTGTATATAGCTCCACATTGATCTGGTACTGGTACTCTCTCTATATAGCTCCACATTGATCTAGTACTGGTACTCCCTGTATATAGCTCCACAATGATCTGGTACTGGTACTCTCTCTATATAGCTCCACATTGATCTAGTACTGGTACTCCCTGTATATAGCTCCACATTGATCTGGTACTGGTACACTCTCTATATAGCTCCACATTGATCTGGTACTGGTACTTCCTGTATATAGCTCCACATTGATCTGGTACTGGTACTCTCTCTATATAGCTCCACATTGATCTAGTACTGGTACTCCCTGTATATAGCTCCACATTGATCTGGTACTGGTACTCTCTCTATATAGCTCCACATTGATATGGTACTGGTACTCTCTCTATATAACTCCACATTGATCTGGTACTGGTACTCCCTGTATATAGCTCCACATTGATCTGGTACTAGTACTCCCTGTATATAGCTCCACATTGATCTGGTACTGGTACTCCATCTATATAGCTCCACATTGATCTGGTACTGGTACTCTCTCTATATAACTCCACATTGATCTAGTACTGGTACTCCCTGTATATAGCTCCACATTGATCTGGTACTGGTACTCTCTCTATATAACTCCACATTGATCTAGTACTGGTACTCCCTGTATATAACTCCACATTGATCTGGTACTGGTACTCTCTACATAGCTCCACATTGATCTGGTACTGGTACTCCCTGTATATAGCTCCACATTTATCTAGTACTGGTACTCCCTGTATATAGCTCCACATTGATCTGGTAGTGGTACTATATATATAGCTCCAAATTGATTTGGTACTGGTACTCCCTGTATATAGCTCCACATTGATCTAGTACTGGTACTCCCTGTATATAACTCCACATTGATCTGGTACTGGTACTCTCTATATAGCTCCACATTGATCTGGTACTGGTACTCCCTGTATATAGCTCCACATTTATCTGGTACTGGTACTCCCTGTATATAGCTCCACATTGATCTGGTACTGGTACTCTCTCTATATAACTCCACATTGATCTAGTACTGGTACTCCCTGTATATAGCTCCACATTGATCTGGTACTGGTACTCTCTCTATATAACTCCACATTGATCTAGTACTGGTACTCCCTGTATATAGCTCCACATTGATCTAGTACTGGTACTCCCTGTATATAGCTCCACATTGATCTGGTACTGGTATTCCCTGTATATAGCTCCACATTGATCTGGTACTGGTATTCCCTGTATATAGCTCCACATTGATCTAGTACAGGTACTTCCTGTATATAGCTCCACATTGATCTGGTACTGGTACTCCCTGGTTTAGCTTCACATTGATCTGGTACTGGTACTCCCTGTATATAGCTCCACATTGATCTGGTACTGGTACTCTCTCTATATAGCTCCACATTGATCTAGTACTGGTACTCCCTGTATATAGCTCCACAATGATCTGGTACTGGTACTCTCTCTATATAGCTCCACATTGATCTAGTACTGGTACTCCCTGTATATAGCTCCACATTGATCTGGTACTGGTACTCTCTCTATATAGCTCCACATTGATCTGGTACTGGTACTTCCTGTATATAGCTCCACATTGATCTGGTACTGGTACTCTCTCTATATAGCTCCACATTGATCTAGTACTGGTACTCCCTGTATATAGCTCCACATTGATCTGGTACTGGTACTCTCTCTATATAGCTCCACATTGATATGGTACTGGTACTCTCTCTATATAACTCCACATTGATCTGGTACTGGTACTCCCTGTATATAGCTCCACATTGATCTGGTACTAGTACTCCCTGTATATAGCTCCACATTGATCTGGTACTGGTACTCCATCTATATAGCTCCACATTGATCTGGTACTGGTACTCTCTCTATATAACTCCACATTGATCTAGTACTGGTACTCCCTGTATATAGCTCCACATTGATCTGGTACTGGTACTCTCTCTATATAACTCCACATTGATCTAGTACTGGTACTCCCTGTATATAACTCCACATTGATCTGGTACTGGTACTCTCTACATAGCTCCACATTGATCTGGTACTGGTACTCCCTGTATATAGCTCCACATTTATCTAGTACTGGTACTCCCTGTATATAGCTCCACATTGATCTGGTAGTGGTACTCTATATATAGCTCCAAATTGATTTGGTACTGGTACTCCCTGTATATAGCTCCACATTGATCTAGTACTGGTACTCCCTGTATATAACTCCACATTGATCTGGTACTGGTACTCTCTATATAGCTCCACATTGATCTGGTACTGGTACTCCCTGTATATAGCTCCACATTTATCTGGTACTGGTACTCCCTGTATATAGCTCCACATTGATCTGGTACTGGTACTCTCTCTATATAACTCCACATTGATCTAGTACTGGTACTCCCTGTATATAGCTCCACATTGATCTGGTACTGGTACTCTCTCTATATAACTCCACATTGATCTAGTACTGGTACTCCCTGTATATAGCTCCACATTGATCTAGTACTGGTACTCCCTGTATATAGCTCCACATTGATCTGGTACTGGTATTCCCTGTATATAGCTCCACATTGATCTGGTACTGGTATTCCCTGTATATAGCTCCACATTGATCTAGTACAGGTACTTCCTGTATATAGCTCCACATTGATCTGGTACTGGTACTCTCTCTATATAGCTCCACATTGATCTGGTACTGGTACTTCCTGTATATAGCTCCACATTGATCTGGTACTGGTACTCTCTCTATATAGCTCCACATTGATATGGTACTGGTACTCTCTCTATATAACTCCACATTGATCTGGTACTGGTACTCCCTGTATATAGCTCCACATAGATCTGGTACTGGTACTCTATCTATATAGCTCCACATTGATCTGGTACTGGTACTCCCTGTATATAGCTCCACATTGATCTGGTACTAGTACTCCCTGTATATAGCTCCACATTGATCTGGTACTGGTACTCCCTGTATATAGCTCCACATTGATCTGGTACTGGTACTCCCTGTATATAGCTCCACATTGATCTGGTACTAGTACTCCCTGTATATAGCTCCACATTGATCTGGTACTGGTACTCCCTGTATATAGCTCCACATTGATCTGGTACTAGTACTCCCTGTATATAGCTCCACATTGATCTGGTACTGGTGCTCCCTGTATATAGCTCCACATTGATCTGGTACTGGAACTCCATCTATATAGCTCCACATTGATCTGGTACTGGTACTCTCTCTATATAACTCCACATTGATCTAGTACTGGTACTCCCTGTATATAACTCCACATTGATCTAGTACAGGTACTCCCTGTATATAACTCCACATTGATCTGGTACTGGTACTCTCTATATAGCTCCACATTGATATGGTACTGGTACTCCCTGTATATAGCTCCACATTGATCTGGTACTAGTACTCCCTGTATATAGCTCCACATTAATCTGGTACTGGTACTCCATCTATATAGCTCCACATTGATCTGGTACTGGTACTCTCTCTATATAACTCCACATTGATCTAGTACTGGTACTCCCTGTATATAGCTCCACATTGATCTGGTACTGGTACTCTCTCTATATAACTCCACATTGATCTAGTACTGGTACTCCCTGTATATAACTCCACATTGATCTGGTACTGGTACTCCCTGTATATAGCTCCACATTTATCTAGTACTGGTACTCCCTGTATATAGCTCCACATTTATCTAGTACTGGTACTCCCTGTATATAGCTCCACATTGATCTGGTACTGGTACTCTCTATATAGCTCCAAATTGATCTGGTACTGGTACTCCCTGTATATAGCTCCACATTGATCTAGTACTGGTACTCCCTGTATATAACTCCACATTGATCTGGTACTGGTACTCTCTATATAGCTCCACATTGATCTGGTACTGGTACTCCCTGTATATAGCTCCACATTTATCTGGTACTGGTACTCCCTGTATATAGCTCCACATTGATCTGGTACTGGTACTCTCTCTATATAACTCCACATTGATCTAGTACTGGTACTCCCTGTATATAGCTCCACATTGATCTGGTACTGGTACTCTCTCTATATAACTCCACATTGATCTACTACTGGTACTCCCTGTATATAGCTCCACATTGATCTAGTACTGGTACTCCCTGTATATAGCTCCACATTGATCTGGTACTGGTATTCCCTGTATATAGCTCCACATTGATCTGGTACTGGTATTCCCTGTATATAGCTCCACATTGATCTAGTACAGGTACTTCCTGTATATAGCTCCCCATTGATCTCGTACTGGTACTCTCTCTATATAGCTCCACATTGATCTGGTACTGGTACTTCCTGTATATAGCTCCACATTGATCTGGTACTGGTACTCTCTCTATATAGCTCCACATTGATCTGGTACTGGTACTCTCTCTATATAACTCCACATTGATCTGGTACTGGTACTCCCTGTATATAGCTCCACATTGATCTGGTACTGGTACTCTCTCTATATAGCTCCACATTGATATGGTACTGGTACTCCCTGTATATAGCTCCACATTGATCTGGTACTAGTACTCCCTGTATATAGCTCCACATTGATCTGGTACTGGTACTCCCTGTATATAGCTCCACATTGATCTGGTACTGGTACTCCCTGTATATAGCTCCACATTGATCTGGTACTAGTACTCCCTGTATATAGCTCCACATTGATCTGGTACTGGTACTCCCTGTATATAGCTCCACATTGATCTGGTACTAGTACTCCCTGTATATAGCTCCACATTGATCTGGTACTGGTGCTCCCTGTATATAGCTCCACATTGATCTGGTACTGGTACTCCCTGTATATAGCTCCACATTGATCTGGTACTGGTACTCTCTCTATATAACTCCACATTGATCTAGTACTGGTACTCCCTGTATATAGCTCCACATTGATCTGGTACTGGTACTCCCTGTATATAGCTCCACATTGATCTTGTACTGGTACTCCCTGTATATAGCTCCACATTGATCTGGTACTGGTACTCCCTGTATATAGCTCCACATTGATCTAGTACTGGTACTCTCTGTATATAGCTCCACATTTATCTGGTACTGGTACTCCCTATATATAGCTCCACATTGATCTAGTACTGGTACTCCCTGTATATAGCTCCACATTTATCTGGTACTGGTTCTCTCTCTATATAACTCCACATTGATCTAGTACTGGTACTCCCTGTATATAGCTCCACATTGATCTGGTACTGGTATTCCCTGTATATAGCTCCACATTGATCAAGTACTGGTACTCCCTGTATATAGCTCCACATTGATTTGGTACTGGTACTCTCTCTATATAACTCCACATTGATCTGGTACTGGTACTCCCTGTATATAGCTCCACATTGATCTGGTACTAGTACTCCCTGTATATAGCTCCACATTGATCTGGTACTGGTACTCCCTGTATATAGCTCCACATTGATCTGGTACTGGTACTCTCTCTATATAACTCCACATTGATCTGGTACTGGTACTCCCTGTATATAGCTCCACATTGATCTGGTACTGGTACTCTCTCTATATAACTCCACATTGATCTAGTACTGGTACTCCCTGTATATAACTCCACATTGATCTGGTACTGGTACTCCCTGTATATAGCTCCACATTTATCTAGTACTGGTACTCCCTGTTATGCTGGTGAATGAGGACCCAAAAGCGACTTAAGAGAAACAGAGTCTTTATTCCAGTCTTAAACAAACAATGATACTCCTGGATATTATCATAGGTAAATCCAAAACAGGAAACTGAAATCCTCTCGTCAGTAGAGAGGAACGACTGGAGACGCGACCACAGACTGCAGGTCGCTTCGGGAAGGCACAGGCCGTAGCTGACATAGACACCTGCTCACACGCAGCATCTGAAGAAGGCAAAAACACGACAGGGCGGAACAAGGACACAGAACAGCAAACATCAAACAAGAATCCGACAAGGACAGAAGCGGAAAACAGAGGGAGAAATAGGGACTCTAATCAGAGGGCAAAATAGGGGACAGGTGTGAAAGAGTAAATGAGGTAGTTAGGAGAGTGAGAAACAGCTGGGAGCAGGAACGGAACGATAGAGAGAGAGAGCGAGAGAGGGAGAGAGGGAGAGAGGGAGAGAGAGCGAGAGAAAGAGGGAAAGAACCTAATAAGACCAGCAGAGGGAAGCACAGGGACAAGACATGATGATCAAAGACAAAACATGACAGTACCCCCCCACTCACCGAGCGCCTCCTGGCGCACTCGAGGAGGAACCCTGGCGGCAACGAAGGAAATCATCAATCAACGAACGGTCCAGCACGTCCCGAGATGGAACCCAACTCCTCTCCTCAGGACCGTAACCCTCCCAATCCACTAAGTACTGGTGACCACATCCCCGAGAACGCATGTCCATGATCTTCCGTACCTTGTAACTAGGTGCGCCCTCGACAAGGACGGGGGGGGGGGAGGGAAGACGAACGGGAGCGCGAAGAAAAGGCTTGACACAGGAGACATGGAAGACAGGGTGGACGCGACGAAGATGTCGCGGAAGAAGCAGTCGCACAGCGACAGGATTGACGACCTGAGAGACACGGAACGGACCAATGAACTGCGGAGTCAACTTGCGAGAAGCTGTCGTAAGGGGAAGGTTACGAGTGGAAAGCCACACTCTCTGACCGCGACAATACCTAGGACTCTTAATCCTACGTTTATTGGTGGCTCTCACAGTCTGCGCCCTGTAACGGCAAAGTGCAGACCTGACCCTCCTCCAGGTGCGCTCACAACGTTGGACAAAAGCCTGAGCGGAGGGAACGCTGGACTCGGCGAGCTGGGACGAGAACAGAGGAGGCTGGTACCCAAGACTACTCTGAAACGGAGATAGCCCGGTAGCAGACGAAGGAAGCGAGTTGTGAGCGTATTCTGCCCAGGGGAGCTGTTCTGCCCAAGACGCAGGGTTTCGAAAAGAAAGGCTGCGTAATATGCGACCAATCGACTGATTGGCCCTTTCTGCTTGACCGTTAGACTGGGGATGAAACCCGGAAGAGAGACTGACGGAAGCACCAATCAAACGACAGAACTCCCTCCAAAACTGTGACGTGAATTGCGGGCCTCTGTCTGAAACGGCGTCTAACGGGAGACCATGAATTCTGAACACATTCTCAATGATGATTTGTGCCGTCTCCTTAGCGGAAGGAAGCTTAGCGAGGGGAATGAAATGTGCCGCCTTAGAGAACCTATCGATAACCGTAAGAATCACAGTCTTCCCCGCAGACGAAGGCAGACCGGTAATAAAGTCTAAGGCGATGTGAGACCATGGTCGAGAAGGAATGGGAAGCGGTCTGAGACGACCGGCAGGAGGAGAGTTACCTGACTTAGTCTGCGCGCAGTCCGAACAAGCAGCCACGAAACGGCGCGTGTCACGCTCCTGAGTAGGCCACCAAAACCGCTGGCGAATAGAAGCAAGCGTACCCCGAACGCCGGGGTGGCCAGCTAACTTGGCAGAGTGAGCCCACTGAAGAACAGCCAGACGAGTAGAGACAGGAACGAACAGAAGGTTACTAGGACAAGCGCGCGGCGACGCAGTGTGAGTGAGTGCTTGCTTTACCTGTCTCTCAATTCCCCAGACAGTCAACCCGACAACACGCCCTTCAGGGAGAATCCCCTCGGGGTCGGTAGAAGCCACAGAAGAACTAAAGAGACGGGATAAGGCATCAGGCTTGGTGTTCTTATTTCCCGGGCGATAGGAAATCACGAACTCGAAACGAGCGAAAAACAACGCCCAACGAGCTTGACGTGCATTAAGTCGTTTGGCAGAACGGATGTACTCAAGGTTCTTATGGTCAGTCCAAACGACAAAAGGGACGGTCGCCCCCTCCAACCACTGTCGCCATTCGCCTATGGCTAAGCGGATGGCGAGCAGTTCGCGGTTACCCACATCATAGTTGCGTTCCGATGGCGACAGGCGATGAGAAAAGTAAGCGCAAGGATGGACCTTATCGTCAGACTGGAAGCGCTGGGACAGAATGGCTCCCACGCCCACCTCTGACGCGTCAACCTCGACAATGAATTGTTTAGTGACGTCAGGAGTAACAAGGATAGGAGCGGATGTAAAACGCTTCTTGAGGAGATCAAAAGCTCCCTGGGCGGAACCGGACCACTTAAAGCAAGTCTTGACAGAAGTCAGAGCTGTGAGAGGGGCAGCCACTTGACCGAAATTACGAATGAAACGCCGATAGAAATTAGCGAAACCGAGAAAGCGCTGCAACTCGACACGTGACTTAGGAACGGGCCAATCGCTGACAGCCTGGACCTTAGCGGGATCCATCTGAATGCCTTCAGCGGAAATAACAGAACCGAGAAATGTGACAGAGGAGACATGAAAGGCGCACTTCTCAGCCTTCACGTAGAGACAATTCTCTAAAAGGCGCTGGAGTACACGTCGAACGTGCTGAACATGAATCTCGAGTGACGGTGAAAAAATCAGGATATCGTCAAGGTAAACGAAAACAAAGATGTTCAGCATGTCTCTCAGTACATCATTAACTAATGCCTGAAAGACAGCTGGAGCATTAGCGAGACCGAACGGCAGAACCCGGTATTCAAAATGCCCTAACGGAGTGTTAAACGCCGTTTTCCACTCGTCCCCCTCTCTGATGCGCACGAGATGGTAAGCGTTACGAAGGTCCAACTTAGTAAAGAACCTGGCTCCCTGCAGAATCTCGAAGGCTGACGACATAAGGGGAAGCGGATAACGATTCTTAACCGTTATGTCATTCAGCCCTCGATAATCCACGCAGGGGCGCAGAGTACCGTCCTTCTTCTTAACAAAAAAAAACCCCGCTCCGGCGGGAGAGGAAGAAGGCACCACGGTACCGGCGTCGAGAGAAACAGACAGATAATCCTCGAGAGCCTTACGTTCGGGAGCCGACAGAGAGTATAGTCTACCCCGAGGGGGAGTGGTCCCCGGAAGGAGATCAATACAACAATCATACGACCGGTGAGGAGGAAGAGAGTTGGCTCTGGACCGACTGAAGACCGTGCGCAGATCATGATATTCCTCCGGCACTCCTGTCAAATCACCAGGTTCCTCCTGAGTAGAGGGGACAGAAGAAACAGGAGGGATAGCAGACATTAAACACTTCACATGACAAGAAACGTTCCAGGATAGGATAGAATTACTAGACCAATTAATAGAAGGATTATGACATACTAGCCAGGGATGACCCAAAACAACAGGTGTAAAAGGTGAACGAAAAATCAAAAAGGAAATGGTCTCACTGTGGTTACCAGATACTGTGAGGGTTAAAGGTAGTGTCTCACATCTGATACTGGGGAGAAGACTACCATCTAAGGCGAACATGGGCGTGGGCTTCCCTAACTGTCTGAGAGGAATGTCATGTTTCCGAGCCCATGCTTCGTCCATAAAACAACCCTCAGCCCCAGAGTCTATCAAGGCACTGCAGGAAGCAGCCGAACCGGTCCAGCGTAGATGGACCGACAAGGTAGTACAGGATCTTGATGGAGAGACCTGAGTAGTAGCGCTCACCAGTAGCCCTCCGCTTACTGATGAGCTCTGGCTTTTACTGGACAAGACATGACAAAATGTCCAGCAGAACCGCAATAGAGGCAAAGGCGGTTGGTGATTCTCCGTTCCCTCTCCTTAGTCGAGATGCGAATACCTCCCAACTGCATGGGCTCAGTCTCTGAGCCGGTGGGAGGAGATGGTTGAGATGCGGAGAGGGGAAACACCGTTAACGCGAGCTCTCTTCCACGAGCTCGGTGACGAAGATCTACCCGTCGTTCTATGCGGATAGCGAGTGCAATCAAAGAGTCCACGCTGGAAGGAACCTCCCGGGAGAGAATCTCATCCTTAACCTCAGCGTGGAGTCCCTCCAGAAAACGAGCGAGCAACGCCGGCTCGTTCCAGTCACTGGATGCAGCAAGAGTGCGAAACTCTATAGAGTAATCCGTTATGGATCGATCACCTTGACATAGGGAAGCCAGGGCCCTGGAAGCCTCCTTCCCAAAAACTGAACGATCAAAAACCCGTATCATCTCCTCTTTAAAGTTCTGATAAACGTTAGAACACTCAGCCCTTGCCTCCCAGATAGCTGTGCCCCACTCCCGAGCCCGACCAGTAAGGAGTGATATGACGTAAGCGATCCGAGCTCTCTCTCTTGAGTATGTGTTGGGCTGGAGAGAGAACACAATATCACACTGGGTGAGAAAGGAGCGACACTCAGTGGGCTGCCCAGAGTAACATGGTGGGTTATTAACCCTAGGTTCCGGAGACTCGGAAGACCAGGAAGTAGCTGGAGGCACGAGACGAAGACTCTGAAACTGTCCTGAGAGATCGGAGACCTGAGCGGCCAGGGTCTCAACGGCATGACGAGCAGCAGACAATTCCTGCTCGTGTCTGCCGAGCATTGCTCCCTGGATCTCGACGGCAGTGTTGCGAGAATCCGTAGTCGCTGGGTCCATTCTTGGTCGGATTCTTCTGTTATGCTGGTGAATGAGGACCCAAAAGCGACTTAAGAGAAACAGAGTCTTTATTCCAGTCTTAAACAAACAATGATACTCCTGGATATTATCATAGGTAAATCCAAAACAGGAAACTGAAATCCTCTCGTCAGTAGAGAGGAACGACTGGAGACGCGACCACAGACTGCAGGTCGCTTCGGGAAGGCACAGGCCGTAGCTGACATAGACACCTGCTCACACGCAGCATCTGAAGAAGGCAAAAACACGACAGGGCGGAACAAGGACACAGAACAGCAAACATCAAACAAGAATCCGACAAGGACAGAAGCGGAAAACAGAGGGAGAAATAGGGACTCTAATCAGAGGGCAAAATAGGGGACAGGTGTGAAAGAGTAAATGAGGTAGTTAGGAGAGTGAGAAACAGCTGGGAGCAGGAACGGAACGATAGAGAGAGAGAGCGAGAGAGGGAGAGAGGGAGGGGGAGAGAGAGGGATAGAAAGAGGGAAAGAACCTAATAAGACCAGCAGAGGGAAGCACAGGGACAAGACATGATGATCAAAGACAAAACATGACACTCCCTGTATATAGCTCCACATTTATCTAGTACTGGTACTCCCTGTATATAGCTCCACATTGATCTGGTACTGGTACTCTCTATATAGCTCCAAATTGATCTGGTACTGGTACTCCCTGTATATAGCTCCACATTGATCTAGTACTGGTACTCCCTGTATATAACTCCACATTGATCTGGTACTGGTACTCTCTATATAGCTCCACATTGATCTGGTACTGGTACTCCCTGTATATAGCTCCACATTTATCTGGTACTGGTACTCCCTGTATATAGCTCCACATTGATCTGGTACTGGTACTCTCTCTATATAACTCCACATTGATCTAGTACTGGTACTCCCTGTATATAGCTCCACATTGATATGGTACTGGTACTCTCTCTATATAACTCCACATTGATCTAGTACTGGTACTCCCTGTATATAGCTCCACATTGATCTAGTACTGGTACTCCCTGTATATAGCTCCACATTGATCTGGTACTGGTATTCCCTGTATATAGCTCCACATTGATCTGGTACTGGTATTCCCTGTATATAGCTCCACATTGATCTAGTACAGGTACTTCCTGTATATAGCTCCACATTGATCTCGTACTGGTACTCTCTCTATATAGCTCCACATTGATCTGGTACTGGTACTTCCTGTATATAGCTCCACATTGATCTGGTACTGGTACTCTCTCTATATAGCTCCACATTGATCTGGTACTGGTACTTCCTGTATATAGCTCCACATTGATCTGGTACTGGTACTCTCTCTATATAGCTCCACATTGATATGGTACTGGTACTCTCTCTATATAACTCCACATTGATCTGGTACTGGTACTCCCTGTATATAGCTCCACATTGATCTGGTACTGGTACTCTCTCTATATAGCTCCACATTGATATGGTACTGGTATTCCCTGTATATAGCTCCACATTGATCTGGTACTGGTACTCCCTGTATATAGCTCCACATTGATCTAGTACAGGTACTTCCTGTATATAGCTCCACATTTATCTGGTACTGGTACTCTCTCTATATAGCTCCACATTGATCTGGTACTGGTAATTCCTGTATATAGCTCCACATTGATCTGGTACTGGTACTCTCTCTATATAGCTCCACATTGATATGGTACTGGTACTCTCTCTATATAGCTCCACATTGATCTGGTACTGGTACTCCCTGTATATAGCTCCACATTGATCTGGTACTGGTACTCTCTCTATATAGCTCCACATTGATCTGGTACTGGTACTCCCTGTATATAGCTCCACATTGATCTGGTACTAGTACTCCCTGTATATAGCTCCACATTGATCTGGTACTGGTACTCCCTGTATATAGCTCCACATTGATCTGGTACTGGTATTCCCTGTATATAGCTCCACATTGATCTGGTACTGGTATTCCCTGTATATAGCTCCACATTGATCTAGTACAGGTACTTCCTGTATATAGCTCCACATTGATCTGGTACTGGTACTCTCTCTATATAGCTCCACATTGATCTGGTACTGGTACTTCCTGTATATAGCTCCACATTGATCTGGTACTGGTACTCTCTCTATATAGCTCCACATTGATCTGGTACTGGTATTCCCTGTATATAGCTCCACATTGATCTAGTACAGGTACTTCCTGTATATAGCTCCACATTGATCTGGTACTGGTACTCTCTCTATATAGCTCCACATTGATCTGGTACTGGTACTTCCTGTATATAGCTCCACATTGATCTGGTACTGGTACTCTCTCTATATAGCTCCACATTGATCTGGTACTGGTACTTCCTGTATATAGCTCCACATTGATCTGGTACTGGTACTCTCTCTATATAGCTCCACATTGATATGGTACTGGTACTCTCTCTATATAACTCCACATTGATCTGGTACTGGTACTCCCTGTATATAGCTCCACATTGATCTGGTACTAGTACTCCCTGTATATAGCTCCACATTGATCTGGTACTGGTACTCCATCTATATAGCTCCACATTGATCTGGTACTGGTACTCTCTCTATATAACTCCACATTGATCTAGTACTGGTACTCCCTGTATATAGCTCCACATTGATCTGGTACTGGTACTCTCTCTATATAACTCCACATTGATCTAGTACTGGTACTCCCTGTATATAACTCCACATTGATCTGGTACTGGTACTCTCTACATAGCTCCACATTGATCTGGTACTGGTACTCCCTGTATATAGCTCCACATTTATCTAGTACTGGTACTCCCTGTATATAGCTCCACATTGATCTGGTAGTGGTACTCTATATATAGCTCCAAATTGATTTGGTACTGGTACTCCCTGTATATAGCTCCACATTGATCTAGTACTGGTACTCCCTGTATATAACTCCACATTGATCTGGTACTGGTACTCTCTATATAGCTCCACATTGATCTGGTACTGGTACTCCCTGTATATAGCTCCACATTTATCTGGTACTGGTACTCCCTGTATATAGCTCCACATTGATCTGGTACTGGTACTCTCTCTATATAACTCCACATTGATCTAGTACTGGTACTCCCTGTATATAGCTCCACATTGATCTGGTACTGGTACTCTCTCTATATAACTCCACATTGATCTAGTACTGGTACTCCCTGTATATAGCTCCACATTGATCTAGTACTGGTACTCCCTGTATATAGCTCCACATTGATCTGGTACTGGTATTCCCTGTATATAGCTCCACATTGATCTGGTACTGGTATTCCCTGTATATAGCTCCACATTGATCTAGTACAGGTACTTCCTGTATATAGCTCCACATTGATCTGGTACTGGTACTCTCCTTATATAGCTCCACATTGATCTGGTACTGGTACTTCCTGTATATAGCTCCACATTGATCTGGTACTGGTACTCTCTCTATATAGCTCCACATTGATATGGTACTGGTACTCTCTCTATATAACTCCACATTGATCTGGTACTGGTACTCCCTGTATATAGCTCCACATAGATCTGGTACTGGTACTCTCTCTATATAGCTCCACATTGATCTGGTACTGGTACTCCCTGTATATAGCTCCACATTGATCTGGTACTAGTACTCCCTGTATATAGCTCCACATTGATCTGGTACTGGTACTCCCTGTATATAGCTCCACATTGATCTGGTACTGGTACTCCCTGTATATAGCTCCACATTGATCTGGTACTAGTACTCCCTGTATATAGCTCCACATTGATCTGGTACTGGTACTCCCTGTATATAGCTCCACATTGATCTGGTACTAGTACTCCCTGTATATAGCTCCACATTGATCTGGTACTGGTGCTCCCTGTATATAGCTCCACATTGATCTGGTACTGGAACTCCATCTATATAGCTCCACATTGATCTGGTACTGGTACTCTCTCTATATAACTCCACATTGATCTAGTACTGGTACTCCCTGTATATAACTCCACATTGATCTAGTACAGGTACTCCCTGTATATAACTCCACATTGATCTGGTACTGGTACTCTCTATATAGCTCCACATTGATATGGTACTGGTACTCCCTGTATATAGCTCCACATTGATCTGGTACTAGTACTCCCTGTATATAGCTCCACATTAATCTGGTACTGGTACTCCATCTATATAGCTCCACATTGATCTGGTACTGGTACTCTCTCTATATAACTCCACATTGATCTAGTACTGGTACTCCCTGTATATAGCTCCACATTGATCTGGTACTGGTACTCTCTCTATATAACTCCACATTGATCTAGTACTGGTACTCCCTGTATATAACTCCACATTGATCTGGTACTGGTACTCCCTGTATATAGCTCCACATTTATCTAGTACTGGTGCTCCCTGTATATAGCTCCACATTTATCTAGTACTGGTACTCCCTGTATATAGCTCCACATTGATCTGGTACTGGTACTCTCTATATAGCTCCAAATTGATCTGGTACTGGTACTCCCTGTATATAGCTCCACATTGATCTAGTACTGGTACTCCCTGTATATAACTCCACATTGATCTGGTACTGGTACTCCCTGTATATAGCTCCACATTTATCTGGTACTGGTACTCCCTGTATATAGCTCCACATTGATCTGGTACTGGTACTCTCTCTATATAACTCCACATTGATCTAGTACTGGTACTCCCTGTATATAGCTCCACATTGATCTGGTACTGGTACTCTCTCTATATAACTCCACATTGATCTACTACTGGTACTCCCTGTATATAGCTCCACATTGATCTAGTACTGGTACTCCCTGTATATAGCTCCACATTGATCTGGTACTGGTATTCCCTGTATATAGCTCCACATTGATCTGGTACTGGTATTCCCTGTATATAGCTCCACATTGATCTAGTACAGGTACTTCCTGTATATAGCTCCCCATTGATCTCGTACTGGTACTCTCTCTATATAGCTCCACATTGATCTGGTACTGGTACTTCCTGTATATAGCTCCACATTGATCTGGTACTGGTACTCTCTCTATATAGCTCCACATTGATCTGGTACTGGTACTTCCTGTATATAGCTCCACATTGATCTGGTACTGGTACTCTCTCTATATAGCTCCACATTGATATGGTACTGGTACTCTCTCTATATAACTCCACATTGATCTGGTACTGGTACTCCCTGTATATAGCTCCACATTGATCTGGTACTGGTACTCTCTCTATATAGCTCCACATTGATCTGGTACTGGTACTCCCTGTATATAGCTCCACATTGATCTGGTACTAGTACTCCCTGTATATAGCTCCACATTGATCTGGTACTGGTACTCCCTGTATATAGCTCCACATTGATCTGGTACTGGTATTCCCTGTATATAGCTCCACATTGATCTGGTACTGGTATTCCCTGTATATAGCTCCACATTGATCTAGTACAGGTACTTCCTGTATATAGCTCCACATTGATCTGGTACTGGTACTCTCTCTATATAGCTCCACATTGATCTGGTACTGGTACTTCCTGTATATAGCTCCACATTGATCTGGTACTGGTACTCTCTCTATATAGCTCCACATTGATCTGGTACTGGTACTCTCTCTATATAACTCCACATTGATCTGGTACTGGTACTCCCTGTATATAGCTCCACATTGATCTGGTACTGGTACTCCATCTATATAGCTCCACATTGATCTGGTACTGGTACTCTCTCTATATAACTCCACATTGATCTAGTACTGGTACTCCCTGTATATAGCTCCACATTGATCTGGTACTGGTACTCTCTCTATATAACTCCACATTGATCTAGTACTGGTACTCCCTGTATATAACTCCACATTGATCTGGTACTGGTACTCTCTACATAGCTCCACATTGATCTGGTACTGGTACTCCCTGTATATAGCTCCACATTTATCTAGTACTGGTACTCCCTGTATATAGCTCCACATTGATCTGGTAGTGGTACTCTATATATAGCTCCAAATTGATTTGGTACTGGTACTCCCTGTATATAGCTCCACATTGATCTAGTACTGGTACTCCCTGTATATAACTCCACATTGATCTGGTACTGGTACTCTCTATATAGCTCCACATTGATCTGGTACTGGTACTCCCTGTATATAGCTCCACATTTATCTGGTACTGGTACTCCCTGTATATAGCTCCACATTGATCTGGTACTGGTACTCTCTCTATATAACTCCACATTGATCTAGTACTGGTACTCCCTGTATATAGCTCCACATTGATCTGGTACTGGTACTCTCTCTATATAACTCCACATTGATCTAGTACTGGTACTCCCTGTATATAGCTCCACATTGATCTAGTACTGGTACTCCCTGTATATAGCTCCACATTGATCTGGTACTGGTATTCCCTGTATATAGCTCCACATTGATCTGGTACTGGTATTCCCTGTATATAGCTCCACATTGATCTAGTACAGGTACTTCCTGTATATAGCTCCACATTGATCTGGTACTGGTACTCTCCTTATATAGCTCCACATTGATCTGGTACTGGTACTTCCTGTATATAGCTCCACATTGATCTGGTACTGGTACTCTCTCTATATAGCTCCACATTGATATGGTACTGGTACTCTCTCTATATAACTCCACATTGATCTGGTACTGGTACTCCCTGTATATAGCTCCACATAGATCTGGTACTGGTACTCTCTCTATATAGCTCCACATTGATCTGGTACTGGTACTCCCTGTATATAGCTCCACATTGATCTGGTACTAGTACTCCCTGTATATAGCTCCACATTGATCTGGTACTGGTACTCCCTGTATATAGCTCCACATTGATCTGGTACTGGTACTCCCTGTATATAGCTCCACATTGATCTGGTACTAGTACTCCCTGTATATAGCTCCACATTGATCTGGTACTGGTACTCCCTGTATATAGCTCCACATTGATCTGGTACTAGTACTCCCTGTATATAGCTCCACATTGATCTGGTACTGGTGCTCCCTGTATATAGCTCCACATTGATCTGGTACTGGAACTCCATCTATATAGCTCCACATTGATCTGGTACTGGTACTCTCTCTATATAACTCCACATTGATCTAGTACTGGTACTCCCTGTATATAACTCCACATTGATCTAGTACAGGTACTCCCTGTATATAACTCCACATTGATCTGGTACTGGTACTCTCTATATAGCTCCACATTGATATGGTACTGGTACTCCCTGTATATAGCTCCACATTGATCTGGTACTAGTACTCCCTGTATATAGCTCCACATTAATCTGGTACTGGTACTCCATCTATATAGCTCCACATTGATCTGGTACTGGTACTCTCTCTATATAACTCCACATTGATCTAGTACTGGTACTCCCTGTATATAGCTCCACATTGATCTGGTACTGGTACTCTCTCTATATAACTCCACATTGATCTAGTACTGGTACTCCCTGTATATAACTCCACATTGATCTGGTACTGGTACTCCCTGTATATAGCTCCACATTTATCTAGTACTGGTACTCCCTGTATATAGCTCCACATTTATCTAGTACTGGTACTCCCTGTATATAGCTCCACATTGATCTGGTACTGGTACTCTCTATATAGCTCCAAATTGATCTGGTACTGGTACTCCCTGTATATAGCTCCACATTGATCTAGTACTGGTACTCCCTGTATATAACTCCACATTGATCTGGTACTGGTACTCTCTATATAGCTCCACATTGATCTGGTACTGGTACTCCCTGTATATAGCTCCACATTTATCTGGTACTGGTACTCCCTGTATATAGCTCCACATTGATCTGGTACTGGTACTCTCTCTATATAACTCCACATTGATCTAGTACTGGT
Source organism: Salvelinus alpinus (assembly GCF_045679555.1). Taxonomy (NCBI): domain Eukaryota; kingdom Metazoa; phylum Chordata; class Actinopteri; order Salmoniformes; family Salmonidae; genus Salvelinus; species Salvelinus alpinus. The sequence continues at coordinate 25,325,967 of NC_092110.1, forward strand.
ACTCCCTGTATATAGCTCCACATTGATCTGGTACTGGTACTCTCTCTATATAACTCCACATTGATCTACTACTGGTACTCCCTGTATATAGCTCCACATTGATCTAGTACTGGTACTCCCTGTATATAGCTCCACATTGATCTGGTACTGGTATTCCCTGTATATAGCTCCACATTGATCTGGTACTGGTATTCCCTGTATATAGCTCCACATTGATCTAGTACAGGTACTTCCTGTATATAGCTCCCCATTGATCTCGTACTGGTACTCTCTCTATATAGCTCCACATTGATCTGGTACTGGTACTTCCTGTATATAGCTCCACATTGATCTGGTACTGGTACTCTCTCTATATAGCTCCACATTGATCTGGTACTGGTACTTCCTGTATATAGCTCCACATTGATCTGGTACTGGTACTCTCTCTATATAGCTCCACATTGATATGGTACTGGTACTCTCTCTATATAACTCCACATTGATCTGGTACTGGTACTCCCTGTATATAGCTCCACATTGATCTGGTACTGGTACTCTCTCTATATAGCTCCACATTGATCTGGTACTGGTACTCCCTGTATATAGCTCCACATTGATCTGGTACTAGTACTCCCTGTATATAGCTCCACATTGATCTGGTACTGGTACTCCCTGTATATAGCTCCACATTGATCTGGTACTGGTATTCCCTGTATATAGCTCCACATTGATCTGGTACTGGTATTCCCTGTATATAGCTCCACATTGATCTAGTACAGGTACTTCCTGTATATAGCTCCACATTGATCTGGTACTGGTACTCTCTCTATATAGCTCCACATTGATCTGGTACTGGTACTTCCTGTATATAGCTCCACATTGATCTGGTACTGGTACTCTCTCTATATAGCTCCACATTGATCTGGTACTGGTACTCTCTCTATATAACTCCACATTGATCTGGTACTGGTACTCCCTGTATATAGCTCCACATTGATCTGGTACTGGTACTCTCTCTATATAGCTCCACATTGATATGGTACTGGTACTCCCTGTATATAGCTCCACATTGATCTGGTACTAGTACTCCCTGTATATAGCTCCACATTGATCTGGTACTGGTACTCCCTGTATATAGCTCCACATTGATCTGGTACTGGTACTCCCTGTATATAGCTCCACATTGATCTGGTACTAGTACTCCCTGTATATAGCTCCACATTGATCTGGTACTGGTACTCCCTGTATATAGCTCCACATTGATCTGGTACTAGTACTCCCTGTATATAGCTCCACATTGATCTGGTACTGGTGCTCCCTGTATATAGCTCCACATTGATCTGGTACTGGTACTCCCTGTATATAGCTCCACATTGATCTGGTACTGGTACTCTCTCTATATAACTCCACATTGATCTAGTACTGGTACTCCCTGTATATAGCTCCACATTGATCTGGTACTGGTACTCCCTGTATATAGCTCCACGTTGATCTTGTACTGGTACTCCCTGTATATAGCTCCACATTGATCTGGTACTGGTACTCCCTGTATATAGCTCCACATTGATCTAGTACTGGTACTCTCTGTATATAGCTCCACATTTATCTGGTACTGGTACTCCCTATATATAGCTCCACATTGATCTAGTACTGGTACTCCCTGTATATAGCTCCACATTTATCTGGTACTGGTTCTCTCTCTATATAACTCCACATTGATCTAGTACTGGTACTCCCTGTATATAGCTCCACATTGATCTGGTACTGGTATTCCCTGTATATAGCTCCACATTGATCAAGTACTGGTACTCCCTGTATATAGCTCCACATTGATTTGGTACTGGTACTCTATATAACTCCACATTGATCTGGTACTGGTACTCCCTGTATATAGCTCCACATTGATCTGGTACTAGTACTCCCTGTATATAGCTCCACATTGATCTGGTACTGGTACTCCCTGTATATAGCTCCACATTGATCTGGTACTGGTACTCTCTCTATATAACTCCACATTGATCTGGTACTGGTACTCCCTGTATATAGCTCCACATTGATCTGGTACTGGTACTCTCTCTATATAACTCCACATTGATCTAGTACTGGTACTCCCTGTATATAACTCCACATTGATCTGGTACTGGTACTCCCTGTATATAGCTCCACATTTATCTAGTACTGGTACTCCCTGTTATGCTGGTGAATGAGGACCCAAAAGCGACTTAAGAGAAACAGAGTCTTTATTCCAGTCTTAAACAAACAATGATACTCCTGGATATTATCATAGGTAAATCCAAAACAGGAAACTGAAATCCTCTCGTCAGTAGAGAGGAACGACTGGAGACGCGACCACAGACTGCAGGTCGCTTCGGGAAGGCACAGGCCGTAGCTGACATAGACACCTGCTCACACGCAGCATCTGAAGAAGGCAAAAACACGACAGGGCGGAACAAGGACACAGAACAGCAAACATCAAACAAGAATCCGACAAGGACAGAAGCGGAAAACAGAGGGCGAAATAGGGACTCTAATCAGAGGGCAAAATAGGGGACAGGTGTGAAAGAGTAAATGAGGTAGTTAGGAGAGTGAGAAACAGCTGGGAGCAGGAACGGAACGATAGAGAGAGAGAGCGAGAGAGGGAGAGAGAGAGGGATAGAAAGAGGGAAAGAACCTAATAAGACCAGCAGAGGGAAGCACAGGGACAAGACATGATGATCAAAGACAAAACATGACAGTACCCCCCCACTCACCGAGCGCCTCCTGGCGCACTCGAGGAGGAACCCTGGCGGCAACGAAGGAAATCATCAATCAACGAACGGTCCAGCACGTCCCGAGATGGAACCCAACTCCTCTCCTCAGGACCGTAACCCTCCCAATCCACTAAGTACTGGTGACCACGTCCCCGAGAACGCATGTCCATGATCTTCCGTACCTTGTAACTAGGTGCGCCCTCGACAAGGACGGGGGGGGGGGGGGGGAAGACGAACGGGAGCGCGAAGAAAAGGCTTGACACAGGAGACATGGAAGACAGGGTGGACGCGACGAAGATGTCGCGGAAGAAGCAGTCGCACAGCGACAGGATTGACGACCTGAGAGACACGGAACGGACCAATGAACTGCGGAGTCAACTTGCGAGAAGCTGTCGTAAGGGGAAGGTTACGAGTGGAAAGCCACACTCTCTGACCGCGACAATACCTAGGACTCTTAATCCTACGTTTATTGGCGGCTCTCACAGTCTGCGCCCTGTAACGGCAAAGTGCAGACCTGACCCTCCTCCAGGTGCGCTCACAACGTTGGACAAAAGCCTGAGCGGAGGGAACGCTGGACTCGGCGAGCTGGGACGAGAACAGAGGAGGCTGGTACCCAAGACTACTCTGAAACGGAGATAGCCCGGTAGCAGACGAAGGAAGCGAGTTGTGAGCGTATTCTGCCCAGGGGAGCTGTTCTGCCCAAGACGCAGGGTTTCGAAAAGAAAGGCTGCGTAATATGCGACCAATCGACTGATTGGCCCTTTCTGCTTGACCGTTAGACTGGGGATGAAACCCGGAAGAGAGACTGACGGAAGCACCAATCAAACGACAGAACTCCCTCCAAAACTGTGACGTGAATTGCGGGCCTCTGTCTGAAACGGCGTCTAACGGGAGACCATGAATTCTGAACACATTCTCAATGATGATTTGTGCCGTCTCCTTAGCGGAAGGAAGCTTAGCGAGGGGAATGAAATGTGCCGCCTTAGAGAACCTATCGATAACCGTAAGAATCACAGTCTTCCCCGCAGACGAAGGCAGACCGGTAATAAAGTCTAAGGCGATGTGAGACCATGGTCGAGAAGGAATGGGAAGCGGTCTGAGACGACCGGCAGGAGGAGAGTTACCTGACTTAGTCTGCGCGCAGTCCGAACAAGCAGCCACGAAACGGCGCGTGTCACGCTCCTGAGTAGGCCACCAAAACCGCTGGCGAATAGAAGCAAGCGTACCCCGAACGCCGGGGTGGCCAGCTAACTTGGCAGAGTGAGCCCACTGAAGAACAGCCAGACGAGTAGAGACAGGAACGAACAGAAGGTTACTAGGACAAGCGCGCGGCGACGCAGTGTGAGTGAGTGCTTGCTTTACCTGTCTCTCAATTCCCCAGACAGTCAACCCGACAACACGCCCTTCAGGGAGAATCCCCTCGGGGTCGGTAGAAGCCACAGAAGAACTAAAGAGACGGGATAAGGCATCAGGCTTGGTGTTCTTATTTCCCGGGCGATAGGAAATCACGAACTCGAAACGAGCGAAAAACAACGCCCAACGAGCTTGACGTGCATTAAGTCGTTTGGCAGAACGGATGTACTCAAGGTTCTTATGGTCAGTCCAAACGACAAAAGGGACGGTCGCCCCCTCCAACCACTGTCGCCATTCGCCTATGGCTAAGCGGATGGCGAGCAGTTCGCGGTTACCCACATCATAGTTGCGTTCCGATGGCGACAGGCGATGAGAAAAGTAAGCGCAAGGATGGACCTTATCGTCAGACTGGAAGCGCTGGGACAGAATGGCTCCCACGCCCACCTCTGACGCGTCAACCTCGACAATGAATTGTTTAGTGACGTCAGGAGTAACAAGGATAGGAGCGGATGTAAAACGCTTCTTGAGGAGATCAAAAGCTCCCTGGGCGGAACCGGACCACTTAAAGCAAGTCTTGACAGAAGTCAGAGCTGTGAGAGGGGCAGCCACTTGACCGAAATTACGAATGAAACGCCGATAGAAATTAGCGAAACCGAGAAAGCGCTGCAACTCGACACGTGACTTAGGAACGGGCCAATCGCTGACAGCCTGGACCTTAGCGGGATCCATCTGAATGCCTTCAGCGGAAATAACAGAACCGAGAAATGTGACAGAGGAGACATGAAAGGCGCACTTCTCAGCCTTCACGTAGAGACAATTCTCTAAAAGGCGCTGGAGTACACGTCGAACGTGCTGAACATGAATCTCGAGTGACGGTGAAAAAATCAGGATATCGTCAAGGTAAACGAAAACAAAGATGTTCAGCATGTCTCTCAGTACATCATTAACTAATGCCTGAAAGACAGCTGGAGCATTAGCGAGACCGAACGGCAGAACCCGGTATTCAAAATGCCCTAACGGAGTGTTAAACGCCGTTTTCCACTCGTCCCCCTCTCTGATGCGCACGAGATGGTAAGCGTTACGAAGGTCCAACTTAGTAAAGAACCTGGCTCCCTGCAGAATCTCGAAGGCTGACGACATAAGGGGAAGCGGATAACGATTCTTAACCGTTATGTCATTCAGCCCTCGATAATCCACGCAGGGGCGCAGAGTACCGTCCTTCTTCTTAACAAAAAAAAACCCCGCTCCGGCGGGAGAGGAAGAAGGCACCACGGTACCGGCGTCGAGAGAAACAGACAGATAATCCTCGAGAGCCTTACGTTCGGGAGCCGACAGAGAGTATAGTCTACCCCGAGGGGGAGTGGTCCCCGGAAGGAGATCAATACAACAATCATACGACCGGTGAGGAGGAAGAGAGTTGGCTCTGGACCGACTGAAGACCGTGCGCAGATCATGATATTCCTCCGGCACTCCTGTCAAATCACCAGGTTCCTCCTGAGTAGAGGGGACAGAAGAAACAGGAGGGATAGCAGACATTAAACACTTCACATGACAAGAAACGTTCCAGGATAGGATAGAATTACTAGACCAATTAATAGAAGGATTATGACATACTAGCCAGGGATGACCCAAAACAACAGGTGTAAAAGGTGAACGAAAAATCAAAAAGGAAATGGTCTCACTGTGGTTACCAGATACTGTGAGGGTTAAAGGTAGTGTCTCACATCTGATACTGGGGAGAAGACTACCATCTAAGGCGAACATGGGCGTGGGCTTCCCTAACTGTCTGAGAGGAATGTCATGTTTCCGAGCCCATGCTTCGTCCATAAAACAACCCTCAGCCCCAGAGTCTATCAAGGCACTGCAGGAAGCAGCCGAACCGGTCCAGCGTAGATGGACCGACAAGGTAGTACAGGATCTTGATGGAGAGACCTGAGTAGTAGCGCTCACCAGTAGCCCTCCGCTTACTGATGAGCTCTGGCTTTTACTGGACAAGACATGACAAAATGTCCAGCAGAACCGCAATAGAGGCAAAGGCGGTTGGTGATTCTCCGTTCCCTCTCCTTAGTCGAGATGCGAATACCTCCCAACTGCATGGGCTCAGTCTCTGAGCCGGTGGGAGGAGATGGTTGAGATGCGGAGAGGGGAAACACCGTTAACGCGAGCTCTCTTCCACGAGCTCGGTGACGAAGATCTACCCGTCGTTCTATGCGGATAGCGAGTGCAATCAAAGAGTCCACGCTGGAAGGAACCTCCCGGGAGAGAATCTCATCCTTAACCTCAGCGTGGAGTCCCTCCAGAAAACGAGCGAGCAACGCCGGCTCGTTCCAGTCACTGGATGCAGCAAGAGTGCGAAACTCTATAGAGTAATCCGTTATGGATCGATCACCTTGACATAGGGAAGCCAGGGCCCTGGAAGCCTCCTTCCCAAAAACTGAACGATCAAAAACCCGTATCATCTCCTCTTTAAAGTTCTGATAAACGTTAGAACACTCAGCCCTTGCCTCCCAGATAGCTGTGCCCCACTCCCGAGCCCGACCAGTAAGGAGTGATATGACGTAAGCGATCCGAGCTCTCTCTCTTGAGTATGTGTTGGGCTGGAGAGAGAACACAATATCACACTGGGTGAGAAAGGAGCGACACTCAGTGGGCTGCCCAGAGTAACATGGTGGGTTATTAACCCTAGGTTCCGGAGACTCGGAAGACCAGGAAGTAGCTGGAGGCACGAGACGAAGACTCTGAAACTGTCCTGAGAGATCGGAGACCTGAGCGGCCAGGGTCTCAACGGCATGACGAGCAGCAGACAATTCCTGCTCGTGTCTGCCGAGCATTGCTCCCTGGATCTCGACGGCAGTGTTGCGAGAATCCGTAGTCGCTGGGTCCATTCTTGGTCGGATTCTTCTGTTATGCTGGTGAATGAGGACCCAAAAGCGACTTAAGAGAAACAGAGTCTTTATTCCAGTCTTAAACAAACAATGATACTCCTGGATATTATCATAGGTAAATCCAAAACAGGAAACTGAAATCCTCTCGTCAGTAGAGAGGAACGACTGGAGACGCGACCACAGACTGCAGGTCGCTTCGGGAAGGCACAGGCCGTAGCTGACATAGACACCTGCTCACACGCAGCATCTGAAGAAGGCAAAAACACGACAGGGCGGAACAAGGACACAGAACAGCAAACATCAAACAAGAATCCGACAAGGACAGAAGCGGAAAACAGAGGGCGAAATAGGGACTCTAATCAGAGGGCAAAATAGGGGACAGGTGTGAAAGAGTAAATGAGGTAGTTAGGAGAGTGAGAAACAGCTGGGAGCAGGAACGGAACGATAGAGAGAGAGAGCGAGAGAGGGAGAGAGGGAGGGGGAGAGAGAGGGATAGAAAGAGGGAAAGAACCTAATAAGACCAGCAGAGGGAAGCACAGGGACAAGACATGATGATCAAAGACAAAACATGACACTCCCTGTATATAGCTCCACATTTATCTAGTACTGGTACTCCCTGTATATAGCTCCACATTGATCTGGTACTGGTACTCTCTATATAGCTCCAAATTGATCTGGTACTGGTACTCCCTGTATATAGCTCCACATTGATCTAGTACTGGTACTCCCTGTATATAACTCCACATTGATCTGGTACTGGTACTCTCTATATAGCTCCACATTGATCTGGTACTGGTACTCCCTGTATATAGCTCCACATTTATCTGGTACTGGTACTCCCTGTATATAGCTCCACATTGATCTGGTACTGGTACTCTCTCTATATAACTCCACATTGATCTAGTACTGGTACTCCCTGTATATAGCTCCACATTGATATGGTACTGGTACTCTCTCTATATAACTCCACATTGATCTAGTACTGGTACTCCCTGTATATAGCTCCACATTGATCTAGTACTGGTACTCCCTGTATATAGCTCCACATTGATCTGGTACTGGTATTCCCTGTATATAGCTCCACATTGATCTGGTACTGGTATTCCCTGTATATAGCTCCACATTGATCTGGTACTGGTACTCCCTGTATATAGCTCCACATTGATCTGGTACTGGTACTCCCTGTATATAGCTCCACATTGATCTGGTACTAGTACTCCCTGTATATAGCTCCACATTGATCTGGTACTGGTACTCCCTGTATATAGCTCCACATTGATCTGGTACTAGTACTCCCTGTATATAGCTCCACTGTAACGACCTGGGTGTCGGGGGGGTGCGAAGTCAAACGCAGGAGACAGCAGAGCTTCAATAAGTTGAGTCTTTAATCCCCAACTGTCCAATACAATGTCCAACACGGACGAACTGGGTGAACATACACGACGGTCCAACGACACGAGCAAACAATCCCAGTCCACAAATACAATCTCCACTCCCGAAATCCAAAAGGTTTACAAAGTAACAATCCCGCACAAAGACGCCTACGGGCTGGCTGACAAATAAAGCCATACTAATTACCCACTTAACTGAACACAGGTGTAACAAATAAACACATAAGGAGGGGGAGGAAAAAGAGTCAGTGGCAGCTAGTAGGCCGGTGACGACGACCGCCGAGCGCCACCCGAACGGGAAGGAGAGCCTGCCTCGGTTGAAGTCGTGACAGTACCCCCCCTCTGACGCGCGGCTCCCGCAGCGCGCCGACACCGGCCTCGAGGTCGACCCGGAGGACGAGGCGCGGGGCGATCCGGATGGAGGCGATGGAAATCCCTTAACATAGATGGATCCAAAATATCCTCCACCGGTACCCAGCACCTCTCCTCCGGACCGTACCCCTCCCAGTCCACGAGGTACTGCAGGCCCCTCACCCGGCGTCTCGAGTCCAGAATGGCCCGTATCGTGTACGCCGGGGACCCCTCGATGTCCAGAGGGGGAGGAGGGACCTCCGGCACCTCACCGTCCTGCAGGGGACCAGCTACCACCGGCCTGAGGAGAGACACATGAAACGAGGGGTTAATACGATAATAGGAAGGGAGTTTTAATCGATAACACACCTCGTTTATTCTCCTCAGGACTTTGAAGGGCCCTACACACTGCGGCCTCAGCTTCCGGCAGGGCAAGCGGAGGGGTAGGTTTCGGGTCGAGAGCCAGACCCTTTCCCCCGGTACAAACACGGGAGCCTCACTGCGGTGGCGGTCAGCGCTCCTCTTCTGCCTCCTAGTAGCTTGTTGAAGAGACTCCTGGACGGACCTCCAGGTCTCTTTGGAGCGCTGTACCCACTCCTCCACCGCAGGAGCCTCGGTCTGGCTCGGATGCCATGGTGCCAGGACCGGCTGGTACCCCAACACACACTGAAAGGGGGACACATTAGTAGAGGAGTGGCGTAGTGAGTTCTGGGCCATCTCGGCCCAGGGAATGTATCTCGCCCACTCCCCTGGCCGGTCCTGGCAATAGGACCGCAGAAACCTACCCACCTCCTGGTTCACTCTCTCCACCTGCCCATTACTCTCGGGGTGAAAACCGGAAGTCAAGCTGACCGTGACCCCCAGACGCTCCATGAACGCCCTCCATACTCGGGACGTGAACTGGGGGCCCCGATCAGAAACGATGTCCTCCGGCACCCCGTAGTGCCGGAAGACGTGAGTGAATAAGGCCTCCGCAGTCTGTAGGGCAGTAGGGATACCGGGCAATGGGAGGAGACGACAGGACTTAGAAAACCGATCCACAATTACCAGAACCGTAGTGTTTCCCTGAGAAGGGGGGAGATCGGTCAGGAAGTCCACGGACAGATGAGACCATGGCCGTTGTGGAACGGGGAGGGGTTGCAACTTCCCTCTAGGAAGGTGCCTAGGAGCCTTACTCTGAGCGCATACCGAACAGGAGGAGACATAAACCCTAACGTCCCGAGCTAAGGTAGGCCACCAATACCTTCCCCGAAGGCTCCCCACTGTCCTCGTCACCCCAGGGTGACCCGAGGAGGGTAGGACATGAGCCCACCGAATCAGTCGGTCCCGAACACCAAGCGGTACGTACTTACGGCCCGCCGGGCACTGAGGAGGCGCGGGTTCCGCCCGTAACGCCCGCTCGATGTCCGAGTCCACCTCCCATACCACTGGCGCTATCAGCCTCGAGGCGGGGATGATGGGAGTGGGCTCGGTGGTCCTATCCTCCGTGTCGTAAAGGCGAGACAGTGCGTCAGCCTTTACGTTTTGGGAGCCGGGTCTGTAGGACAACGTGAACCTAAACCGGGTGAAAAACATGGCCCACCTTGCCTGACGCGGGTTCAGTCTCCGAGCTGCCCGAATATACTCCAGATTCTGGTGGTCGGTCCAGATGAGAAAGGGGTGTTTAGCCCCCTCAAGCCAGTGTCTCCACACCTTCAGAGCCCTGACCACCGCTAACAACTCCCGATCCCCCACATCATAGTTACGCTCCGCTGCACTGAGCTTACTAGAGAAGAAAGCGCAGGGGCGGAGTTTTGGTGGCGTACCCGAGCGCTGTGATAGCACGGCACCCACCCCAGCCTCGGACGCGTCCACCTCCACTATGAATGCTAAAGAGGGATCCGGATGCGCCAACACGGGAGCATCCGTGAACAGAGCCTTCAACCTGTTGAAAGCTCCGTCCGCCGCCGCTGACCACCGCAACCGCACCGGGCCCCCCTTTAGCAGTGAGGTAATGGGAGCCGCTACCTGACCAAAACCCCGGATAAATCTCCGGTAGTAGTTGGCAAAACCCAAAAACCGCTGCACCTCTTTCACCGTGGTTGGAGTCGGCCAATTACGCACGGCCTTTATGCGGTCACTCTCCACCACCACCCCCGAGGTGGAAATGCGATAACCCAGGAAGGAGACGGCTTGTTTGGAGAACACACACTTCTCAGCCTTGACGTATAGGTCATGCTCCAGCAGTCTGCCAAGCACTTTGCGCACCAGAGATACATGCGCGGCTTAGGTAGTTGAGTAGATCAGAATGTCATCGATATACACAACTACCCCCTGCACGTGCAGGTCCCTGAGAATGTCGTCTACAAAGGATTGGAAAACAGCTGGAGCATTCTTTAACCCATACGGCATGACGCAGTACTCATAATGGCCCGATGTGGTACTAAATGCGGTTTTCCACTCGTCCCCCTCCCGAATACGCACCAGACTGTACGCGCTCCTGAGGTCCAGTTTTGTAAAGAACTGCGCTCCGTGAAATGATTCCACCGCCGAAGCGATGAGAGGTAGTGGGTAACTAAACCCCACTGTGATGGCATTTAGACCTCTATAATCAATACACGGACGCAAACCTCCCTCCTTCTTCTTCACAAAAAAGAAACTCGAGGAGACGGGTGAGATGGAGGGCCGAATGTACCCCTGTCCCAGAGACTCCGCGACATATGTCTCCATAGCCAACGTCTCCTCTTGGGACAAAGGGTACACGTGACTCTTGGGAAGCGCAGCGTTAACCTGGAGATCTATCGCACAATCCCTACCCGGTCGATGTGGTGGTAATTTCGTCGCTTTCTTTTTACAGAAAGCGATTGCCAAATCGGCATACTCGGGGGGAATGCGCACCGTGGAACCCTGGTCTGGACTCTCCACCGACGTGGCACCAATGGAAACTCCCAGACACCTTCCAGAACACTCCTCTGACCACCCCTGGAGAACCCCCTGTCTCCACGAAATATTGGGATTGTGCCGGGCCAACCAGGGAATACCCAGCACCACTGGAAACGCAGGCGAATCAATAATAAAGAGACTGATACGTTCCCTATGATTCCCCTGCGTCACCATGTCCAGGGGAACTGTGGCCTCCCTGACCACCCCTGACCCTAATGGCCGGCTATCTAGGGAGTGCACGGGAAAGGGAGAATCTATCGGCACAAGCGGAACGCCCAACTCACGGGCGAGTCCGCGATCCATAAAGTTCCCAGCTGCACCTGAATCTACTAGTGCCCTATGCTGGGAAGAGGGGGAAAAATCAAGGAAAAAAATTGAGACAAACATGTGACCAACAGGGGGTTCTGAGTGAGTCTGGTGCTGACTCACCTGGGGTGATCGAGAAGCGTTCCGCCTGACATCTCGACTCCCAGACAGACCCCCCCAGCACCGATCGGCCGTGTGTCCTCTCCGACCACAGCTGGTGCAGGGGAGGCCTCCTCCTCCGGTACCCCTAGGCGCGGCCCCTCCCAACTCCATTGGGATGGGAGCCGGGGCGCTGGGTGGTGGAACGCACAGGACCCTCTCCGAACGCCCGCGGGCAGCCAGCAGATTGTCCAGTCGGATGGACATGTCGATAAGCTCATCCAAAGAAAGAGCGATGTCCCGACACGCTAGCTCCCTGCGGACGTCCTCCCGGAGACTACACCGGTAGTGGTCAATAAGGGCCCTGTCGTTCCACCCTGATCCCGCGGCCAAGGTCCGGAACTCCAGCGCGAAATCCTGTGCGCTCCTCTTCTCCTGCCTAAGATGAAACAGTCTCTCACCCGCCGCTCGGCCCTCTGGGGGGTGGTCGAACACGGCACGAAAGCGACGGGTAAACTCCGGGTAGTGCTCCTTTGCTGAGTCC